>NW_027271999.1:600000-1002426 GCF_040938485.1 Diadema antillarum
TAGATCTAACGTTAGTAGTTCTATTACCATTATTAAAACTAAGAGCGCACAGGTCCACTTTTCAGTGTTCATGGCGCTTCAAAAATGAAGAGATATCATTCATACACTCATATACAGTAATAGATTCTAACATTTTAGGCCTAACAACCGAATACTATAGAACATTGGAGGTCTAACGTTACAACGTTAGAACCTAGGCCTACCAATTAAAAATACAATACTGATCCAACAAACTGTAAGGAACTGAAATTCCCTGTCGTCAGAATTGTTTCAGCGCCATCTGTGGGATCATTTCGAAACCGTCTAACGATTGATCACAGTGGCTAGTTATTTTCGTCAAATTTTCTATGTGCTTGTAAATATCTGTAAATAAATTGTATTATAATGTAAATAGCGCCAGTCTGCAAGAATCTTCAGTCTATTGAAGGAGGCAGACTTAATCAGAAGAAGAAGAAGAAGAAGAAGAAGAAGTTAGGCCTAACTATAGTAGACATGTGGTATAGGCACCCTAGGGTGTCTAATTGCTACAGTAACGTTTAAGGCCTAGGCCTATATATAGTTAACAGTTAGGGCCTAGGCTACAACACTCCCTACAGCAATTGAAAGGAACAGATAGATTTGGATTTGAATGACTCTGTAACATTACAAGTTTGATGACAGATGACAGTTCCCTTAAGTAAGTTCTGATTCCACAATTTTGGTTCCATATTAAACGGAAAAAGCACGGGCTTGTGCCGAAAGGGTGGGTTGGGTGGTGGCGCGTCGCGTTTAAATGGGAACACCACCCTTCGTCCAAAGCCCCCCCCCCCCCCCCCCCCGGTTTTGCCGAAAGGGTGCGTTGGGAGCGTTGGGTCGCGTCACGTTGACTGGAACCCCACCCTTCGTCCAAGGCCCCCCCCCCCCCCCCCACCCGTTTTTGCCGAAAGGGTGCGTTGGTACTTTTTCTCATGTAATATTAAAAGACGAGTTTTGAATTTATATTTAATCCTTTGGCTTTTTCTACTTCTAACAGTGTTAGATTAAAATCTATTTAGATCTACAGACACTAACGTTAGGTCTATCAACTACAGGGCGTTAGGTCTAACGTTAACGCTACTTACCACCTCGTTGTCAGGCCCCAGTCTCTTTTCAAGCTGGCCATGAACCCAGTCTTCGGCAGCAGTTTGAATCTGATCCATAGCATCATCTTTCAGATCTTCCATCATGTCCTCCATTTCCTCCTTGACTTTGTTCTTTATTTTCTTTTTTACTTTCTTCTTGGCTTTCTTCTTCACTTCCTTCTTTGCCTTCTTCTTGGCCTTCTTTTTTGCTTTAGCTTTAACTTTTTTCTTCGCTTGTTTCTTAGCTTTCTTCTTAACTTGTTTCTTGGCCTGTTTCTTTACTTGCTTCTTTGCTACCTTTTTCGCCTGCTTCTTGGCTACTTTTTTCGCCTGCTTCTTCGCCGTTTTCTTCACCGCCTTTTTGCCAGCTTTCTTTGCCGCCTTTTTACCAGCTTTCTTGCCGACAGACTTGCCGGCCTTGCCGGCGACTTTCCCCACAGCCATCATTTTGAAAGCAGTTCTAACATTAAATCGTTTGATACTGTGATGAAACAAACATCAGCGCAGCTCTCGATCATCACACCTAAGCAAATCAATCGCCTGCATGCGCTTTGAATGCATTATGCTGCTATTCTACTGTATTGCCGCTTGTTAGCTGTTTCGTTGTTCGACAGAATTGCGCACATCGGTGTTAAAGTTGCGCGCATATTCTGCTAGCACGCACGGTGCACTACCTGCATTGGCGCCTGGCAAAGACGCGCTCGCGCGACCATTATAGTACAGTAGTACGCGAAAAGAATGCCAATTTTTGGTACATTGGGATGGGATGGCTAGCTTCTAGAATGCTCTTTTTTTTCAATTTGGCAATCGGTAATCTCATATATACACGTTCACGAGTATACGATAGGCCTACATACTGTTACGAGTGTAAAATAGACCTAACAATCTCTGCAATCAGAGGGGGGAGAGGGCATTTCATGAAACATTCAATTTTTGTCCGGCAAAGTTGTCGGACAAAATTTGCTCTTAGCCAGTCAGGGGGGCATTTCATGAAGGAACTTGTCGGATAAAATGACCGACAAGTCAATTATATCCGCAAGTTCAGAGAAATCAGCCAATCAGACTAAAGAATTTCTCAAAACTTGTCGGATATAATTGACTTGTCAGATATTTCATTTAACAGTTTGTCAGAAAAATATCCGACCAAAACACTTCATGAATCGCATCGCCATTCGTTCTTCCCAAGAACTGTAAGGAACTGGAATTCCCTGTCGTCAGAAATTGTTTCAGCGCCATCTGTGGGATCATTTCGAAACCGTCTAGCGGTTGATCACAGTGGCTAGTATTTTCGTCAAATTTTCTATGTGCTTGTAAATATCTGTAAATAAATTGTATTATAATGTAAATAGCACCAGTCTGCAAGAATCTTCAGTCTATTGAAGGAGGCAGACTTAATCAGAAGAAGAAGAAGAAGAAATGCACCCTGGGGCCTGTCTTGTAAAGACTTGTGATAGAAATCAATCACAAGTTTCTTGTGCGCTGCAATGCAACCGATCGATTTGGGGACTTGTGATTGATTCGAAGTCTTATAAACTTGTGATTGATTTCTATCACAAGTCTTTATAAGACAGGCCCCAGGGTGCATTTCATGAAGTGTTTTGGTCGGATATTTTTACTGATCCCAGTGAGATTTTTCCCCTCACCTCCATCATGCTGAGCTCTTTATAAGGACCACTTAATTGTTTTACTTCGGTTTTGGATAATAAGTCAGCTGTTTCAAAACCGATTTTATCAAATGAACTTTTGATTCCTTTTAGAATCGTATTATGTTTAATGTTTCACGTATTTGTTTCTAATTTATCTTTTAAAAAAATAAACCTGAATCCTAATCTCAAACAGAACTTTACCATCCCTTTAATTGTTCTGCATGACTTACATCTACGATGCGTCCACTCAAGGTGTTTAGTAATGAGTGGCAGCGCTTTAAATTCTGTACGGCCTAAATTAGTTTGGTTTTTTTTTTGTATCAAAGAATGAAATAACATTAGGGTTATAGGCCTAATTGGTAACACGACAATGATAGCGGAGAAAATAAGTTGGTCCTTAACTCTCTGTTTGCCACATTCTTTCTGAATTGTCCACAGGTATAATTATGTGTGTGAATTTCGTGCACATTTGACTCAGTCATAGAAAGGCAGGGGCGGATCCAGGAATTCTGTAAAGGGGGGCGCAACTAATATTTCTGGTGCCACTTCCGGGTTTCATTTCTTTTTTTCTTTTTATTTCTTTTGTTTGTAACGAAAAATAAAGGGGGGGGGGTGCGTCAGTTGCGAGCTCCTCTGGATCCGCCATCTGAAAGCAATAATCAGAGCCTATATAACACGTCATTCTTACAGGTTTCCATCGTCCACCATAAAGGCAAATAAGACCGGGATCATAGCATATCAACTTTCTCAGAAGCTAATGTATTATGATATCTTTGAAAACAATTGCGTAGGCCTAATAATATTATAGTAAGATACATCAGTTTTATCAGTAATCAAGCATAATAATATGTGATGATGACAAGTTGATAAAAACTTTACAAAGGAATTACTGGGCATGGGTCGCCATGTCGATATAGTCATGATTAATTCCAAGTTACAAGAAATGCACTTCTAAAAATCATCACCGAATAATCAACAAACTCTTTTTCACGAAAGCATATAGTGCATATAGCTGAAACAAATGTGTCAAAAATCAGTCTGTTATAGAATATCATTTTCTCCTTCCCCTCCTGTTTCACAAGGTGCCTTGGAATTAAGTCTCTACATACAGGGATGCATGGCGCTATGTAAATACGTTGTATTATTTTCATTGTTATCGTCAAAAAGGCAAAAGGGCACATCAGACATCCATGCAAGCAATGACAAACGATTGCAAAGCTCAACAAAGGTATACATAGAAGGAGAAGAAAAGAATGGCTCAGCGATAATTGTCTCTGGTTTGTCTAATGGCATGTTTTATATATGTTTGTCCAGGGGATGTTCCTTCATCTATTTTGTAGTATTAACAGTCGGACTATGAATGGAAATGCATTACTCGTTTCACATTTGGTCTTAAAGTGTTGCCCCCCAACCCCCCCCCCCCCAAAAAAAGACAAGAAAAAAAAAATGTTGCGCTTCCCATTTGCATAGATTGAATTCTCATTCTTTTGGTTCCTTCTTCGTTCTTGGGTATTTTGTTCACAGTTGAAAATACTTATATAACTCGTTTCGAATGTTGTAGGCCTAAGGCTCAAATATAGTTGAGGTAGAATCTAAGACATACATTCTATTATTATTATCTCTTACTAAAATCAAAATAGATGTATAGTGTCATGAAACTGCGGCTTTGGTCGTCAGTCTCCCATCTTTTCGGTGTTTTAATGTTTACCCTGCATGGTGTGCATGTAATACAAACGCAATCTTCGCATAAAATCTTCTGATGTTAAAGCCACAGCTTACAAAACATTGGTTCGACCAATTGTTGAGTATGCTTCCACAGTTTGGGACCCATCTACCCAGAACCTAATCCATCAAGTGGAAATGGTCCAGAGAAGAGCTGCGCGATTCACTCTAAATCGCTACCATAACACCTCGAGTGTCACCAAAATGCTACAAGAACTTAATTGGACCACTCTGGAACAGCGCAGAGAAAATGACAGGCTAATTATGATGTACAAAATACACAATAATCTCACTCCTCTTTCAGCACAGGACTATATCATCAAACAGGCTACTCAGTTAACGAGAGCCTCGCAACCACACTCCTATCAGGTACCATATTCGAGAACTGAATCGCATCGCCATTCGTTCTTCCCAAGAACTGTAAGGAACTGGAATTCCCTGTCGTCAGAAATTGTTTCAGCGCCATCTGTGGGATCATTTCGAAACCGTCTAACGGTTGATCACAGTGGCTAGTATTTTCGTCAAATTTTCTATGTGCTTGTAAATATCTGTAAATAAATTGTATTATAATGTAAATAGCACCAGTCTGCAAGAATCTTCAGTCTATTGAAGGAGGCAGACTTAATCAGAAGAAGAAGAAGAATACTAAAGCAGAATCCCTGTGCGAACCTTGCATGACATTAGCATTGGCAGGCATGCTCGAGGAAAAGGGACTTCCCCTCTTTCCCCCCAGTTTTTCTGCGCATGCGCGTTTCTGTTTAGATTTATTTCCGCATCATACAACAGTACTACAGAAAATGAGTCATGATATGCTTATCCTTGGTTGAAGATGTTAAAAAAAAGAATGTGTCCTATTAAAAGAAACAAACTGAAATCCGGAGGGGTTGGGTGATTGCTGCACAAGGCAGCGAAACAAAAGCAACTCGGGTGACCGAAATATGAGTGTAGTTATCATCTTATCGGTGATCCCTATACCTATTACATCCCCCTCTGCGCAATTTTTATTGCACTTTGTGCGAGTTAGAATGAACCAAAATTATTAATTTAGCGTTGTTACTGTTGCAGTTATGTAGCTTCTGTTTAGTCAAAGTGCTCCAATATTATTGTATATTTTTCTTTTCTTTTTTCTTTTTAGATGGAAGTTTGATCACGTGTACTAGCTTTGGATAACCTGAGCGTTATTCCCCACACTGTCTTTTATTTTATGAAAATTAATGTAATAGCATATCCTCAAAAGATAACGGAGTATATAATTCATTCAAAAAACATTTAGATATTCTAACTATGATAATCTTAGGTCAGACAAGTATAGGCCTAGATACACAGAGGTTGTTGCTTTGTTTCCGTTTTTTTTGTCCGTGTGTGTGTGTGTGTGTGTTTGTTGTGTGAGTGTGTGTGTTTGTTGTGTGTGTGTGTGTGAGTGTGTGTGTGTGTGTGTTTGTGTGTGTGTGTGTGTGTTTTGCCTCCCTTCAGTCCTAAGAAATATGCGATACCACTACGGTTCTCGGAGCTTATCATAGCTTGCACAAAATCGTCAGTTAACAAGTTCAAAACATTTTATTTAATGTCTCCTGCTTCTAAATTATTATAGTTCCAATGGTTCACTGTAGACAGAGATCAATTCGATTCAATTTCAATTCATTTAGTTTTCATTCTTCTCTTTTTTTCCAACAGAACATAACACAGTGATAGATTAGGAATTATATCACAAACGTATACATAAACAACTTGCAAATGATATTAAATGATACAATAATAAAGTTACATATACATGCATGTATACTTGCAAAAATAATACAAGGTTATGTTTCAGTTGAGAAAAAAGGAAGAAGTGAGAGGTACACTAAAAAGCAAGTTTGTAGATTGTGAACCACTCAAAGAAAAATCTCATGAAATACTTATTTGCATATGCTTTGCACAAGTATGATTTAAGACAAGACGGAACAAAATAGGAGACAAACAGCAACATGACATGACTAGACAAAGTAGATGGAAAAATGGAAGGAAGGAAGAAAGAGAATGCCTACACGCTGCTAAGGAAACGAAAGAGGGAATTGAAGAGGTGCTTCAAACAGCTGGTGGCTGACACTGCCGTGCAGAGATTATGATGGCTATTTCATTACAATGAATTCCGAGATTAATTGATAGATGGTTGGATGATGAACCCTGCGTTGGTGGGACTTGGTTAATGAAAACGAAACATCAGAGAGGGTTTAACAGAAAGGATTTCAACTTCCGCTTCAAAGAATACAAAGATGGAGAATTTTTTATTTCGCAACTTAATGAATTCCAGAATCTAGGGCCTGTGTATATAACTGTATTCTGAGCCAATAATGTTCTCAGAAGGGGTAAATGAAACTCGATAGATTGCTTAGATCTTCAATATTGAAAATCTTACTATGTTTTACTTGAAAGGTATACTGTTTACCATTTTTTTGATTAAACAAAAATCATGTTTCCAATAATATTCGAGTTATCGCATTTGATGCAAATGTGTATGTCAGTTGTATCACAAAACATCATATCATTTAGAAATTTTGCAACTAACCCTAAAATATAAGGAGAAATCACTAGTTTTCTCACTTAACAATACTGCAGACGGTTTATGTTGGATACAATATCATAACTGTTGTTCACATTTTGTATATTTAACAATACTTAACATTGATTATGCAGATTAACTTTTTACACTGTGGTTGTTTCTATCCCTACTCTCTAAAAAAAAAAAATCGAGTGAAAATATTCACTCTTAAAAGAGTGAATACAAAAAAGAGTGAATTTAGAGTGAAATTGGAGTGAATTTTGAGTGAAAATGTTCATTTTCACTCATTTTGGAGTCAGTGACCTCAGGGATCACTCGAAGATTTTGGAGTGATCCCTGAGGTCACTCTAAAACGAGTGAAAATGAACATTTTCACTCAAAATTCACTCTTTTTTGTATACACTCTTTTAAGAGTGAATATTTTCACTCGATTTTTTTAGAGAGAGTAACTCACATTTTAGAACTATTTTGACGCAATAAACATGATAAACCTGGGTTTTTGTTTCATCTGCAAAATTAATGGTAAACAAGGCCTTTAAGTCTACTAATTTCTTCCATGAAAACATTTATCATTCTGACAATAAATCAGGAGTTGAATTCAAAGCGAAGCGATAATGATCAGTCGAATGATTCCTAAATATTTACAGTTCATTGTTTAAGAATATAATTATGAATGTTTCATGTTTATGAACAATAATGACATCATGTATATTGTGAACGAACCTTTCGGATAACTTGAACCGTAATTCATTTTCGGAATTATACGAACCTTGAAAATGATCACTAACTGTATAGTCTACTAGAGCATGAAGATATGAGAGAAGGAGTTAATTTTCCATTTTTCTAAAGACAACGTTGCAACTTTACTCTGTAAAAGTGTGTTTAAGTGTCGAAATATGGAACAAATCATTATGACGACAGTATTATGTCACAGTCTATAAGCCATTCTGGCTATAGCTGAATAAAACTATTCAAGGACCCTCAATATTGTGAGGTACACCTGATTCGAGTCTGCTCCATCTTCCTGCAGAGAGAACGCTTAAAATGGACTTAAACAACTAACTAACCTTTGTCCATTACAGCTTTTCAGCACGCGTTGTTACTTTGATGATCAAAGTAAGAAATAAACACCTGACATTCAATGTTCAATATTGATACTCCGTTATTTCTATTAGACGTGAAAATATATCTCGATAAGAATGTCGACATCGCTTCCAGACCACTGTACAATTTCAGATGATTTACAGGTCTTTATTGTCCTCGTATTTAATTTGTCCCCTTAACGTATGAATTTCTCTAACCGAACTTCTTTGTCCGTTTATTATTCCTTCCTTCTTAATATTCGTTTATTTCTAGCAGCCTGAAAGCAGACGGATAGTCAAAGAAATGTTGATCTTATTTACAAGTTTAATAACAAACACGATTCAACAACAGCAACAACAACAACAAAACAAAGCAAAAAAACACGAAACGTGCAAGTCCATACTTCTGAAAATTAATGACTGCGTTTTGTGACTGCATGCTCAGAGCTCATACGACATCGTGCTATTTCTGGTATGTAAGTTGATTAATTTGAAACAAAAAAAAAGCAACAAACGACCATGTATAATAAAGCAATCAATCATTCGGTGGACGAATTGCACATCACTGACATGAATTGTAACGTAGATGCTAATTTTTTTCGTTTCTTTATTTTCTCCGGATTATGTTAATGTTAACAATGTGCACTTCATCCATTTCTACATGTATTAGTTGAGGGAAATAAACCGCAAATTGATAACTTTCAAACTAATGTTTAACCTGAAACGAATGCAGGAGGTAAAGATTACAATAATCTTTATGTCCTTCATTACTAAAACCCTGTTTGCTATTTGGTTCGCATAACGTCATAATTATGACCCGGAACATTCATGCTATGTTGAGAGTGATGGCGAACTTGAGATAAAATGTCGATTGAGAGAGAGAGAGAGAGAAAAAAAAATAATGTGCCATACCCGTGACGGCATATTCACTGCATATTCATCGCAGACCAAGTTAAAGTTCGAAGGTCCTAATTTCACACTTTCATAAAACAACATGCAATGAAAGGCTTACAAAACAAAAGTAAATTGGCGAATTGACAATCATACAACGCTATACAGAAAGCACGTCCAAAAGAGGGGGAAGAGAAAGTGTAAAAGCTCAAGAGGAGGACTAATAACCTTATACGTACTATGAAGATGGGCTTTGATAGTTCAGCGTAATTCATAAAGAATTTATATACGAATCATATACATGCGCACACATACAAGCACACACACACACACACACACACAATGTGTAAAATAACGATAATAATAACAGTAGTGGCTACTTGTATAACGCACAGGTCCACTTTTCAGTGCTTATGGCGCTTCAAAAATGAAAAGATATCATGTATTTACATGCATAGAATACATATTCAAACAGAACAACAAAGGTTTCAGGTAAGTCATCGTTTTACACGTGACAAGGTCATTGCGAGGAGTATCTGTACTCGATTATTTCAAGTATGATGAATCTAATGTCACCTCGGAAGCCCTAATTTCAGCTAAAGCTCCCAGTAATTGTACAAAGATTGAACAGAAGCCGAAGCATTTGGTCGGAACCACGACTGGTTAGCTAGAGGAGAGGGCAAGAGTAAAGATGAGGGCCCATCACATCCCTGAGATCAGGGATCACCTCCCTGCTGAAATGAAGGAGAGGGTGTGCGAGGGAGGGATCACTGAGGGGATATACAGCTGTACTAGTAGGGAGAAGGAGAGAGCGGGAGAGAGGAAAAAGGGGAAGTTTCAATGACGTCATTTGGGCGCGTTTGCGTCGGCTTGTGGAAGATGAAGGATCGAGTGAGAGTGTTGTCCAGTTACGAGGTGGTTGGTACGGTGGGGCGCAGGTTGCATGCATGGCAGGACGAGGTCAATCTTCCGATGAACTGTTGTGCGACACGGTCGGTGTGTACGCAAATGCGAGAACGTAACATTGCTTATTTCTCTTTACTCGTTATAATTTTGTTCTTATTCTTGGGAATGTGATGCGCTGTCTCGTGACTATTCGCAAATGCTGCTGCCAGTGTTTGCTCAGTCTGCGCATGTGCAGTAACAGAATCGTACATGTAGTACCTGTCGCAGACCGATCGACCGGACCTACAAGCCTTTAACACACACGCACACACACACACACGCATACCCGCACGACACACACACACACACACACACACACACACACCGTGTACACGTACACTCCTCCACTGCGCTGCTACTGGTACTGCATGCACACAAGGCGCTGGCATCCGTTTTCCACACACATCATCACGGGATATCCTTAGGTACCAGAATATAGTAGGACTAGAGGAGTACGTCATATTACGAGAATAAAACATCTCGTCATTTTCAACCAACGTGAGCCATTCTCGCTAGTAATTCATCAGTAGCGGGTAAGTCGGATGAACAACATACTAACATTCCAGTACAAGTCTTTCTAAGTCGATGTGTATCTGTCAAGCCGCCAAACAGAAGGGATTTCTCGGATCTTTCCGTTATGGTATGTGACAGGAAGCGGAATGCTGGGCAAATGCAGGGAGATGTCGCGATAATGTACGTACAACTCTATTGTACATGGTGCCCCTCTGAGCTCTGTGTAAAAACTGTAGCGTTTCAGACTATAGAGCTGGCTGGCTAGCTGTCTGTAACATGGTAAAGTACAGTTGTCAGTACAGAAGTGTCGTTGTTCAAAGCAACATGAAAGTGGTAACAGGTTAGGCCTACCTGAACGCTTGCTGTCACTAGACTGTGACAGTAGTTTACTAGTATTCAATGATAGTGATTAGATTAGAATATTTTGAACTGTCTGTTCAGAGAAACGCAGACATGTATCATTGTACCGGTATGCAAAATTGATAGATACTAGATCTATTACGCCGGTTAAGATCGTGAACTCGGTGAAGATAGGACCTAACTCCACGTTCGTGACGTAACATAGTGTTACGTAATGTAAGCATGCCATGGTAAGATAGGGATTCTACAATCGTCAATGGACATATCAACAGAGAAATTGCTTTGTGCTTACTTAAGTCGTGCAATGAACAGTAGTTACGTTCAGACGGCAGGCCCTAACCTCGAGGTTAGGAAACCTCGAGGTTTAGCTCTTGCCCCCTAACTACGACGTGTGTCCACACGACGAATCTTAACCTCGAGGTTACGAAACCTCGAGAGTCAAGGTTAAGCTTCTGCCCCTCGTAACTACGCGTGGGCCCCACTCGATGTTAAAACCACAAAACCGGAAGTTTCAGCCCACACTGCTAACCAGTTCGGGAAACCCACTCACAAGGGGGGCCCCTCCTTTCAGCATTTCAGCATTCGCATGGGTCGTTTGACATCGCATTTAAATCCATGATTTTAGATATGATGCCTCAAACCGATTTTGCTCAAATTTCGTGAGTAACTAGGAAACTTGTGAAGCTTTATGGACATAATCAAGCGAATTGCCGCAGTCCTTTCATTTTCGCGTTGCATTGCAAAAAAGCGTGGAGACTCCTTATAAGGGTTGCCCCGGGGGTTACTTATAAGGGGGACGGGGTTACTTATAGGGGGGACGGGTTACTTATAAGGAGGGGCCCCCCTTGTGAGTGGGTTTCCCGAACTGTAACAAGGCGTCTATTTATTCTTTAGTCGAACCCTGTCAGACTCGCTTACAGGTACTCTTTTTCTCTGTCATGGTATGCAGAGATAGCACTGCACTGATGACTTTATGCCTTTATGAAGATATTCGTCGAAAACCTTTTTTTTTTTTTTTGCGTCGGAGAAGAATATAGAATACAGTAGCGAGTTCGACGTGCTCAGTTTCAGTGATCAATCGCATGGGAAGAAAAGATGATGTTGTTGCGTCGTGCGTCATAGGTTTTTCACATGTAGTGTTTGTTATATTTGTGGTGTACGTTTGGGAGGTTGACCCGGAAGCAGAGGGAAATTGTGGGGGCCGGAGTTTACGGCGAGGTCACTCTTAACTTCGAGTTCGTTGTGTTTTGTGTCCACACGGTGCTTAACTACGAGTGGGGACCCCCCGCGGCTCGTGGTTAGAGCGCTAACCATAAGATTTCTCGTGGCTCGAAACTTCGAGCAAACCTTGACTTGAGGTTTGCTAACTACGAGTGCGTCTTCACGGTCCCTAACTACAAGCTCTAACCTCAAAGTTTCCTAACTTCGAGGTTAAGGGCTCCCGTCTGAACGTAACTAGTGTAATGTCAGCTCCACCTGTATTAAATGTGGCATGCCTTTGCTAAATGTTACAATTCAAGGGGTTCATGGTACATGTAGGTAAGGGCCCTATTCAATCGAGGCCCGGGCCTGAGGGCTTGCTTTGGAAGGTGGAGGCGCTTTTTATGTAGTGATGTAACGTTACAAATACCTACAATGTATAAAATCTGCCTGCAAATTTTACAGTTCTAATGTAGATTATATCTAACGTGATATTTCTAGGGCCTTCTATTCTATTGTTAGAATGTTTCTAGACATGTGTCATTGTTGAAGGATATAGAACCCCAATATATATGTTTAAATTCTACAAGCATGATCATTGTACTTTTGTAGTATTTATACTCGGACTGGTCTACTACAGCTGTACCACTACCGTTAGTCTCGACTGTAGGGCCTATAGTACTGCCCATACCGGTTTCTAATATTATCATGATGATGAGCGTACTCATCCTAGTCTCATATAGTAGGGCTTGCTGATAGCGATGCTGATAGTACATGTACAAAGTATGTGTATGCTCAAAATGTTTATTGTTGCCTATAGATACAGATAAGTATTGATGCCAAATATTTCATCTTGTTGGGTGTAAACAGAGTACAAATAGTGCGAATCTAGACTGCATGTGTGATCGTAGTTGTTGGTTATCAATTGAAACATAAACTTACAAGTATTGTATATTTGATACATGTTCCCAGAAATATATCCCACATTTTAAACATCTATTTTCTCCGATCAAATATTTCTTCTGATTTTGTGTAGACACCTGTGTTATTACAATGTACTGTATGTAGATGTACAACTTTACAAGTACAGTGCACATGCATACACTGTCTGTAGGTCACCAGGCCAGCATTTGCAGTGCACCATTCAATGTACAATGTATATTATGGTGGCCATGGGGTGCCTGCTTTTACTGCAGAAAGTTATTGCCTTTGCATTTCACATTGACGCATGTACACAATACACATGGAAATGATGGAATGACTTCAAATTTGATAGTACTGTGCAATGCAATTTTACTTTATATGGACTCGTAGTACAGTGTGTTGTTTTGAGACTCTTTCTATGAATATGGGACCTACCATATACAAAAATTTTGATCATCAGAGATATGATTCTAATGTGTTTTCATCAAAGACCAATCATCTACGACTACAGTGTATATGATTGTATTCTGATTCCTTGTATGATAGCCCTGAAGGTCCTACAGTGTAAGTTATAAATAGGCATGTTAGTATATATTACAGTAGGTGCCTAACCAATAAAGGAAAATTTTGTGGTGGCAGGGCTCAATAAAATGCTCTCCCAGACAAAGGTACAAATGTACAAGTACACTGTATTTTGAGTGCCACTTAACTAGCATATTATTTTGAAAATTAATTTGAGTGTATAATAATCGATATTCAGAAGCATGATGATCACGATATTTACAAGCACTTGTTATAGGCATGGCATCTTTAAAGGGATGTTTAGCTGAGGTGAGGATTCAGCCTTGTGCAAGGTATTGAGAAACCATTATATGAAATGTTAAAGAGCATTCAATTCTAAGGGGAATAAAAAGTTTATATGTGACCCTGCACCACAAAACAAACAAAAAGTCGCCAGACATGGATTTTTAGTTAAGGACAGTATCTGAAAGAGAAGAGTCTAAGCTTTAAAATGATGTATAACTCATTTCAAATGGACTCTAACCTATCTAAATTGTGGAAAGAAAGCACACACTCTGGAAAAGTGTGAACTGAGAAAAGAGGCTCTGAAGTACAGGGTCTACAAAATGTATCAGTCTATTCAAGCGTTTAGTCTTTACCAAACAGTGCTAGCTGTGTGATGAATGAGACAAAAAACAGGATGTAAACCACTGGAGCAACAACAATGAAGGGATTATCAGATTAAATTGAAATTCAGCATGCTCTATTAACACATTCTGTCCATGATTAATGCCAACATTCAAAGCAGTAGCATTATCCCTTCAAAAGTTATCAGACTTGAAAGTGAAGATTATGCAAAGGGCTATCAAGAAATGAAAGGGGCCTCTAAGACATACACGTGTACGTAATCTCACTACTGTCCAGAAAAAGGATTGTAGAAAAACTACTGAAATGCACTTTCCCATTCATTTTATGATCCCAAACTTAAGAATAATGTACAAGAAGGGTAGCTCTTTAAGAAAATATGAAAAACTAAATATTGACTTGGTTAACCCGTTTCACATTTTTTGAGTCAGGACTCACGCGAAATGAAATGGTGTGACTTTTTGTTTGTTTTGTGATGGTACCGTCACATATGATGTAAATCAGTCTGAAATTGACTGAAATATCCAAAAACAAGGTTCAACAAAGCGATCCTAATAAAAGTTCTGACCTTTTGCATTTCGTGTAGGATAGCTTTTTTGGAATATCTCAGCCATTGCAAGACCAATTCTTATCAAATGAACTGTGAATCCCTCTACAATTGTAAGGTGACATTTTTTCATGAATATTTCATATAGAGATTTCTCATTATTTCAGAAAGGCACACACACACACACACACACACACAAAGATGGAAACCCCACACCCCATTTTAACCAAAACTGTACAATCCCTTAAAGAGCTTTGTTTATTTCCTCACCGCTCATCACTAATTGTACAGTGTGTGTTATGAGTGTTCTAAAGAGCAGATCATTAGTATACAGAAGCAGCGCATGCTTTGCCATTCAATGAATTAACCGAAGAAATGATGTGTAAGTATTGTTTTCCTCTCAAGTTGCTTTCTGTCAAATTTGATAACTTTTACTTGAACAAGGCATACTAACTATTTAAAAGTGTATTTATAGCTCTAAATCAAAGTCAAATTAAGTGGATGTTCTCAAAAATTCTTCTCCCCCCACTTCAGGAGTCCTGGTTTGTACCACTCTGATTGTGTGCTTGATCTCAGCTACAGAATGACTGATGATAAACCATTTGCCTGCAAAGTTCCTGGCTGTAATCAGGTAAAGGTTGACAAGAAAAAACAACAACAAACAAACATACAAAACATTAATTATACATGCTGGAATATGACTTCATGTGTCTCTAATTGACAAGCGAAAAGCCTTAATACATACATGTACAAAACTTACCAGATGCATGTTTGATACACTATGCTAATCAAAGAATATGTTTGTATGAAAAAAAAAAAAGAAAAAGAAGAAAGTTATGTGCTGTCTACACAAGCTATGCCTTTGTTCGGTGAGATATGTACTCAACATGTCCTGCTTTACTATTTCATACTTACACACAATTTTTGTTCCATTGTCAAACTGGCTCATTTAGAATGACATTTACAGGATTACTTCTGAGGTTTTTTGTTTTGTTTTGTTGTGTTGTGTTGTATCAATCAAAAGAAAAGTTCTTTTGCCCTGTTACAGTATATGTTACAATCCAATAAAGCAAACAGAAGAAATCGTCTGTTGAGAATGAGAAGGGCGTTAAGTTGTCTCGAACACTATGGGTTTAGTGACAACTTAACGCCCTTATCATTCTCAGCCGACGAAACATACAATTGTATGGTAGTTAGTGTTGTGAAATCCATGCATCTACTGGGGTGAGATTTTGAGTCATACAAACTGTATGTTTGGATGTTCTAAAATAGATTTTTAAAGCACTGTGAAGTGAATAAATGTTGATACATTTGATATATTAATATTGGCCTGCCTGCTTGCAACAACCTGAAAAGTACAGTGTAGTTTTGATGCATCTGAGACATTTTCTTCTCTTTGTTTTGTTTTTTTTTTTCCCTTCAAGGGAGGCCACCAGCCAAGGAGAAAAAAAAAACATGACAAGAAATATGAAAACATTTGACATTATATTGAGATATAAAATAGATAAAAAGAAAGTATATCAAAGGTTTACTGAAAACGCCTCAGCACCTTCAAAATGTTATGTACAATGTATAAAGCTTATTTTGATTATCTGCATGTGTGCGAAGTAGTGTTGCTGTAAAAATTGAGTCTTTTTTGTCTCTTTGGGGTAGATGTATTGTAGATAATCAGGTTTAGTGTCTTTTCCTTTGACAGAAATTTGTCAATGAGGATCATTTGGAGGTCCATCGCAAGAAGCATGACATCAACCTGGGCTTCATCAACCTCAAATCTCTCGATACACCTGTCATAGGTGAGTAAAGTCTTGTCATTCTTGTACCAAAGCTAGGCCAGTTGGTGGCTCACCATGGTACAAAATATCTTAATACATAGTGTATATACACATATTACTTTCCCAACTATCAGTCATGTCTTACTACATGTACATTGTAGGTTCCAGCATCTATCATCTATCAGAGGGAACTAGTGTCAGTACTTTGTTTTTGTGTTTTGCTATTTTGTATGTACGTGTATGTGTATTGCTGTCAAAGCCAAAACCCATGCTATGAAAACAATTGTGTCAAGTTGTAGCAGGGGGAAAAAAATTGTTAAACACATCAATCAATTGACATGAGAGAAATGTAATTCTTGCACAGACTGATGAATTTCACCGCTCTAATATTCAGTTTTGAGAAATCAGTTATGATTAGTAATGGACTGCTCTTGCTTATGGTTCTACATGAATCTTTCAATGCTCTGTGATGAGACAGATGCACAAAATTTTAAGTATTGAACACATGAATATTGATAGTTAACAAATAAATAAACGTAAAATAAAAAAAGAAAATCTACGACTGAAGAAAAGTATGTAGATTGCCAGCAGTCTACACTTTTTGATCTATTGTGTTCATAATGAATTGATGTCAAGGCACTCATTAATATGATCCAGATGACATCTTAACAACAATAATTCCCTTCCAAGTGCAATTTAGTCACTATGAAATAGTTTCATGTAACATGAATTATGGAATTCCACTCATCTGTGCTAACCAAAGAGATTTTCTCCTCCCCACCACTAGAGGGCGGACTCTACAATGGAATCAGTGATTTCATGGAGACCACCATATACCACTTAGTAGTGGCGGACTTTGCGTACTAAGTATACATTTCTACAGTGCGTATTACGCGAACTTCTGAACATTTACGCGAGTACGCACTTGATTTTGGCTGCTCCTCGGTTGCTCGTTTGCTAGCGTGTTAGCACGAGGGGTGAGCCTACCGCCTCGTTGTCATCCAATGCTCCCCTTGCGCTCACAAAACAATAGTACAGGGCGTATGAAGACTCCGCACTCTAGCAGTCACTGGGGAAAATCTCTGGTGCTAACTTACATATGTACAACACTTATAAAGCTAATGTAAACAGTTTTGAGAGATTCCACCACTATCACCCCTCTCCCCTCCCCCCTTACAATCACCACTCATTTCAACATGTCATAGAGTGATTTGAACATGGTATTTTTATGAGCTGCGAGGTTTGTGGTTCCAGTGGTATTTGCAATATACATTATATGCAACATCTCTATCAGTTGTGTACACTTGTATCACTCATGACAATTTTTTTTTTTTATCCTCAGCTGACCAGACGCCGACACCCACCAGATTCCTGAAGCATCTTGCAGGGGATGATGTGCTCTTCAACGAACTACCACCCAACCCCTTTGATGTGGAGTTCAGAAAGGCTGCGTCAGACAAGGGGGTACATGTACGTCACCACTTCTATCCCATTCTTTGAGTTAATGGAGGCTGCTGATATTTTCGAGCTGTTTCAGCTCAGTAGATAAGATTGCAAGCTCTCATGTCTTTAGGTGCCCGGTTAATGTCCGTTAGCAGGAGTGGAAGCACCATTGGGCATTTACATTTTTTAATCCTCACTGTAAAGGGTGGTGATTTTGCTCAGTCTTTAACTCGTCTGTCTACAGATCCAAGGGCACAGGGTCTCACTGAGTTTTGCTGAGCAATGTTGTGTATAGGCTTACCATGCTCTCTTGCAAAAATACTCTGTTCATCAGATGGGACATTACGTGGACGTCCCGCCCCACGTATGAGTTAGCCATGTCTCATGCACGTGAAAGAACCCACTTCATTCATTCATCCCAAAGAGCAGGGTTTTATCCCAGTGAAGATGTTTACTACCCACCCACACGAGAAAACGGGCGAATGATGCCGACCCCACATGGGTCGCCCTAGGTGACTAGCAATAGCCAGCAAACAGTATCAACCAGGTACATTGTGCCATACGCTTGAATAAATTTTTGTAATCTATTTTAATTGCCCCCTTCTAAATCTTGAAGTTCTGAATAACTTTTCTTTGGGGAGAGTTGCAGAAATAATTGCATTACTCATGATCATACAATTCAAAAATTTTATATGATATCATAGGATTATTGTATGCATTAATATGTTTCTTTCTAATACAGGTGTAAGTCTCTCAAGTTTTATCAATGTAACATCAAAGCTGAGAATTGATTGTGCATGAAACTTTTGTTAATTTTACATGTTTTGCAGCTTGACAGTGCAGTAGACTCAGTTTCTGATGTGCAGAGCTCCCACTGCGACACAATCAGCAATGGCGGGGACAGCCTCAATCCCTCTCTCGATGCCATGGCGACCGTCTCCACCAGCGATGTGTCTCTTGGAGAGAGCCAGGCCTCCCAGGATGCCATCCTTTTGGAGGAAATCAAGGCCAAGGAGAACGAAGAAATCATCGTTGAGACGAGGACAAGAACTGTGGCTGACATCACAGACAGTGACAGCGACACCCAGGAGGAGGTCCTCCAGAAACCGGGCGGGCCGACGACGGTCGTCGTGGTCACCCAGCCCCCTCAGTCCACGGTCAGCTCAGTCAATCAGACTGTCCAGTTGCAGAACCTCGGGTAGGACACTTAACCACTTTAATGAGATGAAAGCATTCCGTGTAGGGTTTATCTTTCAAGACATCTGAGTTGTTGTTGTTGTTGTTTATTTGTATTATTATGTTGTATTATTATTTTTGTGTTTGTGTGAGTTTCATGCATCAGTAAGTATCAGTTGTATGAATTGAAAAAAAGAATCATGCCATAATATACACAGCATATTTAGTTCTTCACATAAAATGTATGAAAATTTGCTCTGCCATTGAAGGAATCATACAGCTTTTGCTTAAATTAGCTTTATGTATGTTCTAAGAATTAGATTAAAACAAATTTTAGTATTTCATAATACCGTCAATGTGGAAATTACTACATATGTCATAACATATTACAAACAAGTCCCTCTTATGCACAGCATAAAACTAGCGCCATAATGATTTAGTCGGATACTGTATTCACGTCCTTTGTGTCATGACAGTACACCTTGAATTCATGAGTGTATGACACACAATTTTCTCTGTTAAAGCAGAAATTGGGGGTTTGTATGGCCTTCATAGAGAGACATGCCTAGCTTTACCAAACTTTTGAGTAGGACCGTTACTAAACAGAAATAAAGCATACAGTATTTCTCTATATCATAGCTAATGTAGCTAATGTTCGTCAGTCTCCAAAATTGCTCTCGATCTGCTTACAAACTTAACAGGAACCCAGGTCTGACATGCTAGCTTGTGCCAACTGGGTATACATATCTATGTGTGAAGTCTGCATTTATTAACTTTATTACTGACAGTATTTCACCTTTATAGGTAGTGTTATATGTTTTTGATTAAACAATAGCTAGAAGCTTTGATGCAGAGTGTGTCTATGAATAGTGTGCTAGCTGTCTCTTGCTGTTTGCTTGCAAAGACAGAAGTGTGATAATTAATGTGAACAGCACATGGACAGAGTCTCTTCAGCATTACAACTTATAAAACTGGTAATGTGCATACATGCAACACACCTTGGTAACAGAAGGTCAGCATTCACATTTATCACTGAGTCTCGAAGTTAATCCAGAGAGAAAAAATGGGAAGGGAAAGAGGTTGCTTCCCTGTTGATTTTGTCGTTTAACTCAATATGCCGAATTCACGAAGGTGGTCTAAATTTAAACCATGGTTTATGTAAATTTTTACTGCATAGATATGATTGATAGATTGCGTACGCTAACACGCATCCAGTAAAAATGCGGGCATTGATGCGCGCATGTATTGGTACGCCTATTTAACGCTTATTTTAGACCATGGTCTAAATTTGTACCATGGTTTAAGTTTAAACCACCTTCGTGAATTCGGGCCAATAAGTTTAAGTGATGACAGGGGAGATAACTCATGGCATAGTTTATACATATTAAAATTGGGAGGAGAAAACTCCTCATCGCAGCGCTGAGATATCTCTCAGACTCAAGAGAGAAGTGTGAACACAAAGTGTGATATCCTTTTCCTGTAACTTGTCCCTCATGCAGTGATCAGTTGGCAATGAATGGAATCCCACTGACCGGACCCCTCGTCATCAAACTTTCCAGCGGCCAGACCATTCCATTCGTCCCCCCGTCAGTCACAAACCCCAATGAGCCTATCCCTGTGGCCATCTCAGCCAATCCCATGAAAGAGGAATCAGTGCGAGTCATTACCCAAGGGAAGCCAGCACCAAATAATGCTGTAAAAATGGTAAGATCAAATATATTATTTCAATTTCAATTTATTTCCATATTTTTCGATAACAAAATACATCAAATATAACAATATTAAGTGATACATGATATCCAGCTAGGAGACATAAGATTACAAAATGAAATAATGCATGATATCCAGCTCGGAGGCATAAGAGAGTATTGCAAACATTTAGAACATAGTGGTCGATCTATGATAGTTGGACTCCGAGAATGAATGCTAAAGAAATATGATGGAACCTACTTCGAAGCAAGCTTGTCGAGCACAGGTCCCTCTTAAAAATCAAGCATTAGATTAAAATAAGGAGTATAGGTACAAGAAGGGTATAAGAAAGAACTAGCCATGTAGTTTGCCTGATTATTTTATCTTTTGTGTCTGAAATCCTGAAAGATCACAAAGACAAAAACAAAAGTGGCAGCTATCCTGTCAAAAAAGGGGGTGCATTAAAAAAAACCCAGAAGTGTTTAAGTTGTAGCTTTTAACTTACTACAATAGGACTGTAGACATCACTAGTGGTGTGTTGTAGATAAATTGTACACAGTTCAATATTGTGACACTAGGAAAATGAGTCTGCATATCGTATGCTTGTGACCCTTCATAAATATGGGAAAAATTTGTGAAGATAAATGCTTGCAACATGACCTATGGTGTGATATGCACTGAAAAAAAAAAATATATATATAATATCTTACCTCCTTGTATCATCAAGGATAATTGAAAAATATCTCATCTGAAGGCCATCACAATGATAGTATGTAGACAGTGCAGTCTTCTGCCTGAGTATGGTTGTCTCTGTCCAACCTTCCCTCTGAGCATGGGGAAGTCTCCAAACTCTTCAGCATTTGACACTGGTATAGAATTAATCAAACCTGTGCCACTTGGAAAGAGGCAGCAATTAGCTGGACAGATCTGTAAAGGCAGCAGAACATGCTCTTGCTGACTGATGTAGACGGAAATATATTTCCTGTTTCATATCTGCACGTTTGGTCCTGTCAGTCAGTAGGATATATCGCATAATTGTGCTGTGTAGTAAGAATAGCTGGGAGTGGATTTCCTGACAAGTTGATTACTTCTGTGTCAGACCATGCAAAATTATTGATTGATTGATTAATAGCGTGTTGCATTGAAAAAATTATATTGTATGTGAATGTGAGGATACAAATTCCCATTGTAAAAATAATCAGGTTTTTATGTCTTTCATGACAGAGCACTGTTTTCCATAGGAAATGTACACAAAATCACAAAATTGTGCCATTTTGGGGCGACATTCTGTTACAAAAATGGGCGTGGCTTCGCAAAAGTATGCGCAAGACGTTGCAAATTTGGTCTCAAAAGTTGCGCGAGACTTGAACAAACAAAGTCAAGAAGCCTCGCGACGAGACCTTCTTGCATTACAGAATTATAGCGCGAAACGTCGAGGGGGGGGGGGGCAGATTCCACCCCCGGCCCCTTTAGGGTTAAGGTATATTCTCTGTTTCTCAAGCTTTCTTATAACCACACTTTGAATGTTTGACCACAGGAAAGGAGCAGAGAATCCAAGGGTGAATACTTTTTACAGGTTTTTAGTAAGTTTGTAAACACAGTCATAAACCCGTGCACAGGTTTCCTAATTCCGACATGACGACTTTGGGCATGGCACTTAAAGAATGCAACAGTTTGTATTGGGATGTTAATACAAAACTCTTTGGCGTGTTGCTGCAGCAGGCTAATAATCTTCGTGAATCATCCCGAGTGGTACATGGGAAATGCCAGGATGTTGATGTAGTGATATCGGAGACACTCCAGTGCAGGACTCAAGACAAGCTCAATAGCACAAACTACTCGTTTTTCTCTTTGTTTTTGGACTGTTTACCCAAACAGCCTCATTAAATTTTATATTTTGTTTGTTTGTTTGTTTTTTGTCTAGAAACTGAAGACAACTCTGTTATCCAACCAGTCCCAAGGCAACATGAATGTCATGGCTCAGGCTGTAGATGTGGTCACCAGACAACAGGAGGTGAAGGTGGTCAGTCCAGCATCACTGGACAGTCAAACCTCATCCGGGATGTAAGTTCACGGGTGCCTCCCTCAGGCTCATTCTATCATTTCGCCATCTGTAAACCTAATTTTCTAAGAGTAATCAAAGTGTATTAGCCTGAATTAGCTTGCTGTCCTTAAAAAATATGACTTGTGCTGAAGTGAGTATTGTACCTGACTCATTCAAGATCATATCTAGTTTTTATACGCTTTTAAGTACAACTGCTTTCTCGGTAAATGGCCCTTTACAGGGAAACATGTAGAGCTGTACATTTTCTTTTGAAAGTTGTAAATCCTGAGATGAAGTCAAGGAACAGAAAATGTCTCTGAATCAACGTTTTGAACCCTGAGCTCAAATTATTATGTATATTAATGCTGACAGCAAAAGTGATTATCAGATATACTGTGGGTTAAGTGGGGTACTTAGAGAATGCAAATTCTTCAACTTCTGATTAAAAAAATAGAATTGAACGAGTGATGATTTCAGTAAGCGTTAACAATTACCTGTCATCTGTGTGTGTGAGTGTTTTTGAGAACCTGACATAGAATATTGATATTCAACCGTAACTATTGTATGTGTTCTCAAAAGATTGTAGTCTGGTATGGTCACATCATTCAGTGTTGTGACTGTTAGTTGAACATTAAAGGCATCTTCCTCTCTCACATGTTTATCAAAAAATGCTGTTTGACCATCCCATGAAGTAAAATGCAATGTTGACATAAGGAGTGACAGGGTAGACCATTCCAGCAGAAAGACAGAGACAAAACAAATGTACCAACAAACAAACATGCAAAAAAGTGCAGAGAATGAATTTCAACATGCATCTTTGATTGGACAGAAAAAGGCAACGGTCCACGGAGGATGATCCCGAGACCAAGCGACAGAAGTTCCTGGAGAGGAATAGAGCGGCAGCCATGAGATGCCGGACCAAACGCAAGCAGTGGATCACCAACCTGGAGAAGAGGGCAGAGGAACTGACCACAACAAATGTCGGTCTGAATGTGAGTCTAGTCGTCTCTCTCAGACAGCTTGATTTGGAAGCAGATTTCTACTCATATTCCCTTCCACTCTAAATAAAGCTTGTAATGGACTGGTAGTTCTGAAGTTCTGAACCCCCCTCCCAACCCCCCAACCCCCGCCAAAAAAAAGAAGAGGATATTTTCGCGCGACTATTTTTTCGCGCTCTGTGGGGTAAAAAAAGTTTCATGTGTTTTAATTCTGCGAAATAGAGACATCAACTACTGTACGAGCTGAAATTTTTGTGTACAGATATACAGTCAAACCTGTCTATAGCGGCCACCCATGGGAAACGGAAAAAGTGGCCGTTATAGACAGGTGGCCGCTATAGACAGGTAATCCATCTTTGTGTACATTGCCTAAATGCACATGTATTATCGTTGTATACATCTATAAACACTTACATGTACATGTATGTGTGTACGTATGCACACGTGTGTATCATGCATAAAACAATGTCGGTGTTTATGAAATTGTTGACAGTAACCGTAGCATGTGCACAGTCATGAAGAAAACTTAACACTAGTGCATTATTGGGACTGAATAAGTGATGAATGCAACGGTGGCGATCACTGAACGTTGCCCAGGAATGACTGGCACGGCTAAAAAACAGAAAAACACACTGAATTATCGGCTCGGCTACGGCTCCATCAGGTTTTTGGCCGCTATAGACAGGTTAAAATCTACCACGGGAAACAAAATTTGTGGCCGCTGGCCGCGTTAGACAGGTGGCCGCTATACACAGGGTCTTTAACATGGCTTTTCTCTCGGGGGGATTTTTCAGTGGCCGCTGTAGACAGGTGGCCGCTATAGAGAGGTGGCCGCTAAGGCAGGTTTGACT
This sequence comes from Diadema antillarum, assembly GCF_040938485.1. Taxonomy (NCBI): domain Eukaryota; kingdom Metazoa; phylum Echinodermata; class Echinoidea; order Diadematoida; family Diadematidae; genus Diadema; species Diadema antillarum. The sequence goes on from NW_027271999.1 coordinate 624,592, forward strand.
GTATTCGCGAATTGCTACTTGGAGGACATTTTCGCGTGTTAATGTCGCGGTTGCGAGGGTCTAACTTTACTTGAACACTCACGAAAAAACTATAGTTGTCTTTAATAACTAAAAGTGCCTTACAAGTGTAAGTACAAGTGCTTTCTCAATTTGAAAGTAAAACAAATATCAAAAAGAAATACTACTACTTTACATGGACTTTCGAAATTCATGCCGGACATTGACAGGCGAACACCAAGAATGCAGCTGCAAGAGTAGACTGAACGCACTTTAAACAGCTACAGCTAGCTGTACTGTGTGACGTGCATGCGCAGTCGCCAAGTTGAAGGCTACCTAGGGGCATCACAGGATGGGGTACATACTGTACTTAATAATGCTGGCTACATCATGGCCATATGGCTCAGCTCATGATAGCTGTGTGCTAGACCTACGTACATAGCAAGCTACGAGTGCTAGTAGTGTATTGTACGGCACTATAATTTTTGCGCGATCCATGCAGCACATGGCATGGCTTGATTTTTCATTTCCCTGCATTGTTATTTTCGCGTGTTGTTATTTTTGTTATTTTCGCAGTTCAAAGGCAATTCACAAAATTCACGAAAATTTCAGCTCGTACATTACTGGAACATACAGCAAGCAAAAATATTCATGTGCTTTTATTTTGGGGCTAGTTTCGGGTTGCGTGAAATGCGCGAAAATTTCAACTTTTACTGTAAGTCATTGTAATACAGTGCATGCGAGATGATATCGTGAAGATGATAAGCGTTTCATAGTTGGTATGTGTAGACTTCAATTAATTCCCCTTTCGTCTTGCACCCTAGAATGAGGTGACAAAGTTGCGCAATGAAGTGGCACAGCTGAAGGAACTGCTCCTGGCGCACAAGGACTGCCCCGTCACATTACAGCAGAGGGCGGCAGGCATGTTCATGAGAGGTGAGTCCAAATTTGTCGCTGACAAGATCTGGCAGCAGGGGAACCTCTTTCATAAGCTTGTTATTTTATCACACTCAGCATCATAAAAAATTGTCGATCAAACTTTCCAGTAGAATCTAAAAGAAAATATATATATACATGTATCTATATTGATGTGCATCTGTCAGAGAAAATGAGATTTTAAATCAGTTTTCCTCTTAACCCATTGAGGACAGGCTGATTTTGCTACAACACGCATTTCCCGTATACACCTGCCCGAGTATACTAGAGACACATCTCAACAGGTTAAACCCCCCTTACTTCAGACCTCAGAGATATAGTGATTTCCCATACAGTTACTGCATAGCACATCATTTTCCTGTGGTTGAATGGAGGACTTGGGTTAAATTGGTTAATAAGTCTTGTGCGATAATTGGCCTGTCTCTGAGAGTGCTTTTATGCCAATTTGCGCAGATGCCTAAAAGCTAATTGTTGATGAATAGAGATGAATGTGTTCCCTATTTTGTCAGCCTTTGCACTAACCTTGTCTGTGCCTGGCCACTTAATCTTGCCAAGCTGTTTATTCAGCATTACTAATCTATCCAAATTTAACCTACAATGTAACTGGAAGTTAGGCAGCCAGCTCAGGTGTAACAATGTGACTCAGTCCAACAAGAAGACCATGGCAACACAATAGGGATTGGGGGGGGGGGGGGGGGTATGCGGTCTCCATTCATTGGCAATTAATTCCCAGACAACTGTGTCAATTAGGGAATAAGGCAATCCATCCAGGGTGTCAGTTGGCTATTGAAGCGTGGTAGGGTTTTAAGGTAAGTGTCCTGGACGGTGCATTAGGGTTGAATGGCTTTCTAGGTACCAACAGTACATTGCACAGTGCAGCATATAATGAAAAGCTTTCCGAGGTAATGCAGTCTTTGTATTGATTCAGCACAGAGACTAGGCCACACAGTTGAAGTCTGTCACATACAATCACCTGCTTCTTTTGTTAGTTACCCAGTGTGTGTGTCTGTCTGTGTGTGCCTAGACATATGGCAGTGTGTGATAGGATAAGCTGTGCTATGGTGATTTAAGTTTTGCAATGAAATCATATTTCATTGATGTGTGGTGTGGCATGCTGATGGAGATATTAACCACATTCAGAAATTTCCTTCAAATTAGTGGTTCCTTTGATACTGAAAATGTTTGATAAGTGTTCAGAGGGAGAGTTTATGAGGTGGAGGAATTATTATGTAATGGAGGTTGCTATGTGAGTAACCTCATGTTAGTAGCTGTTCAGACACCATACAGGCATAGGATTTACACACTGTAGGTTGCCCATCCTTAAGGAAGTGCCAATTTGGTACAAAGCCAGTGAATGGAACACATATGGTCCTGAAAAGCTTGTAATCATAAGAGTTATGTGTACTTTTTAGCAGCTTCTGCCATTTGCATTCTTCTTCATTGGAAAAAAAAAATACTCCCAGTGATAAAACACTACATTCGCAAATCAACTGATGAGACACTTTGGAGTAATTGTTTTTTTCTCTCTGCTTTTCTTCTTTGCTTCTTTGTCAGTTTCAGATATGCCCAAGATTCATAAAATCTCCACTGATGATACATCAACCGTCATCACGGTGTCGACAAGCAATCCATCGTGACAGACTGCTGCTCCTTGTACATAGAAATATATGACTTATCTTTATATTGTCTATATGTTGAGTAAGTTTTGTAGATCTACGTAAGTAGCAGAAGGATGTTAACACCACATAAAGGTTATGGGTGTGAGCATCCTTGTGTTCCTCAGCTCTGACTGATTTGCCAGTTTGAGAGTGAGGGTGTGTCATGTACAGTTTTTCATTGCTGCCAATCATGAGAATAAGTAGACATGTGATTTGTTTATCTGGAATGAGAAGTGAGGAGGAGATACAGGACGTTGTGGGGATTCCCCGGTGCGTTTGTAGCCAGACTGAGGAGGAACGCAGTGACACTGATTGGGAATTCAGTCCAGCCAACGCTAACGTCTATCATGTAAATTGCTGGAAGATCTTCGGGGACAGCAGAGGCCATCAGATGAAGTCAGATACACTTTCTTATCAACCACAGGAGGGTGCAAATGCGTTGCCACTTGCTGTTGCCAAATATCTTGCAGGGTCACTTTGACATTGTTATGAAATAATTTTCTAGTGCATAGCTATGAATTTTGTAAGGGACAAAGAAAAAGACTAACGTTCCAACAATCTGTTTTATACTTTGATCTGTCGTTGGTGTACATTTTTTGATGTAAAATTTTGACATTACTTATTTGATACTTTATATTTTGACAATACAGAATTTTATTTGATGCTGTTTTATTTTCCTGTGTTACATTGCCATTGATCAGTAGAATTGACAGCATGGAAGCCCAGACTGATTTTCCCCCTTGTGTGATGTGGCTGATACCCACATCAACAAGTTTGTATAGTCGTTGCGCTGTTCATACTAAAATTCCACATGATGTATGGATAAAACTGATGTTTCATTTCAGCACGTGCACAGGTCAAAAGTCGTCAATAAGTCCAGCTTGCCGGGTTTTATGACAACTTGAAATGAACAGACAAAAGCAATCAACTTGAAGTCAGAGCATGCAAAAAGTATGATTGTGTCGATTTGGAAATTCATTTGGCCTTGACAGTCTTAAGAGGGCAAGAGTCAGAGGCCAATATTTGCTGTTCAGATTTTGTGAGATTTCTTCAGAATCATGAATTGAGATGCAATCAAACATGGTCATGAGGTGAATCAAGATATGAAATCTCCTCCATGAAATGATTTCTGTACCAAAGGTCAGGGGGCTCAATGCTACAAATGAAGCAGTCTATAAAGCAGTCCATCATCAGCCATCAAGTTAGTGGAGGAGAAGATTATGGAAAGAAATGAAGACACAGAAGATGGATGGAAGTGAGTTGTTTGTTAGTTCATAGCATTTTAGGGCAGAGCCTCATATGACTATGGTGATGTCGAACCTGTCCAGTTTTCTTCTGTCTTTCTTTGGTGTTTGTTTGTCACTGTTGTTCTTTTGTTTTGTTTTGTCTTGTTTTCACTGAAACAAAAGTCACAAGACCTAACAGAAACTGATTTGAAAATGGAAATGCATCTCAATCCTTATTTAGTGGAACAGTTGACGATCACAATTAATCATCACAATTAATAAGACCACCGATAATCACATCTGACCTGTCCTATGCCTGTTTCTGCCTATTAAACCCCAACATTTGCTTCAAGGTCAAGGATGAAGAAATGTTTGATGTTTGCAGTAATAACAGAGAGTCATGTAAGTATGAGCACACAACTTAAAGTGTCTTTGCCACATGAGGAGAAGTGGTACAGGCAAGTACAATAGCTCAACATATTAATTATGAGTCAGCTAGGGTATGAAATAAAAACATGTTCTGTGATATGTGCCTAAACACTGAATCCAGCTGGCAGAAAGAACAAAAACTGATCTAGTGCCTAAATATACCCATAACTGTATGTCAAAATAAAAGGTCACAATTTAGCTTCGTTTCCTGAATTATTTTCACCCTTTGTTCTTTAAAGCATTGAAATGAAAAAAAAAAAGAAATTTATAAAATGCAACAATGGGCATGATGATGGCTTTTGGTCGTGAGTAGTCACTGATGTGTGTAATAGATTTCTCTGCATTCTTTCAACTCAAGTCCAGTGAACACCAGTGCAGGAGGCATTTCATTTGAAGTGAAACAAACTGATGGTTGTAATGGTCAGACCTTTTGTCTCTAATGCGTTGTTTCACAATGACAGAACAGACTTTTATACAAAGAATCCTATCAGAAATGTAAGTAGGAAGTCGCTGTAAGCTTAACATGCTCTTACTGACTTCATTGATCTTGATTCTCTTGCAAGTTTGAACATTTGATGGCTCAATGATAGTGTGCTGTATACACATGCTGGTGTGCATCACTGTAGATTCACATCATCAATGAACGCACACTGCCCATGAAAGCGACAATAGTTTCACACCATTCATATGAATGCATTGGACTCTAATTATCACAAACTCGTGGGACTTGTGAAATTACTTTGTTTAATTCAAAGTATTGTAAATAATAGTTTTAAAAAAGCAAGGAATTTAAACATTGAACTGTGAGGCAAGAAAATATATTTTAGAAACAAGAATGTGTTATATCAGCATAAAGAGATTCCCCTGCAATGTGTGACAGTGTTGATTAATGTTTCAGAGAGACTCGTCATACTGATTCGTTTTTGAAAAGCGCCCTCTATGACATGTCTCCTTCTAGCATCATTCTGATAAGTGCCATGGATGCGAGTGGAAAGAACAGCAAAATTGTATGTTCTGTGTTTTAAATGTAATGCATCTGATGCGTGAAGAATATAATTTTCATCCTGAGAATATAATTTTCATCCTCTATGTGTGATGAGCTTCTAACATTCATTTGTGGAGATACATTATATGTAACTATTAACCTGTTGAGGACGGGCTGCTTTTGCTACAACATGCATTTCCCATAGACACTAGCCCGAGTACCCTCGGGACTCATCCTCAACGGGTTAAGAGAGAGGGAGAGAGGGAAAAAAGAGGGAAAATACTTCCTAGAAGCTGGAAAGTCTTATATCTGTCTGAATTATTTGTCACTCTTTGTGCCCTGCTCTTTTCTCACTTTAATGTAAAATTTTGTTTCTCTTTTTGCAAGATTATGTAATATAGCCTGTACATAGGACACAAAATCTGTATTTTATCATCATTCTACTATCTCTGTACAAAGAATATTTTACTACACAGTTCAAGTGCTTTTTTGTGGGTCTGCTTCCTGTAACTCGACAAATATCCAGGTGTGTGGGAAGTCAGATTTTTTTCCCCCGAGTGTTCTTCATCATCAGGCCAGTCTGATTGGTCTCAGTTATAGTTGTATGTCAAACATTTAGACATAATATTTGTATTTCAATGAGGGATGAAACTATTCCAAGAGGATGAATAGATATATTATGTAACATGCACTGAACCTGACACATTTGAATTATCTAGATGGTGTTTAGTGGCTTTGAAAGAAGTTACCACCAAATGAAATTTGCCGGAAGAGGTACAATACTCATTTTCAATCGTATCATTTCCCCTCTTGGTGTTAGATGAATTATTAATCAAACAAGCATGCAAAGTGGTAATGCTAGGGAAGAAAGATTTGTTTGTAGAGAGCCTTGAGCTGATGAAGGTATCAGTGATCATGAAGCAGTGTAGCCTTTTTGCTCCATTTTTCTTTTGTTTTGGCACTAGTTGTTCAAATGGACAAATGAAATGTGGAGACACATCATAGTTAACGAGAGTGCTTACCCTTTTCGTAGTGAGTAATTCTCTCGTTCTTTAGCTGATGCCATGGTAGCAGCGCACTCCTGTGGAATTATGAACAGTTTTGTGTTTTGTAGGTTTTGACAAGCTTTGTCAAATTGAATTGTCCTTTCTGTCTTTAATTCACAGGGATTTATTATTTCTTCACAGATTTGGTAGCCAGCCAGTAGGGAGCATTGTCATTATTTGCACAAATTTGGCAAAATGTGCATAATTACATATCGTCTTTCATTTATCAGACAATCAGTCACCAACCTTTCCAAATGCTACTATAGTAATGCTCCATCAGTCACAACAGCAACAGCTTGCTAGTGCCAACATATTGTTGTATTTTCTTTGATTTGTATGATTAAGTTGATACATTTTGTGAGAGAAATAATTGTTGTTTTTTTAATTTTTGATATATATCACAGGGGAGGGAGGTTGTTTGTGTGTTAGAGTGTGAAAATATCAAGTTTGATACTCAGTTTATAAACTATCATAGATGGTTGTGAATATTGTTGCACTACAGAGGGACTTAATATCATGTGTGATCATTGGTTTTCAATTGACCATCTCTTCTATACCCCCATTGGAAATCTTGTGATGGCCCTTGACACACTGTGCTGCAATATTTTGACTTACAGCCATGTGCTCATGATTTTTGTGATCAATAGGAATTCTGTGGTCGAGGAAGGAAGTCCTATTACCATTGCCTGAATTTGTAAAGTTAGCAATGTTCGTTGTACATTTCATGTAAGTATGACATCATGGATTCAAATATTACAGACTGGAATATCATTTCATACACTCTTTTATTATGAATATTTGCCCTTGTATATACAATTGTATGTGAACATAGCTCTTTTGTCATGATTTTATCAATCAAAAAGCACAGCGAACAACTTGTGTGTACCTCCATGTGTAATCTTTTCTGTGCCACAAACAATTAGAAACGGAAAGTGTGTGAATGTACCGTACTGCAGGTGTGAGTGTATGCGTACAATGTGTGTGTGTGTGTCTGTCTTTGTGTCTCAGTAATATGCATGAGCAAGTGTAAAAGCTTTCAGACATAAACCAACCCAGGATTACACAGTGGATCTTATTGGACTCATACTAGCTGCGTACGCTACCAGTCGTAGAATAGGTGCAATAAATACCGTGGCTTACGTCAATATGCATCTGAAATGACTGTCGGGGTAAAGGTCGGTTCTGGAAATGAATACATACAGCAGTAGCTCAAGATGTAAATACTGCACTTGAGGTCAAGCTTTTTGTACCATTTGGTGTGAGGAACCCTTTTCAAAGACCTTATAATGCATGTGGAAAGCCTCTTTGATATTTAATATGTCTGATTGTGTGTGTGTGTGTGTGTAATGTGTATCAAAGGCTTATTTTATTTTGTTCATAGATATGGTCACTATATTATTAAGAGAAGCTGGTCATAAAGGTGTGCAGTCATTTTGTTTGAGACTAGTTGTACGAACTGAGGCCTTATCAAAGCATCCGTATAAAGTTACATGGTTTACATAGGGTCTACGCCATATGAAGTAGAGGCCAAATTCCTGCAGGTTCAAATAACATGTTTGCTCACAAAGTCAACACTAAATGTGCGCTGATCAAACAATGTGTGCTATTTAATGTGTCCCTCTGTGAGGCACATTTACAGGCAGTAGAACTACTCTTGAAAGGGCCATGTGGTGTGTGTATGGTATCACTAACAGACAGTGTGGGGCTCCTGCAAAAGAGCCCAATGCATTTCATGAAAAAGTTTCTACCAGACTCCGTGGGGATGAGGTAAACACCAAGCTGCACTGTGTGGTGCTGCCACTGTGGCCAATCTGAGAACCTGTTGCTCCAATCAATGGCTCTTGTTTTTTTTTTGTGGGGGGGGGGGGGGGTGTGGGGTACCCCAAGAAAAATGATGGATCACCATGACTATGGGTTATTGGACTTGTACAAAGTCCACATAATTGATGCAATACAGGTATACAAAAGTTTGCCTTTGACAGTTCAATTACCAAGCCATAGTACAAGTATGATGTTCATGATATCCAGCTTTACTATTCTGAATGAATATCTGTTTCACTTTCTGCAAAATCACCATGACATGCAAAAATGACATAGGGTACTGGTACTGCCTTTGTATTAGAACCTTACTTGGTTTTTTTTCGTAGTGTAACTACATGCATTGTATTGTTTTGGTCTGTTTTGTGGGAGTGTGAAAGAGACTGAAACTGATTCTATGGGGGGGGGGGGACTTGCAACTAAACCCTACTATTGCCGATTGCTGACTGTGATAAGTTGTCCTATTATGGAGGTTAAAGGATTTGAAGTTGTTGCTCCAAGGATCCACATAAGGTTTCTATGAATCAGTCACACATACGGGTACACATTTGTAGGCCTACTGGCCACTTGCCTTTTGTGCTTTGCTCTTATGAGAGGTGAAAAGATGTCATGTATGCATGGGTTTGGGGATGGGGGTGGGGGGGGGGGGGTGGGAGGTATAGGGAATGATACATGTAAGTGGCATAAAATTTAGTAGTGTAGGGCATGCTCACGTAGCATTTAAAGATAATGTAAAGTTTTGGTACCACAAAAGTTTCCCCGAGTTTCCTTGTCTTAGTTTGTGTTTCAGGTTAAAGTACCTTTCATATAACTAACACTGTGAGACTTACTTGCCCCAAAGTGCTCTCATGTCTTAGTAATCATGCAATAATGGTTTCATACCAGAGCAGAGCGGGCTCTGAAAAATTTGAACGAGCCGTTAGTTGGACTCGACGCGGTACCGTGATAATCAATATACACATATTGTACGAAACCATTATTGCATGATTACTAAGACATGAGAGCACTGTAAGTCTCACAGTGTTAGTTATATGAAAGGTACTTTAAACTGAAACACAAACTAAGACAAGGAAACCCAGGGAAACTTTTGAGGTACCAAATCTTTATATTATCTCTAATAGACTGCTCCATTTTCACTAAGTCTCTCCAACTCTCTGGTACAGTGTAAATGTGGTATTGAAAGGTCAATGGCAGTAAGAAATATTTGATTCATTCCATCTCATACAATCAACCTTGCTTGCATCAACCCCAAAAGTCAGAAAATTGGATGATTTGAAGGAAATTTTTTTTTCCCACATGGCCAAAAACGTGTATTAAAAATTGTGTACTGGTGAGTCAAATTTACACAAGTTAAAGGATATTCTGCGGTCCCTTTCGATTTGACTTTAATAGGCGATTTTACTGGTTAAAAAAAAAGAAAACAAAATGAATGTTTGTTTGTTTTTTTTTCACTGGAATCATAGAATTCAGTATGTCATAAGGTACTGTGTGATATTAAGTCTGCTCACACAAACTTACCACATGCATTTTCACATACATATCATGATTTTTACTGCTTTCACTCAGACCACATGATATTCACTGCTTTCACTCAAATCAAATGCTCTCAAGGTAATGAAATGTGCCGAGCTCGACACTAACTTTTTTTCTCTGGAGGCCCATTTGAGCCACATTAACAGATACCATTAAGTTTCAGATTTTGATGGCCCAAACAAAAATATCATTGGCCCAAAATAAAAGGAAACATAGTTGTTACAAACCATTTTGAATGTTACTTGCCCGAAAAGGCCACCAAAAGATGGCCTGTTTGGAAATTTGGTGGCCCGACATCAATTCTAGTGGCCATGGGCAACCACTAATGTTGAGCGCAGAATGTGTCTACCTATACATGAGGTATTTAAAGGGACTGTACAGTACTGGTTAAGTTGAGGATTCAGGTTTATAACATTTTTTTGGTATTAGAGAAACCTCTTCTGAACTGTGAAAGAGCATGTAATTTCAAGACGGATTCAATGTTTATTTGATGAAAATAATTGACCTTGAAATGCCCGAGATATCCAAAAAAGCGATCCTAATAAAATTGACAGGCCACGACTTTTATCAGGATCTCTTTGTTTTACCTTGTTTTTAGATATGTCTGTCAGTTCAAAACCAATTTTCATCAAAGAAACTTTTGATTCCCCTTAGATTTGTATGCTCTTTAACATTTCGTAGAGTGGTTTCTAAATAGATCTCACAAAATGTTACAAGCTGAATCCTCATCTCAACCAGTACTGTGCAGTCCCTTTAAATTGAATGCGCTTCAATGTATTAAAGACAGAGGGCACCAAGAAACAGGCAAGACTTCAATTGGTAGGAAATTTATTTCATGACAAGATGACAGAAAATCCCTTAAATTACATGATCAATAGCCCAACACCCGTAGACTGATAATGCTAGTACAAATTTTTATATGCATTATTGTCTATACTTCACTTTCTGATATAAAGCAGCAAAAACAGAATGAATGATTACACAGGAATAGTACAAATGCTCTATTTTCATCTTTTTGAATACAAATCTAATTAATACATGAATGCATGCATATCATTAAAATGTGACAAAATGAATACACAAACTTTGTCTCTCACGAATACAAGTGCAGTATAAAATAGAAAACTGCGAATTGAAGAAAATATTGATGATACGAAAGCTAAGACAAAACGTGACTCTCGTGATATGTCTGATAGTAAGCCTGACTCATTGCAACACTTTTGTGGCTGCATCGTCAGATAAGAATCCATCCAAGCTTTCTCATCAGACGTGATTCTGGATGTACTCAGCTTACATCTTCTGAACTGCAGAACAATACGATATGAAGAATTCATACAGCTGCATCTAGAATGACTACAAAACAAAACAAGAACATGTTATGATGAACTTAAAGCATTTTTCTGTAATTAAAACATATTTGACATGATTTATCTTCCACAGTGCTCTAAGAATCACATAGATTGAGTTTATGATAAGAAAGTTGCTGACATTTGTTGATTAAGTTCAAAGAAAAATATTAAAGACAAGTAGAAGAAAAAAGTGACACTTCAATTCTTAACTGTTAAAAAGAAATTGTGAAGATATACACAACAAACAGGCACGCTTGAAATTTGGCTTGTTATAAGACAACACATACATCTTGTGTTATGCTACGTTGCGAGGCAAATACGATGAAAAAAGACAATGATATCTGCTAATAAACAAGATAAAAGAATCAATAGAGAAACAGATTTGCAATTCTGTTTTCTTTTTTTTTATCTGCGCACTCTGACCACTTGAGGCATACGCTATACACGAGCTTGATTTTTCTGCTTTGTTGTGAAAGTTGGAGTCAAAGCTGGCTGACTATGCGATCACGTTCCATTTAGAAATACAGAGGTGCTCATAAATCATGTGATTGATTGGGCGACCATTCATTACGAGGTAGGATTCACATCTCCTTTGTGTTGTTCAATGTTTGTGAAAAAGGAATGAATAAAAAAAAAATCTCAATCAATACAAAGAGAGCGACATCATATTAATTTACCAAGCTACAAATGACAACGATACTAATAATACTTGATTTGGGCTAAAAGATTAGCAAAAGTGTACACAATTTCTTCCTGATTTGAAATCTTACATCAATATTTACAAAAATACCTTCCGTGCCTCAGATCTGCCTCACTCTCTCTCCCACTGGAACTCTCTCCCTACCCTTCCACGCAACTCCTCATGCGAATGTTACTGCTATGTCTCTTACACGCACTCCAGTTTAACTACAAATGGAGTTTAGTGATGTATTATATACAGTCTTCTAATTCCTTAATTCTTATATGATAATGTCATAATTTTCCCCGCAAAATAAAAATTATAAAAAGGCACTGCTAATCATTTTCTTGTGATCAAAATACAAAAATACGATGACATCTATCTTTTTGCGATGATAATCAAATCCCTAATGCAGGTATTTAACCATTAACAATTGCATAAGGCTATTACATCTGGGCACACATGAAGTATCAAATGTCATATATGGTGTGAAATATGACAGAAGGAATCCACACATAACTTGGAAGAATACACTTCTTCCTAATCTAATGAAGACAACACTTCTACTTTAACCAACGGTCTGGAAGAACGGAACTACAGCAGTACAATCAATATGGGTATGTACAAATTTGGCCAATTCACATGGTTAGAGTATTGTTCATCTTTTCAAGCTAAAAATAGTAGTAAGGCTAGTTTTACGTAAATGACAACAAGAATCATATTTTGAAACAAAGAATAGATCACACTTAGAGCCACTGTGGGCAATGCCAATCTGAAACTCAAGTTAAAGTACTTTACTCTTTAGCCGACTGGGCGATGACGTACGATGGAATGAATAGAGATATAGAATACCAATTCTGGGAATACAGTGTTAGTACTTTATCCTGCATATGACAGAGATGCGCTAAAACTCCTGCTCATTTCCAAGACTGAATGCAGTTTCGACCAGCACTACTACAAAAGATACACACACCACATTGTACTCTGTACACCTGTACCATCCTATCTTGCAACACTCTCAGTATGCATTCATACGAAAACTTTGGTAACGATTTGCTGGTAGTGTCCAGATGATGAATTCATTATCCATCCAGTCAAGTACTTCATTTTTTTTCCTTCTTTGAGAAAATTACTGGATGGAAGGTCTGTTTCTCAAAGTAAGATATACATATATATAATTATAGCGAGAGGGGAAAATATACACGGGCAACAGGGTCATTGGTTACTATGACACGCAGAGTTTCAAAGAGCATACTTAGTGGTCAGATCGGATTGGATTTTTATTTTGTTCTTCTTTGTCTTTAATATGCACAGAGTGTAGTGTGGTCTGGCTGACTAGGATCCGGCGGCGGCATACTTTGGTCTAAAAGTGGTCTACCATGACAGAGACGGTCTTAGTGATGGGCTTAGCCTTGGCGCCTTCCAGTCCGGGGATGTTGACGTTCTTCCATTTGGCTGGTTCCCCTGGTGAATGAATGAATGAGAATTTTTTGTTTGTATGTTTGTTTGTTTTTTAGTGTACAATGGAAAATTGTGAGGTGATGACAAGATCAGCTCACTTACAGTGTAGTTGCACATTCATATTAAACGTTTGAGAACTATTCTCAGTGGCGGATCCAGAAGGGGGCGCACTGGGCGCACACCCCCTCTTTATTTTTCATTAAAACAAAAGAAATAAAAAAGAAAAAAATGGGGGTGTGTGCCCCGCCTATAGTTTTGTAAAGGTGCCTCCCCTTTGCGGAATTCCTGGATCCGCCCCTGATTCTGCTAATATTAGCGAATCTTTGAAATGTCATAACTTCCTATTTCTAATCTGATTTTGACAAAATCAGACCTCCCAACCTTTCTGACTGAAAAAAAAACAGGGATGATTTTGGCTCAAAAATAGGAAAGAAAGAGCAGTTCCCAAAGGAGTGTGTAGTAAAACTGTCAAGAAAAATAGGGAACTCCTCTTGAAACGAGAGCTGGGAATGGTCAAAATTCAGATCATTTCCTCCAAATTCAGAATGGTTGGGAGGTCTGCAAACTTTTCATTGTTTTGCTAGTACTTTTTTTCTTTTTTTCTTTTTTTTCAAATGAAGTATTTTCAGGTCCAGAATTGTCTTTTCACTAGCAAATGGTTTCTTGTCAGTGCGAATATAACTGATATTCTTCCCTTCCATGTTATGGAATCAATATTAGGGGAAGGGTATGCCAATCTTCTCTATCGTTTGTCATACCTTGGGCAGCATCGCTGGATTTGAGGTTGAAGGACCAGCCGTCCTGAGTGTTGGATGCCGTGTGGGGAAGCTTCAACTCCACTGGCTTCAGGAACTTGAGGCCGTGGGGCCCGCACATGACCAGAGGGCTCAGCAGTGTCTCACCTGCACAGATTAGAGGTAATATGGTTTAAACACTCACTCGTGTATATGTAGTTGGTCACTATAAAGACAGTTATGAAACATACATTTCTAGATATTGGCACTTTTGAATCATTCAAAATGTTTAACCATCAAATGCTGCATGCATATGATTTGTTATGCTTATTTTCTAACCCCTGCTCAAGAATGAAATCAACAAGGCTGACCATCACATGTAAACAATGTCAACAAAATTGATGTTATGGTTTAGAACCAGTCAGAAGTGTATGAGATACTGTAACCATTGCACAAATCTTCAATCTGAAACACTTTCATGTTCATACTTTTTTTTCCTCATGAAAAAAGATGGTGATGTTTTTTGCTTTTACTGATGATAGTTCCTAAATTGACGTATAATGAATCATTTTAGAAAGGTTTATATCATTCTACTTTCAAAGTTGTATACAGTTCCGCCTGCGATCAACATCACAGGATGAGCGCGCTCATATGCGCTCGATTACGCTCAGTGCGTGGCGATCACTTGCGCGCGCGCTCATCCTTGTTTACAAATTTGAACACGGCGTTTCATCGCATAGCCACAAATCGTAAGAGCGCCAGCTGTTGGCGTACTCGCGAGTAGTAGTACATTGTTCCCTTGTTCCGTACGTGTACGAACACGTGTATTCGTCCGTCCACTGTCATTCTATAATCTTGCGTTTCAGTACACGAATGCTTTTATTTGTGTGTGTGTGTGTGTGTGTGTGTTGCGTTCAATTGGCCCCTTCTTTTCCATTTTTCTTTCGGATTTGTATTTTACTTTTGCTAACTGATGGTGGCCAATTTACACCTCATATTATTTCTGTCACCAAAAAGGAAGGTCAAATCCTCTTCCTTTTCTCGCATTAAAGTCGGCGCGAGAGTACTCACTTGTTGTTTTAAAGTTCGTGTGACTTTTACCGCTGTTATTCTCAGTGTCTGTTAATTGTACTTTCTTCGTTCTTGCACTCGCAGTACGATTGCGAGCAGATGCACACACACAATTACGCTCTTTGCAAAATCGACAAGATAATCATAATACTAGTAATATTGACAAGAAAGCGTGTCAGAAATGCAACAATAATAGATTCGGTAGCAACATTTCGAACCATCGCTCTTACCATAACCATGCAGCGCTCGACACTAACGGTGGCTAAAAACGCACATCGGGCCACCAAAATTTTGGAAATGAAGATTTTCCCCCAGAATAGTCGGATGTTTGCCTTTACTTTTGGAAGTGAACAGCTGTAGCAATCGGCTCCGTCAGAACCTAAAATAAATGTCAGATGTTTGCTTTTAATTTTGGAAATGAATAACGGTAATATTCGATTCCGGCCGTATGATAATAAAATAAAATTAATGTCGGATGTTTGCTTATACTTTTGAAATCGAATAATGATAAGATTCAACTCCGTACGGTGCTAAAATTAAAGTCAGATATTTGATTTTGCGTTCGGAAATGAATAAGGATAACATTCGGCTCCGGAAGATGCTGATATAAATGTCAATGTTTGCTTTGACGTTCGGAAATGATTAAAGATAATATTCAACTCCGTAAGATGATAAAATAAATGCCGGATGTTTGCTTTTACTTTCGAAAGTTAATAGCAATAACATTCGGCTTCGGAAGATGCCAAAATACATGTCAGATGATTGCTTTTACGTTCGGAAGTGAATAGCAGTAATATTCTGCTCCATACGATGTTAAAATAACTGTCAGATGTTTGCTTTAAAATTTCGAAATGAATAACGGTAACATTCAGCTGCTTTATGTTTGATATTTGCTTTGACGTTCGGAAATGAATAACAATAATATTCAAACTCCGTATGATGATAATGTCTGATGTTTGCTTTTATGGCCGAACGTAAATAGCAATAACATTCAGCCCCGTATGAATGTCGAATTTTTGTTTTGGGCATTCGGAAATAAATAACAAAAATATTCAACTCCGTACGATGATCAAATAAATGCCGGATGTTTGATGATAATGTTCGAAAGTAAATAGCAATAACATAGCTCCGGAAGATGCTGAAAATGTCAAATGATCCCTTTGACGTTCCGAAATGATAACAATAATATTCAACTCCGTACGATGATTGAATAAACGTTGCATGTTTGCTTTTTTATGATAACAATAATATTCAACTCCGTACGATGATTGAATAAACGTTGGATGTTTGCTTTTACTTTCGAAAGTATAGCAATAACATTCGGCTTTGGAAGATTCCAAAATACTTGTCAGATGATTGTTTTTGCATTCGGAAGTGAATAGTAGTAATATTCTGCTCCATACGATGCTGAGATAACTGTCAGATGTTTGCTTTAAAATTTCGAAATGAATAACAGTAACAATCAGCTGCTTTAGATGGTAAAATCAATGTTTGATGTTTGTTTTGACGTTCGGAAATAACAATAATATTCAAACTCCGTATGATGATAAAATAGATTTATATCTGATGTTTGTTTTTATGGTCGAACGTAAATAGCAGTAACATTCAGCTTCGTATATTACTAATGTCGAATTTTTGTTTTTGACATTCGGAAATAAATAACAAAAATATTCAACTCCGTACGATGATCAAATAAATGCCGATGTTTCCTTCTACTTTCGAAAGTAAAGAGCAATATCGTTCAGCTCTGGAAGATGCTAAAATAAATTTTGAACGATCCCTTTGACGTTCGGAAATGAATAGCAATACTATTCAACTCCGTACGATAACAAAATAAATGTCTGATGTTGGCTTTTGATGATATATTATGTTCGAAAGTAAATAGCAATAACATTAGCTCCCAAAGATGCTATAACGAAATGTCGAGTGGGTCCGTTTGACGTTCGGAAATGAATAACGATAATATTTAACTCCGTACGATGAAATGCCGGATGTTTGCTTTTATGTTCGAAAGTATAAATAGTAATAACATTAAGCTTCGGAGGATGCTAAAATAAAATGAAATAAAATAAAATATGTCGAATGCCCATTTGACGTTCGGAAATGAATAACTTCAACTCCGTATATACGATGATAAAGTGAATGCCGGATGTTTGCTTTTATGTATTAAAGTGAATAGCAATAACATTCGGCTCCGGAAGATGCTAAAATAAGATAAGATGTCGAATGATTCCTTTGACGTTCGGAAATGACTAACTATACTCCGTATGGAACGATGATAAAATAAATGCCGGATGTTTGCTTTTAGTAAATAGCGATATCACTCAGCTCAGTTATAGATGCTAAAATAAATAGAGGATGTTTGCTTTCACGTTCGGAAATGAATAACGGCAACATTCGGCTCCGTAAAGGTGCTAAAATAGTAGAAAATGTTGGATGATTGCTTTTACAATCAGAAATGAATAACGGTAACTTTCGGCTCTTTATACAATGCTAAAATAAAATTTAAATGCCGGATGTTTACCAATGTCTGCACAGTATGTTCCCATCAATTTCTCATTTCAAAGCAAGTTTTGATCGTAAGGCATCAACTTTTATAATAATCTATAAGCCTATTTGCTAAATCTTAGAACTCAGAATAAACGGTATACGATTGAACGGTTAGACGTGGGTACCTGTATCAATTCAGGATACTTATTTTCTACAGCGTATTATGTTAAGTAGGACTGATTTAGTTTTTCTTATGTTTTCGTGATTTTTTTTTCTTTTCGGGCCACCAGATTTTACTTTCGGGCCGCCAAAAACTTAATCAATGATTTTGGTAACCCGATCGGGCTATATCCCAACCGATGATAGTCGGGCCTACATTTTCACTCTGACACTTGTTTTCAGATTTTAATTCTAAAGTTCTTGTACATGTATTTTTCACTGTGCAAAGTACGATAGCGAGCAGAAGCACGCAAATGCGCTCTCTGATTTCTCGACAAAATTATTAGGTTTAGAAGAAAGTACTAAGGTAATTGAACAAGAATCCGTTGCAACATTTTTAACAACAATCTGGGCTCCGTTTCATAAAACTTGTCATCAGTGACAAGTTGTCATAGATGTGACAAGCTACTGAAATCCTTGCATCTGATTGGCTGAGAGCAATTTTGTCATAGAAATGTGGCAGATGTCACTGATAACAAGTTTTATGAAGCGGACCCCTGATCATTATTGAATATTATACACCTTATTTTATGACACGTAATTCTTTTTTTAGATTTGACTTCTATATAGCGTTAGTGAACGTTTCTTTCACTGCTCATGTTCTGACTACCAGTAGGCTGTTTTACTAACCCAAAGGCCTATGTGTGTGTGTGTGTGTGTGTTTTGTTTTGTTTTGCTTGTTTTGTTTTTGTTAATAGCACAGTACGGCAGCGAGAAGATGCGCGCAAGTGCGCTCTCTGCATTCAGTGGCCGACAAAATTATCAGGTTGAGAAGAGAGTATTGAAAATTAAAGAGAATCCGTAGCAACATTTTCAAAAATTGCTCTGACCATGATTGTACACCTTACACTATTTTTTGTGACACGTGTTTTCCGATTTACTTCAAGCGTTCATGTTTCTTTCACTGTTCATGTTATTTTGAATGTCTGTTTCACTTAGCCATGTTGTGTTCTTTTTTTTCGCGCATTATACGGTAGCGAGAAGATGCGCGCATTTGCGCTCTCTGCATTTTTGACTTCCAGTAGATAATCAGCTTGAAAAGCAGACACAAAAAGCTATCAGAATAAAGCATAAAAAATGACCCACATTCTGTAGAAACATTTTGAGCTATCGTATTTACTATTACAATAGTATATTATTCTGTATGACAATTGTTTTTCATATTGCGATTTTGATGTAGCTTTCATTGGTCATGATGTTCTGCATGATGTTGTTTACTAACCCATATCGGTTCTCAGACGCGAAGCAATAAATACGATAGCGAGCAGATGGCGCGCGTTTGCGCTCTAGAGTCTGTATTCTCGACTAGGACTATCAGCTAGAGAAGGAGACGTTAAGCCTGTAACGATATTGAACAA
This sequence comes from Diadema antillarum, assembly GCF_040938485.1. Lineage (NCBI taxonomy): Eukaryota > Metazoa > Echinodermata > Echinoidea > Diadematoida > Diadematidae > Diadema > Diadema antillarum. The sequence continues at coordinate 643,581 of NW_027271999.1, forward strand.
GATTTCGTAGAAAAAAGGTATTTTAAACCATCGCTCTGACCATGTAATAGTGGTTTTTTTAAAACTATTTGATTATGACACTCGAAGTCAGATTTTCATTTTAACGTTCGTGTTTATACTTTCATTGTCCATGGTGTTCTGAACATCCGATTCTGTTGTACTAACCGGATGTTGTTCCTTCATATTCCGAAGGATCGTTATTCCAAAAGTTAGTCAATCCGAAACACACAAAGTCCCTATGCCTAGAAATGAAAAAGGGTTCGTTAATCCGAATATTTGTGGCTTTATTCCATATGTTCGTTATTCCGAAGGTTCGTTAATCCGAAAATTAAATAGAGTCCATAACGAACCTTCGGAATAACGAGCCTTATTTTATTTTCGGATAAACAAAATTTCGAAATAACGAATCTTATTTCATTTTCAGATGAATGAACCTATACGGAATAGCAAACCTTATTTCATTATCGGATTAACGAACTTTCGGAAAAACGAACCTTCCGGAATAACGAACTGTAACCGTACTACACATTGTATACTATAGTGACCCATAACGGTTCTACGACAGCGAGCAGATGCACGCATTGGCGCTCTTTGCATTTCCGACAAAATAGTAAGATTGAGGAGAAGCTTTAAAGAAATCGAACAAGATTCCGTAGAAACAGTTTGAGCCATCACTCTTAATATATATAGCTTTATTATTTTGTATAACAGTCGTTTTCAGATTTTAATTTTATCGTTTGTGTAAATTTCACTGTTCATGGTATTCAGAATGTCATACTGCATCCGTTCTGACGTGCAGTGCAAACGCGATAGCGAGCTGATTCATCTGCATTCTCGACAAGATAATAATCAGGTATAGAAAAGAGAACATTAGGAAATTGAACAAGTATATTCCGTAGCAACTTTCTAAGCTATCGCTCTGACTATACCTGCATAATATGAAAGTTGTTTTGACATTTTGATTTTAACGTTCGTGTAACTTTCACTGTTCATTGTGTTCTGAATATCTGTTGTGCTATATGCTAACCGATATCGGTTGGACGCGAAAGTACGATAGCGAGCAGATGAACGCAATTTGCGCTCTCTGCATTCTCGACAAAATGATTTGGTTAAGAAAGTACAGAAGTAATTTAACAAGAATCCCTTGCAACATTTTCAACAACGCTCTGATCATATAATTATCATGCACCTTGTTTTGTATGACACTTGATTCTTTTTAGATTTCACTCTTAGCGTTCACGTTTCTTTCACTGTTCATGTTGTTCTGACTCTGTTTTGCTATCCCATAATAGGCCAGTGTGTTTTTTTCCGCGCAGTAACGGTAGCGAGCAGATGCGCGCGTTTGCGCTCTCGCATGCATTTTGACTATACAATACTGATAATCAGCTTGAGAATACAGTAAATAAGTTATCAGAAGAAAGCATTAAAGAAAATGAACAACATTCCGTAGAATTTTTTTCAGCCATCGCATTTACCATTGCAATAGTATATTACAATTGTATTTTATATGACAGTTGTTTTCATATTTTCATTTTAAAAATTCGTGTAAACTTTCACTGTTCATGATGTTCAGCGACGTTGTACTACTACCTAACCCATATCGGTTCTCAGACGCGAAGTACAGTACGATAGCGAGCAGATGGCGCGCGTTTGCGCTCTCTGTATATTCTCAACTATTATTGTAGATAATTAGCTAGAGAAGAAGGCATTAAGCCTAAAGATATTGAATAAGATTCCGCCGTAGAAACATATTATTTGAACCATCGCTCTGCCCATAATCTAGTAACAACCTGTCTTAGCGGCCACCTGTCGATAGTGGTCACCTACTTATAGCGGCCACTAAAAAAAAAAAAAAAATCCCCCGCACGAAATTGCTGCTATTATATATACTAGTATAGACCCACTTGGATTGGTATCCAACTCTATGAGTATAACGACCCCAAGGGCCTCTCTTATAAAGACTTGTGATAGAAATCAATCGCAAGTTTTTTGAGAGCTTCAATGCAAGTTGCGATTGATTTGGGGACTTGTGATTGATTTGAAGGCTTTGTAAGACGGGGCCCAGGGTAGACCCTATTGCGGTCACCTATACACAACGCGGCCAGCGGCCACTCATTTTGCATCCCGTGGTGAATATAGGACGCGTATAGTGTATAATAGATAAATAAATAAATAAATAAATGAATAAAATAACTGAACCCTTAAATCAGACAGTAATACGTTGGCTTTTACGTTCATTGCGTGAATTCTACCGAGTTCTTATAGCTCAGTCACAATCACACAGCCATGATTGACAAAATTAATGCAACACTATAACCGTCGCCGTGAAATGCCGTCTTTATACCACTAACTTGACTATAACAGATTTAGGCTTTGGTATTAATATGAATAGATGCTATACACACAGGCAAAGACAGCTCCCAATAACATCGTAGAATTTGACTATAATGCCGACTATTTAAATAGGACAATAATTGGGCACTTGTCTGGGTATTGCTTGTTGCTTACGTCGTCAGCTTCGCACAATACAATTATCAATAACCTCAAACTCATTCGTGAACCCCATTCATGTACACCGGTGGTACGAATCAGTGCAGTTCCTCCGGTCTGAAATGTTATAATTATCAAAAATACTGAAAAAGAACAGAAGTAGGCAAAAACTGTGACAACAACAACAAAACCCCCTCCGAAAAAAACATCAAAAGAAGTAATTTTGAAAAAAAAAATCCCCATAAAATAATATAATAGCTGCACAAGCAAACTTATTTCTTGTTTGTTTGTTTTTTATTTTAGAATAACGTGCGGTATCTTTCATACGATTCAAGTCCTGAAATTCAAAACGGCAGCCGACCTGTCGATATCGGTCACCTGCGTTGTATAGCGTATACTAACCCATGTGTTCTCAACTATTACGTTGAAAAAGGACATTAAGAAAATTTAACAAGATTCGTATAGCAACTTTCTGAACCATTGCTCTAGCCATACAATAGTACTTTTCTCCTTTTATCTTCTTTTTTTACTCTGCATATTCCTTTCACATTTTGATTTTACCGTTCTTGTAATTTTCACTGTTCATGGTGTTCTGTATATCTGTTGTATATTCATATTTGCATTGTATAACAATTCTTCTGTGATCCTATCATACGTTATTATTTTGAAAGAACTGGCCTCGAATATAGCCTGCACGCTATTGCCAGTTCTTTTTTGCTAAACTATATTTCAATTATCTATTGTTGTGACTTTGTTCACGGTGTTTGTTTGTTTGTTTGTTTGTTAGGTGAATAAATTTCATTTAATTTCATTTCGTATCGGTACTTATAGACGCGAATACGATAGCGAGCAGAAGCACGCAATTACGCTCTCTGCATTCGCGACAAGATGATTTTGTTGAGAAGAAAATATGACTAATTTAACAAGAATCCGTAGCAACATTGTACACCTTAGGTTGTATGACACTTTTTAGCGTTCCCGTTTCTAGCACTGTTTGTGTTATTCTGACTGTTTCTGGTCTGTTTCACTATGCGCGCGCAATCAGTATACGATAGACTTAATCGTTTCGGAGGTGACAAGATTTTGGCAACACATAGGCAACCAAAGTACATTGAGACAATACAGTTTGTGTTTCCCAGCTGAAGAAAGTATCATGCTTTTCTGTGAACTTGAGGGAAAAATTGCGTTTTCAAATGTTTTTGTTAAATAATTTTTCCATCAATTTCACAGAAGGTCCCGGACACAAATTGGTCTCAAATAACCTTATAAGGGACCGAAACTAGTAAGGGAATATAAGAAAGCAAATTATTTCCTTGAAATTATTATTTGAGTGTTTCCACAACTTCTGTGGTTACACATTGTGAAAAACACACCTCATCCAAAGTATACTGAGATAGAACTACAAATCTTGTTTAGTATACTGTTCCCTTACCTGTACTGGGGACTTCGTTCCTCTGTTTACTTTAGTTGTTATTGTTACATTACTACAATAATCTCAAATTATCCTACAATGTAACAAGGTTTCTTATTCCGAAGTGAATTAAGGTTCGTTATTCTGAAGGTTCGTAAACCCGAAAATGAAACAAAGCTCGTTATTCCCGGGAAGGTTCGTTGCGGACCCTACTGTATTTCATTTTCGGATCAACGAACCTTCGGAATAACGAACCCGACGTCCCTAAGGCTGCGTTCACATAGAAGTATTCGCTATTCGCTATTCGCTACAGTATTCGCTATTCGAGCACCGAGTACATCGCCATCACCCGCACCGTCAACTCACCATCCCATGCAGTGAGGATTTCTTCCTCCTACATCCCACATCCCAGCAAATCTTCTTAACAATTTCTAAACTGCATCAGAATGTCAGTCTGCATGCTTATTTTTGCTAAAGGGCAAATCCAGACCAAAATTGTCATTATTTCATAAACGAGAGACGGTATACGCTGCAAGAAAATTGAACAAGCTCGATTCCCACTTTGCTATACTATTCGCAGCTATTTGGTACTTTCGAATAGTGCCCTCTTAATATGTGAACCGGTGTGAGGAAATCCTATCGTTCGATTCAAGCTATTCGCGTGCCCTCGAAAACGAGCCCCGAATACCCGAATAATAGTAGTATACATTTGTACTTCTTATATGTGAACGCAGCCTAATAGGACCTTTAAAACTGGCGCTCTCCACTGCCTGCATCATTGCTTGCATGGTACGGTAACTCTACTACTACACATCGACCACCCTTTTTGAAACCGACCACTAGTTTTTGGCGCACAGCAGAACGCCTAGTGTGATTGAGGGTACCACCTATCGTCACCCTAAGGATCTGCAGCTTGTTTATTCCAAAAGTATAAAACAAATTCGCCTAATTTTTACCTCAAATATGCCATAAATACCGCAGTTTTGAATGTCGTGACCGTCACCTTGATTCTGAATCTCCGTAGTGAAATAACGCAATTTTAGTGCATGCGATGCATTTTCTTCGCGCGTCTAAGCTTGAAAGGGTACCTCACGATCGGCCCCCCTCTTTCCATAGGTAATACACGTGAATTTCACAGTCATATATGCGTCGTTACTGAGCGGATGTGTAATTGAAACGTGTTTAGTTTGGTTTGTAAGTTCGTTTTTATTGTTTTGTAGCTAGTGGCACTTAATGTAATGTCAATGCATTTTCTTAAAAGCTTCGTACAACACGGTGGTCAAAACAGCTAGCTAGCTCGGTTTGTGTGCATTGTCAATACAAAAATAGAGGTCGATCCAAAAAAGGGGAGCGATACCGCGGGGAGCTGATTGAAAAGAGGGTACAGTACTCGAGTTCGACGTCGGTATTTGTTTTTGCATTGAAACTACGAATTGGAAAGGGATCAACAGCATATGATAGTGCTGGATTTTGTCCATCACGTAGGTCAAGTTTTTACGTTAATTTCAGTGCTAAATATTCTTATCAGACAAATAACAATGAGACGGTAGATGAGTAGTAGGACCAACTCTACATTGCCACTTTTATGCGCATTAAACCCGAGACAACAACGAGGTGGGTGCACTGGTGGACAACGCAAAGGTTCCGTGTAGTACATTGTATCTAGTATAGTACGTACACCGTACCAGTGTACTAGTGTAGCGTCTTTATCGACAACAACAACGCACGTGTGTCAGACTGACTTCCTCGAGGAGCTCTGCCGCCTCACCCAAATCCCCTCGGTTTCTTTCACACACACAACAGGCATGCATGGTGGCACGTGTCCTTTCATTTCACACACACACACACACACACACACACACACACACACACACAGAGTCGAGCGGCGGGCGCTGGGCCGCCAAGACATCAGCAGGCGGCTAGGCTGTCTGTGCAAAGAACACGTGTGTGATACCAAATCGAAATCATTCTGTGTGAGTAGCAGCAAGGCGCGAGTAGTGTGTGTTGTGTGTGTGGCATGGAGCCGTGTATGTGAACTGCGAGCTAAGTAGTAGCTTCTTTTCTGGCCATATCCATGCGCCATACAACGGAGGAAGAAAAGAAGCGGGCCGGGTCGCGCAGACGCGCGGGCGGGCCGTCCGAACTTGAACTCGAACTGAACTCGTACAGTAGCTCGCCCAAGCAAGTTCATTCCTGGTACCATGTACCACTCTACTTGCTTACTTTGTACGTCAGGAAGTTTTACGCTTGTCAGTAATTGTGTCACAGCTCCAAACTGTACCAACTGCTTTATTACATTGTATTTGTCGAGATTTATGGTACAGTAGTTATGTAAGTAATTGTAACATAACAAAAACAATTAAAGTAAACAGAGGAACAAGTCCCCAGTACTGGTAAGGGAACATTTTACGAAACAAGATTTGTTGTTCTATCTCAGTATGATTTTGATGAGGTGCATTTTTCTTTTATTACAATGTGTAATCACAGAAATTGGTTAACAACACTCAAATTAATTTCAAGGAAATAATTTGCTTTCTTATATTCCCTTACTAGTTTCGGTCCCTTATAAGGTTATTTGAGACCAATTTGTGTCCGGGACCTTCTGTGAAATTGATGGAAAAATCATTTAACAAAAACACTTGAAAACGCAATTTTTCCCTCAAGTTCACAGAAAAGCATGATACTCTCTTCAGCTGGGAAACACAAACTGTATGGTCTCAATGGAACTGTAAAACGCGGTTATGATTAGTACAAAATAAAATGTAAAGAAAAGTATGAACCCTCCGTTATGAATAACTATAAATGACAGGTAAAAACTGAAAGAACAAATTCGCTTCGAAAGCGAAAAGGAAAAGAACGCATGCCTATACTATAGTAAGTAAACAAACATTCAATATATTGAACAAGTACTGTGCAAGAAATATGAACACTGAAAGTAAACTCATATTGCAAAAACATATCTGGCACTTTCACCTCATCCTATATTTCTATATACGTCTATAAATCTTGATCAATGACATTTCATCTTTGACATTTTTACCTCTGATATTCTTACTTCTGACATTTTTACACTTCGTACTTGATACTTCGTGATTCATTTTCCTAGTCGTTTATCTCGAGTGATGAGGGTGATCGTGTTTGTAAGTGTAGTGATGCCTGATGATGATGAACAATGCTTGGAAAAGGCGGCTTGCTGTGAATACTGTGTATATACGTGCCCTTCGTTTTATTTCAGTTTTCCCTCTTTTACTCTTCTTTCCCCTGCCAAGAATGATGAAAAAGAAAATACATACACATCAAAACAGAAAGAATCACGTGTTAGCAACCTTCGTAATGTTAAAGGACAAGTCCACCTTCATAATAAACATGTGGATTGAGTGAATGCAGCAACACATCAGTGAGAGTTTGAGGAAAATTGGACAACCAGTTGAAAAGTCATAAATTTTCGAAGTTTCTGCTCAGTCACTGCTAGATAAGAAAACTACTACAACTTGTGATGTCACATGTACAACGATGTAAAGAAAACAAAGAAAATTCAAAATTTTAAAAATTCATAACTTGTGAACGGATTGTGCGATTTTCCCAAATTTTTTTTATTGATGTGTTCTAATAATATTGCTACATTCACTCATTCCACAATGTATACATGAAGGATAACTTGTCCTCATTACCAGCAAAAACATTAAGGGGAAAACATGAATAACAGCAAAAAAAAAACAAAAATATACAAGTGAAGAGATATAATGGTGTACACTCTATGACATGAGGTCTCTTTGTATCCAAGAAACTTGACACCCGGGGACAGTTTCATGAAAGTTGTCCGCAGCGCTGACAACTTGTCAGTCTCTGACAATCACCATGGTAACAGTCAGTGACAAGAGCTTCTCAGCCAATCAAAATCGAGGATTTTGCTGAACTTGATGAAACACCCCCGAGCTGCGCTCTTTGCGTGACACCCCCGCCCATCTCCACTCGTGGAAATTTCCACAGTTCATGAGCAAAGATAGTAGAAATCCACGTCTTTGGTTCTTAGCGTGCCAGACCCCGTTGCGTGCCAGACGAAAGAATGCGCGCACTGGAATAAACAGCGTGTAAATATCCTGGAAATATCGATCGAATAACTAGCTCGTGGGAATCATTGCAAAGGTATCAGGATTCATATGACCTTTCTTTTGGCGCATAAGAAACATCAAACAGTAGATTTTACTGTACTTGATCTGATATTTTGTATGTTCCCTGAACAATGAAAAGGGATTACTCGATTAGAAATGCAATCACAGAAATACATGAAAGGTCTCGTATATTATGGCCAGTGCTGGTCAAATTCACTAGTTATAATGATGCACCAAAAACCCGATTAGACAGCAAAATCATGACATTAGTAATTTCACGCTCATTAAATTAAAAAAAAAAGACTTTTCAAACTTTTCGCTATCAACATTCGTGGATTTTTTTCTTGTTGTTGGTCCATGATTTTTTTTTTGTTTTTTTTTCCTCCTGAAAGAGCTAATGATTGTATCGAACGAAAACTGTTTACAATAACCAAGTCATTAAAGGGATCGTATAGATTTGGTTGGGGGCGAGATAATGAGAAACCTCTTATGAATATGAAAGAGCATGTAATTCCATGAGGAATTTAACGTTTATTTGATGAAAATTGGTTTTGAAATGGCTGAGATATCCAAAAGAGCAATTCTAATAACGTGTAGCACCCACACTTTATCGCGATCGCTTTGTTTTACTTTGTGTTTGGATGTTTCAGTCATTCCAAACCCGATTTTCATCAAATAAGCTTTGAATTCCTCTTACAATGGTATGTGCTCTGTATATTTCATGTTTTCTTGGTATCTCGTACAAAAAAAAAAGCCCAATTATCACCTCTTCGAATACTTTAACCATCCCTTTCTCCGCTCAGCTCTGCACTGGCGCATCCGACTCTAAAGGCGGGAGCACATGGCGCTTTCCTTCGTACTTCAGGTGACATCGGCACAGCCACACACAGTGTGGTTTAGCGATCGTCGTTACGGCAGCCTTTCCGATTCCAGTCAGGGAGAAGGAATTGGAATACTTGCTTGGAATATGATGTTTAAAATCCCATGAGATGAAAAAGCCTCAAAACAACGCATGACTATGTTTTATAGTATTGGAAAGAAAACACCCAATCCACTAAGATATTGTATTCGCTAAGACAAAAGCTCTCTTTAAAAGATGAGAAGATAAAAACATTCCCCCTCCCCTGCTAGGTAGTGGAAGTTTCCATAACCAGCCCAACAAGTTTTGGAGGTACATTCTGCATATTTATTGCGAGAATAAGTAATCAATCAACTATGCGATGAACACGGAGTATAGTTTTGATTCTTTATCGTGCTGGTGACTATGCAGCTCGGTACTTCGGCATGACGTCGTAATGTTATGTTTACAGCCAGTAGGCCTCATACATCGGCAAGTTTATTTCGAAATAATAAAAAAAGGAAGACTGAAAATACTAATTCTGATCGAAAAAATACGATTTTTTGGGTTGCTGAGTACTAATCTCTGCTTCCAAAGGTTGCCAGATATCTTTAATGCTTTCTCTAAACCTGATTATCTCGTCAGAAATACAGAGGACACAACTGCTTGCATCTGCTCGCTACTGCTCGTCTAAGATGGTATTGCGACAGAACAACGGTTCCTTATATCAGAATGATATTAAGAGTGAAAGAAACATGCACGAACGCTAAAAATATAAGCCAAAAACAAGTCTCATATACAAAATAACTGTTGGGTGCTGTTCGTTATTCCGAAGGTTCGCTATTCCGAAGGTTTTATATAGGGTCCGTAACGAACCTCCGGAACAAAGAGCTTTGTTTCATTTTCGGATTAACGAGCCTTCGTAATAACGAACCTAATTTCATTTTCGGATTAACGAACCTTCGGAATAACGAATCTTCGGAATAACGAACCTTCGGAATAACGAGCTGTAATTAATAACATATTAGTCTATATGGTCAGACCGATGTCTAATTTTTTTTTGCTCCGGAATCTTGTTCAATTTCTTATTTTGTGCCATGAAACTAAGTATCTCGTCGAAAATGCAGTGAACGCAATTGCGCGCAACTGCACGTTACACATATTCTGTGCGGAAAACAACACTTGGCTAAGTAAAATAGACATTCAGAATACCACGAACACTAAACGTAAAATCATGACACAATATTGTCATACAAAATAATGTACTATTTTTCTTTATAAGAGCGATGTATCAAAATGTTGCTACTGAATATTTTTCAATATCTTTAATGCTTATTATTCTTCTAATCCTGCCTCCTCGGGAATAGAGAGCGCAATTATTGCGTACATCTGCTCGCTATCTAATATATACTGCTCGTCTAAGAATACGTATATTAGAGAGAACAACGGTTCTTCAGAATAACATGAACAGTGAAAGAAACATCAATGTTAAAAGTAAAATACTACCAGAAGTGTCATACAAATTGTTTTTTTTTTTTGTTTAATTTCTTTTATGCTTTCTGAAACTGACTATCTCGTCGAGAATGTAGAGAGTGCAATTGCGCGCATCTGCTCGCTATCCTAATTTATACTGCTCGCCTATAAGAATACGTAAGGGACAGACCAACGGTTCTTCACAATAACATAAACAGTGAAAGAAACATCAACGCTGAAAGTAAAATACTAACAAAAGTGGCATACAAACTGTTTTATTTAATCTTTTTCATGCTTTCTGAAACTGATTATCTCGTCGCATGGCTAAGTAGAAAAGACATTCAGAATACCACGAACGCTTTATGTTAAGTCATTAAACAATAATTGTCATACAAAATAATGTGATAAATTTTGATAAGAGCAATGTTTCAAAATGTTTCTACGCAATCTTGTTCAGTCATATTAAATGCTTTCTTCTAAACCTGCTTATCTTGTCGGAAATGCAGAGAGCGCAATTGCGTGCATCTGCGCACTGTGTTACTAGCTGGTCTAAGAAAACGGTTCGTATTACACCAACGGTTTTTCAGAATAATGTGACATGAACAGTAATAGAAGCATCAACGCTAAAAGTAAAACACAAAAACAAGTGCAGTTACTGTACTATACTTAAGTTAGAGCAATGTTTCAAAATACTGCTAAGGAATCTTGTTCAATTTCTTTTACGCTTCATACCACGAACGCTAAATGTGAAATCATAAAACAATATTGTATTTTCTGACAAAATAATGTATTACTCGGAGTATATTTTGGATAGAGCAATGTTTAAAATTGTTGCTACGGAATGCTCTTCAGATTCTTTCTTGTAAACCTGATTATCTCGTCGGGAATGCAGAGAGCGCAATTGCGTGCATCTGCTCGCTATCCTGTACTGCTCGAATACGTATAGGAGGGAACAATCATTGTTCTTCACAATAAGCCAGTTCGGATTTCCAGTTTGAGCATGAGCAGAAAAAGGTCATTTGTACTGAGAGACAGTTTGGTTTTTAATTTCGCTGAGATAAGCATCTGTAACGCTATGATTATTTATGGAATCCTTATATAATGGTGCCTGCCAGTACATCCACCTGACAGCAAGCCTGGTATTTGGTAATGTTAAAAGAAAAAGTTTGTTAATGTATTCAAAACAGCACAATGAAATAGATGCTTCCCAAAGTGTTGATTGACGAACGACTTTGGTCACTTCATCTACACAGGCTCATTCTTTGTTAGAATAGTTCCATAAAGAGTTCCATAAATTGCTATGTTGGGCAAGCTGCTGCATTATGTCGCTTTGAATTGAGTAAGTGCCAAACCAACTGAGAAAAATTAAAGGTCATTTGTACCCATGTGCACATGAGCTATCCCCGAACTGGCTTATAAGATGAACAGTGAAAGACACATCAACGCTAAAAGTAAGATACTAACAAAAGTATCATATACAAATTGTTTTGTTTAATTTCTTTCATGCTTTCTGAAACTGATTATCTCGTCAAGAATGCAGAGAGCGCAATTGCGCGCATCTGCACGCCATCGTATACTGTGCGGAATAGAACACGGACACTAGAAAAGACATTCAGAATACCCCGAACGCTTTATGTTTCATCATAAAACAATATTGTCATTAAAAAAATGTGATAAATTTTGGTAAGAGCAATTTTTCGAAATGTTTCTACGCCATCTTGTTCGATTATATCCAAGATGCTTTCTTCTAAACCTGATTGTCTTGTCGGGAATGCAGAGAGCGCAATTGCGCGCATCTGCACGCCATCGTATACTGTGCGGAATAGAACACGGACACTAGAAAAGACATTCAGAATACCCCGAACGCTTTATGTTTAATCATTAAACAATATTGTCATAAAAAATAATGTGATAAATTTTGGTAAGAGAAATTTTTCGAAATGTTTCTACGCCATCTTGTTCCATCATATCCAAGATGCTTTCCTTCAGAAAGTCTAAACAGATTAAAAAATTCAGCACTAAAGGATCAACCAATTTATCTTTCTTCAGTCAATAATCCAGACAAGAAGCAAGCACTCATTTCACTCTGATCTTTCCCCACTCTGGCCTCAGTCCTCCCCCCCCCCCCCCCCCTTCAAAAAAAGGAGAAAAAAACCGAGGGAAAAAAATACACACACACACACACACACACACACATTGCAACACAACAAAACCCTCTCCCCTACACCATCCCGATTTCCGCGTCACTGTCAGGTGAAACGACATGTTCAAGTACAAGAATAAAACAACAGTAGATATTGATTGAAACTCGACACCCATTCATGCCAGCCAGGCTGCCATGCAACTTCAAAGCACATTCCGACAGCTGGCTGGAGAGAGGGCCTGTGAACAGCCCCTTGGTGATTAGTCTGTGAGTCTGTGAGTTATCAACAGCAGACCTTTTGAACAATTGCAAACGTCATGATACTATTTTGTCTTCCTTTTGGACTGAAAGAAAAACATCAAAAAGACGAGTTGAGTGTCACAAATTATCCACATAGATTTGCATCCTCTAAATTTGACCAATATTTCAAATGCATTAATTTAGACAATATTTCAGTAATTTATGTTAGACTGTTGATGCTGCAGTAAAAACATCAGAAATTTCATGTAAACTTGGAAGTATTAGGATGAAGAAAAAAAGAATCTCGGCAGAAAAAAAAATACAAGTCTTTTTTATTGTCACTGGTAGTCACATTTGTGGTTTACAGATTGATAAATCAATAGGTATATAGTATTGTATTACACAAAGTTACAATCTCATGAAAAATTTGACATTCTAACACCTAAATTAAGCTCATCAAATATTGCGGGAGAGTGATTTTAAGGAGCTTACATGAAAGAAATATGAAATCGTTGCATTTGTAATCCTGGGTCTTCGCCCTGCATGGGGCTTCGACTTGAGCTATGTGTACTCAGTAATTAAACATTCTTTCCCTGTTCATCTCCAACACCCCAGACAGTTCATGACCTCCAAGAATGCGCCAGTACGCGCGGTTTCTTCTGTTGATTGGTTTCTCTCTCTCCACCCCTCCCCATTCCCAGTCTGGCACCTTGGCATCGTGGGATTTTTCTCTTTTTTTTTCTGCGTGAACTTGGTGTGTGCGCTGTGCTGGTGCTCTACACACGTATAGTTACATGACGTGAAGCAGGCAGGCATAGCAAGTCACCACTCGACTCACCTGCTGGCAGCTTACCGCGAGCAGAAAACAGCAGAGTTTCTTCTGTTGCCGCTACTTTTACTGCCAAAATACTGGCTTTATCATCACACATTATTCGGCGAGACACACATTGTGTTTTGGAATATAAATGGACTTTCTTCGGTTATGGTTATGAATCGCTGATTGTTGGTGTTGGATTGAGTAAGTGTTCGACAGTAATTGAAATCGTGACATCGCTAGATCTAGACATCGCTAGACATACTCGTCATGCACGGCGAGATATGTGGGCTGCCCCCCCCCCCCCCCCCAAAAAAAAAAAAAAAAAAAACAAAGAAAAAGAGGAAAATCACGGAAAGTTTCTCGACTGTGTATTTTCCCCCCAGAATTTCAAAATCCGCGGAGAAATCTCATGCCTGATAGAACAACGTTCTTCAGATTACAGACTACAGTCATGAACAGTGAAAGAACCATCAACGAAAGAGTTAAAATAATTGAACAAGTGACAAACAAATAATATTGTTCTTTATTTACGTTAGGGCGATGTTTTAAGATATTGCTATACCAAATCTTGTTCAATTTCTTTTACACTTTCTTGAACTGATTATCTCGTCGAGAATACAGAGAGCGCAATTGCGCGCATCTGCTCGCTATCGTAAACTGTGCGGAATAGAACCCAATGTCATGGCTAAGTGGAGAAGACATTCATACTATCACGAACGCTAAATGTAAAATCGGAGTATATCTGGTTAGAGCGATCTTCCAAATTGTTGCTACGGAATGCTGTTCAAATCATTTTTTTGTAAACCTGATTATCTCGTCGTGAATGCAGCGAGCGCAATTGCGTTCATCTGCTCGCTATCCTATTGCTCGTCTAAGAATACGTATTGGAGGGAACAACGGTTCTTCACAATAACATGAACAGTGAAAGAAACATCAACGTTAAAAGTAAAATACTAACACAAGTGTTATACAAATTATTGTGTTCTTTAATTTCTTTCATGCTTTCTGAAACTGATTATCTCGTCGAAAATACAGAGAGCGCAATTGCGCGCATATTATGCACGCTATCGTATACCGGGCGGAAAAGAACACATGGCTAAGTCAAAAAGACATTTAGAATTCCACGAACGCTTCATGTAAAATCAAAAAACAATGTTGTAATACAAAAACATGATGTACTATATTTTGGTCAGAGCAATGTTCAAAGATCTTGCTACGGAATCGGGTTCTATTTCTGTTTTCTTCTTCTTATCCTGATTATCTCGTTGGAAATGCAGAGGCGAGCGCAATTGCGGGCATGTGCTCGCTAACATAATCTATACGCCATGCTCATTAGTATAGGATAGAACAACGTTCTTCAGATTACAGTCATGAACAGTGAAAGAACCATCAACGAAAGAGTTAAAATAATTAAACAAGTGACAAACAAATTGTACTTTATTTACGTTAGAGCGATGTTTTAAAATATTGCTATACCAAATCTTGTTCAATTTCTTTTATACTTTCTTGTACTGATTATCTCGTCGAGAATACAGAGAGCGCAATTGCGCGCATCTGCTCGCTATCGTAAACTGTGCGGAATAGAACACAATGTCATGGCTAAGTGGAAAAGACATTCATACTATCACGAACGCTAAATGTAAAATCGTAAAACAATATTGTATTTTCTGACAAAATAATATACTACTCGGAGTATATCTGGGTTAGAGCGATCTTCCAAATTGTTGCTACGGAATGCTGTTCAAATCATTTTTTTTTGTAAACCTGATTATCTCGTCGGGAATGCAGCGAGCGCAATTGCGTTCATCTGCTCGCTATCCTATTGCTCGTCTAAGAATACGTATTGGAGGGAACAACGGTTCTTCACAATAACATGAACAGTGAAAGAAACATCAACGTTAAAAGTAAAATACTAACACAAGTGTTATACAAATTATTGTGTTCTTTAATTTCTTTCATGCTTTCTGAAACTGATTATCTCGTCGAAAATACAGAGAGCGCAATTGCGCGCATATTATGCACGCTATCGTATACCGGGCGAAAAAGAACACATGGCTAAGTCAAAAAGACATTTAGAATTCCACGAACGCTTCATGTAAAATCAAAAAACAATGTTGTAATACACAAACATGATGTACTATATTTTGGTCAGAGCAATGTTCAAAGATCTTGCTACGGAATCGGGTCCTAATGTTTTCTTCTTCTTATCCTGATTATCTCGTTGGAAATGCAGAGGCGAGCGCAATTGCGGGCATGTGCTCGCTAACATAATACGCCATGCTCATTAGTATAGGATAGAACAACGTTCTTCAGATTACAGTCATGAGCAGTGAAAGAACCATCAACGAAAGAGTTAAAATAATTAAACAAGTGACAAACAAATTGTTCTTTATTTACGTTAGAGCGATGTTTTAAAATATTGCTATACCAAATCTTGTTCAATTTCTTTTATACTTTCTTGAACTGATTATCTCGTCGAGAATACAGAGAGCGCAATTGCGCGCATCTGCTCGCTATCGTAAACTGTGCGGAATAGAACACAATGTCATGGCTAAGTGGAAAAGACATTCATACTATCACGAACGCTAAATGTAAAATCGTAAAACAATATTGTATTTTCTGACAAAATAATATACTACTCGGAGTATATCTGGTTAGAGCGATCTTCCAAATTGTTGCTACGGAATGCTGTTCAAATCATTTTTTTGTAAACCTGATTATCTCGTCGGGAATGCAGCGAGCGCAATTGCGTTCATCTGCTCGCTATCCTATTGCTCGTCTAAGAATACGTATTGGAGGGAACAACGGTTCTTCACAATAACATGAACAGTGAAAGAAACATCAACGTTAAAAGTAAAATACTAACACAAGTGTTATACAAATTATTGTGTTCTTTAATTTCTTTCATGCTTTCTGAAACTGATTATCTCGTCGAAAATACAGAGAGCGCAATTGCGCGCATATTATGCACGCTATCGTATACCGGGCGAAAAAGAACACATGGCTAAGTCAAAAAGACATTTAGAATTCCACGAACGCTTCATGTAAAATCAAAAAACAATGTTGTAATACACAAACATGATGTACTATATTTTGGTCAGAGCAATGTTCAAAGATCTTGCTACGGAATCGGGTCCTAATGTTTTCTTCTTCTTATCCTGATTATCTCGTTGGAAATGCAGAGGCGAGCGCAATTGCGGGCATGTGCTCGCTAAAATAATACGCCATGCTCATTAGTATAGGATAGAACAACGTTCTTCAGATTACAGTCATGAGCAGTGAAAGAACCATCAACGAAAGAGTTAAAATAATTAAACAAGTGACAAACAAATTGTTCTTTATTTACGTTAGAGCGATGTTTTAAAATATTGCTATACCAAATCTTGTTCAATTTCTTTTATACTTTCTTGAACTGATTATCTCGTCGAGAATACAGAGAGCGCAATTGCGCGCATCTGCTCGCTATCGTAAACTGTGCGGAATAGAACACAATGTCATGGCTAAGTGGAAAAGACATTCATACTATCACGAACGCTAAATGTAAAATCGTAAAACAATATTGTATTTTCTGACAAAATAATATACTACTCGGAGTATATCTGGTTAGAGCGATCTTCCAAATTGTTGCTACGGAATGCTGTTCAAATCATTTTTTTTGTAAACCTGATTATATCGTCGGGAATGCAGCGAGCGCAATTGCGTTCATCTGCTCGCTATCCTATTGCTCGTCTAAGAATACGTATTGGAGGGAACAACGGTTCTTCACAATAACATGAACAGTGAAAGAAACATCAACGTTAAAAGTAAAATACTAACACAAGTGTTATACAAATTATTGTGTTCTTTAATTTCTTTCATGCTTTCTGAAACTGATTATCTCGTCGAAAATACAGAGAGCGCAATTGCGCGCATATTATGCACGCTATCGTATACCGGGCGAAAAAGAACACATGGCTAAGTCAAAAGGACATTTAGAATTCCACGAACGCTTCATGTAAAATCAAAAAACAATGTTGTAATACAAAAACATGATGTACTATATTTTGGTCAGAGCAATGTTCAAAGATCTTGCTACGGAATCGGGTTCTATTTCTGTTTTCTTCTTCTTATCCTGATTATCTCGTTGGAAATGCAGAGGCGAGCGCAATTGCGGGCATGTGCTCGCTAACATCTATACGCCATGCTCATTAGTATAGGATAGAACAACGTTCTTCAGATTACAGTCATGAGCAGTGAAAGAACCATCAACGAAAGAGTTAAAATAATTAAACAAGTGACAAACAAATTGTTCTTTATTTACGTTAGAGCGATGTTTTAAAATATTGCTATACCAAATCTTGTTCAATTTCTTTTATACTTTCTTGAACTGATTATCTCGTCGAGAATACAGAGAGCGCAATTGCGCGCATCTGCTCGCTATCGTAAACTGTGCGGAATAGAACACAATGTCATGGCTAAGTGGAAAAGACATTCATACTATCACGAACGCTAAATGTAAAATCGTAAAACAATATTGTATTTTCTGACAAAATAATATACTACTCGGAGTATATCTGGTTAGAGCGATCTTCCAAATTGTTGCTACGGAATGCTGTTCAAATCATTTTTTTGTAAACCTGATTATCTCGTCGGGAATGCAGCGAGCGCAATTGCGTTCATCTGCTCGCTATCCTATTGCTCGTCTAAGAATACGTATTGGAGGGAACAACGGTTCTTCACAATAACATGAACAGTGAAAGAAACATCAACGTTAAAAGTAAAATACTAACACAAGTGTTATACAAATTATTGGGTTCTTTAATTTCTTTCATGCTTTCTGAAACTGATTATCTCGTCGAAAATACAGAGAGCGCAATTGCGCGCATATTATGCACGCTATCGTATACCGGGCGAAAAAGAACACATGGCTAAGTCAAAAGGACATTTAGAATTCCACGAACGCTTCATGTAAAATCAAAAAACAATGTTGTAATACACAAACATGATGTACTATATTTTGTTCAGAGCAATGTTCAAAGATCTTGCTACGGAATCGGGTTCTAATGTTTTCTTCTTCTTATCCTGATTATCTCGTTGGAAATGCAGAGGCGAGCGCAATTGCGGGCATGTGCTCGCTAACATACGCCATGCTCATTAGTATAGGATAGAACAACGTTCTTCAGATTACAGTCATGAGCAGTGAAAGAACCATCAACGAAAGAGTTAAAATAATTAAACAAGTGACAAACAAATTGTTCTTTATTTACGTTAGAGCGATGTTTTAAAATATTGCTATACCAAATCTTGTTCAATTTCTTTTATACTTTCTTGAACTGATTATCTCGTCGAGAATACAGAGAGCGCAATTGCGCGCATCTGCTCGCTATCGTAAACTGTGCGGAATAGAACACAATGTCATGGCTAAGTGGAAAAGACATTCATACTATCACGAACGCTAAATGTAAAATCGTAAAACAATATTGTATTTTCTGACAAAATAATATACTACTCGGAGTATATCTGGTTAGAGCGATCTTCCAAATTGTTGCTACGGAATGCTGTTCAAATCATTTTTTTGTAAACCTGATTATCTCGTCGGGAATGCAGCGAGCGCAATTGCGTTCATCTGCTCGCTATCCTATTGCTCGTCTAAGAATACGTATTGGAGGGAACAACGGTTCTTCACAATAACATGAACAGTGAAAGAAACATCAACGTTAAAAGTAAAATACTAACACAAGTGTTATACAAATTATTGTGTTCTTTAATTTCTTTCATGCTTTCTGAAACTGATTATCTCGTCGAAAATACAGAGAGCGCAATTGCGCGCATATTATGCACGCTATCGTATACCGGGCGAAAAAGAACACATGGCTAAGTCAAAAAGACATTTAGAATTCCACGAACGCTTCATGTAAAATCAAAAAACAATGTTGTAATACACAAACATGATGTACTATATTTTGGTCAGAGCAATGTTCAAAGATCTTGCTACGGAATCGGGTTCTATTTCTGTTTTCTTCTTCTTATCCTGATTATCTCGTTGGAAATGCAGAGGCGAGCGCAATTGCGGGCATGTGCTCGCTAACATATACGCCATGCTCATTAGTATAGGATAGAACAACGTTCTTCAGATTACAGTCATGAGCAGTGAAAGAACCATCAACGAAAGAGTTAAAATAATTAAACAAGTGACAAACAAATTGTTCTTTATTTACGTTAGAGCGATGTTTTAAAATATTGCTATACCAAATCTTGTTCAATTTCTTTTATACTTTCTTGAACTGATTATCTCGTCGAGAATACAGAGAGCGCAATTGCGCGCATCTGCTCGCTATCGTAAACTGTGCGGAATAGAACACAATGTCATGGCTAAGTGGAAAAGACATTCATACTATCACGAACGCTAAATGTAAAATCGTAAAACAATATTGTATTTTCTGACAAAATAATATACTACTCGGAGTATATCTGGTTAGAGCGATCTTCCAAATTGTTGCTACGGAATGCTGTTCAAATCATTTTTTTTGTAAACCTGATTATCTCGTCGGGAATGCAGCGAGCGCAATTGCGTTCATCTGCTCGCTATCCTATTGCTCGTCTAAGAATACGTATTGGAGGGAACAACGGTTCTTCACAATAACATGAACAGTGAAAGAAACATCAACGTTAAAAGTAAAATACTAACACAAGTGTTATACAAATTATTGTGTTCTTTAATTTCTTTCATGCTTTCTGAAACTGATTATCTCGTCGAAAATACAGAGAGCGCAATTGCGCGCATATTATGCACGCTATCGTATACCGGGCGAAAAAGAACACATGGCTAAGTCAAAAAGACATTTAGAATTCCACGAACGCTTCATGTAAAATCAAAAAACAATGTTGTAATACACAAACATGATGTACTATATTTTGGTCAGAGCAATGTTCAAAGATCTTGCTACGGAATCGGGTTCTATTTCTGTTTTCTTCTTCTTATCCTGATTATCTCGTTGGAAATGCAGAGGCGAGCGCAATTGCGGGCATGTGCTCGCTAACATAATCTATACGCCATGCTCATTAGTATAGGATAGAACAACGTTCTTCAGATTACAGTCATGAGCAGTGAAAGAACCATCAACGAAAGAGTTAAAATAATTAAACAAGTGACAAACAAATTGTTCTTTATTTACGTTAGAGCGATGTTTTAAAATATTGCTATACCAAATCTTGTTCAATTTCTTTTATACTTTCTTGAACTGATTATCTCGTCGAGAATACAGAGAGCGCAATTGCGCGCATCTGCTCGCTATCGTAAACTGTGCGGAATAGAACACAATGTCATGGCTAAGTGGAAAAGACATTCATACTATCACGAACGCTAAATGTAAAATCGTAAAACAATATTGTATTTTCTGACAAAATAATATACTACTCGGAGTATATCTGGTTAGAGCGATCTTCCAAATTGTTGCTACGGAATGCTGTTCAAATCATTTTTTTGTAAACCTGATTATCTCGTCGGGAATGCAGCGAGCGCAATTGCGTTCATCTGCTCGCTATCCTATTGCTCGTCTAAGAATACGTATTGGAGGGAACAACGGTTCTTCACAATAACATGAACAGTGAAAGAAACATCAACGTTAAAAGTAAAATACTAACACAAGTGTTATACAAATTATTGTGTTCTTTAATTTCTTTCATGCTTTCTGAAACTGATTATCTCGTCGAAAATACAGAGAGCGCAATTGCGCGCATATTATGCACGCTATCGTATACCGGGCGAAAAAGAACACATGGCTAAGTCAAAAGGACATTTAGAATTCCACGAACGCTTCATGTAAAATCAAAAAACAATGTTGTAATACACAAACATGATGTACTATATTTTGGTCAGAGCAATGTTCAAAGATCTTGCTACGGAATCGGGTTCTAATGTTTTCTTCTTCTTATCCTGATTATCTCGTTGGAAATGCAGAGGCGAGCGCAATTGCGGGCATGTGCTCGCATAACTATACGCCATGCTCATTAGTATAGGATAGAACAACGTTCTTCAGATTACAGTCATGAGCAGTGAAAGAACCATCAACGAAAGAGTTAAAATAATTAAACAAGTGACAAACAAATTGTTCTTTATTTACGTTAGAGCGATGTTTTAAAATATTGCTATACCAAATCTTGTTCAATTTCTTTTATACTTTCTTGAACTGAT
This sequence comes from Diadema antillarum, assembly GCF_040938485.1. Classification (NCBI taxonomy): domain Eukaryota; kingdom Metazoa; phylum Echinodermata; class Echinoidea; order Diadematoida; family Diadematidae; genus Diadema; species Diadema antillarum. The sequence continues at coordinate 665,278 of NW_027271999.1, forward strand.
TATCTCGTCGAGAATACAGAGAGCGCAATTGCGCGCATCTGCTCGCTATCGTAAACTGTGCGGAATAGAACACAATGTCATGGCTAAGTGGAAAAGACATTCATACTATCACGAACGCTAAATGTAAAATCGTAAAACAATATTGTATTTTCTGACAAAATAATATACTACTCGGAGTATATCTGGTTAGAGCGATCTTCCAAATTGTTGCTACGGAATGCTGTTCAAATCATTTTTTTGTAAACCTGATTATCTCGTCGGGAATGCAGCGAGCGCAATTGCGTTCATCTGCTCGCTATCCTATTGCTCGTCTAAGAATACGTATTGGAGGGAACAACGGTTCTTCACAATAACATGAACAGTGAAAGAAACATCAACGTTAAAAGTAAAATACTAACACAAGTGTTATACAAATTATTGTGTTCTTTAATTTCTTTCATGCTTTCTGAAACTGATTATCTCGTCGAAAATACAGAGAGCGCAATTGCGCGCATATTATGCACGCTATCGTATACCGGGCGAAAAAGAACACATGGCTAAGTCAAAAGGACATTTAGAATTCCACGAACGCTTCATGTAAAATCAAAAAACAATGTTGTAATACAAAAACATGATGTACTATGTTTTGGTCAGAGCAATGTTCAAAGATCTTGCTACGGAATCGGGTTCTAATGTTTTCTTCTTCTTATCCTGATTATCTCGTTGGAAATGCAGAGGCGAGCGCAATTGCGGGCATGTGCTCGCTAAACAATATACGCCATGCTCATTAGTATAGGATAGAACAACGTTCTTCAGATTACAGTCATGAGCAGTGAAAGAACCATCAACGAAAGAGTTAAAATAATTAAACAAGTGACAAACAAATTGTTCTTTATTTACGTTAGAGCGATGTTTTAAAATATTGCTATACCAAATCTTGTTCAATTTCTTTTATACTTTCTTGAACTGATTATCTCGTCGAGAATAGAGAGAGCGCAATTGCGCGCATCTGCTCGCTATCGTAAACTGTGCGGAATAGAACACAATGTCATGGCTAAGTGGAAAAGACATTCAGACTATCACGAACGCTAAATGTAAAATCGTAAAACAATATTGTATTTTCTGACAAAATGATATACTACTCGGAATATATCTGGTTAGAGCGATCTTCCAAATTGTTGCTACGGAATGCTGTTCAAATTATTATTATTATTTTTTTGTAACCCTGATTATCTCGTCGGGAATGCAGCGAGCGCAATTGCGTTCATCTGCTCGCTATCCTATTGCTCGTCTATAGGAATACGTATTGGAGGGAACAACGGTTCTTCGCAATAACATGAACAGTGAAAGAAACATCAACGTTAAAAGTAAAATACTAACACAAGTGTTAACACAAGTGTTATTATTGTGTTCTTTAATTTCTTTCATGCTTTCTGAAACTGATTATCTCGTCGAAAATACAGAGAGCGCAATTGCGCGCATATTACGCACGCTATCGTATACTGTGCGGAAAAGAACAGAGTATATGGCTAAGTAAAAAAGACATTTAGAATTCCACGAACGCTTCATGTAAAATCAAAAAACAATGTTGTAATACAAAAACATGATGTACTATGTTTTGGTCAGAGCAATGTTCAAAGATCTTGCTACGGAATCGGGATCTAATGTTTTCTTCTTCTTATCCTGATTATCTCGTTGGAAATGCAGAGGCGAGCGCAATTGCGGGCATGTGCTCGCTAACATATACGCCATGCTCATTAGTATAGGATAGAACAACGTTCTTCAGATTACAGTCATGAGCAGTGAAAGAACCATCAACGAAAGAGTTAAAATAATTAAACAAGTGACAAGCAAATTGTTCTTTATTTACGTTAGAGCGATGTTTTAAAATATTGCTATACCAAATCTTGTTCAATTTCTTTTATGCTATCTTGAACTGATTATCTCGTCGAGAATACAGAGAGCGCAATTGCGCGCATCTGCTCGCTATCGTAAACTGTGCGGAATAGAACACAATGTCATGGCTAAGTGGAAAAGACATTCAGACTATCACGAACGCTACATGTAATATCGTAAAACAATATTGTATTTTCTGACAAAATGATATACTAGGAGTATATCTGGTTAGAGCGATCTTCCAAATTGTTGCTACGGAATGCTGTTCAAATTATTTTTTGTAAACCTGATTATCTCGTCGGGAATGCAGAGAGCGCAATTGCGTGCATCTGCTCGCTATCCTGTTGCTCGTCTAAGAATACGTATTGGATAGATCAACGGTTCATCAGATTAGTATGAACAGTGACAGAAATATCAACGCTAAAAGTAAAATAAGAATTAAAGTGTCAAACAAATTGATCCATATCTTAGTTAGAGCGATGTTTCAGAATATTGCTACCGAACCTTGCTCAATTTTCTTTCATGCTTTCTGAAATTGATTACATCTCGTCGAGAATGTAGAGAGCGCAATTGCGCGCACCTGCACGCTGTCGTACATGTGCGGAACAGAACCCATGGCTTAGTAGAAAAGACATTCAGAATACCACGAACCCTGGATGTAAAATCCTAAAGCAATATTGTCAGACAAAATAATTTACGATATTAATTTTTGGTTAGAGCAATGTTCCAAAATGTTGCTACGGAATCGTGTTCTAATGCTTTCTTCTAAACCTGGTTATCTAGCTATTGTGTATTGTGCGGAAAAGAATACATTGCAGGGAGATGGTTTAAGATGTTGCTCCGGAAATTTGTTAAATATCTTCTTCTGATCACGATTATGTTTTCGAAATGCAGAGAGCGCAATGTTGCGCGCATCTGCCCTGAATTACTAGTACAAAGATCGCAATTGCGCACCTCTGCTCGCTTTCGTACTGCACAAAAAAGAATGCTGATAGAAAGTACAACAGATATTCCGAATACCATGAATACTGGAAGTAACAAGAACGCTGAAAGTAAAATCTTAAAATAAGCAATTTTGGCCATAGCGATGGTTAAAATGTTGCAGCGGAATCTTGCTTTATTTCTTTGATGTTTCCTTGCTATCATTTTGTCGAGATTGCATGGATCGCAATTACGCGCCTGCGCGGGCTATCGTACTGCGCGGGAAAAAAAAAACGCTAATGGAAACTATATACAAAAGACAGTCGAAATAACCAGAAAATATTCCTTCATGAAAGTTAAAACATGAACGCTGAAAGTAAAATTTTGTGTAGTGCAGTTATGGTCCCAGCGATGGTCAAATTCTTGCAGCGGAATCTTGTTCCATCCATTTCCTTCACGCCTTTTTTTTTTTCTGTTTTACAGAGGCGCGAACATACAGACAAACACGCACAGACATACATACTCACAAACACATTTATCATGAACTTTGATGTGAAAAGGGACGGCCCTTCCCTTCCGCGAGAACATGCTCAGCACACTCGGCACTGCAGTAATACATGCACCTACGACAGTACCATGCCCTTTTTTGGCCGCAGATGGCAGCAGATACATTTGCCGGCTTTCACCCGCCCGACGATGTGAGCGCAAATGAGCGAGCTCAACCGCGCTCAACTGCGTTAACTTGCGCGCGCTCATTCGCGCGCAAAATCACTGTGACGTTGATCGCAGGCGGAACTGTACTAGTGAGAATCATACGTAATTGATGATCATTGGTCTTCCATAGAAGAAACCATATTCCAGGGTGCCACATCCATACATGGGGCACGATAAGAAATTAAAATCTAGCATCATTACCCTTGTTCTTGTCCAGTGGGGGCAGCATGCTGTTGTCTCGGCAGACCTTGAAGTAGAGCTCCTGCTGAATGCCCTCCGGGATAGCTCCCTTCGGGATGTGGATGCTGACCCCTGTTGATGGAGAGTCGAGCACGCCGCCGTTGTGGTCAAATGTTCCCCTGACTGTGTCCACCACCTCCTGCCCCTCATCGGCATTCAGGGCGGCCTCGCTGAAAGATTCAAGGGAAAATCGGGAAATTGTCAAAGCTGTACAAAAATTTTCTTTTTTTCTTACCATCTATCAACAGCTCTACTCACCTTTTGTAGCAATGTTTCAAGGCAAATGTACGTGAGTAATCCTGTTACACATTTTATGTATAATCTTGAGGGTTTCGTTGATTGTGCAAGACTCAATTAATTGTTCAAATAACCGTGCAGCCTTCTTTCCAAGTATGACATTGTCTGATGAATATCTTAACTGGATTTGGATCTTGAAACACAACCGGCAAGGTTACAAAAGAACCCCCAAATTTTGACTCATATTGAAATCGCCAACATTCCGATCTGACAACAATATAATGTTGATAAAGAAAATCAAATGTGTTCACATATCTAACAACATGAGCGTGCTTTTTAATACAGACATAATATCTGCTCTGAATTTGAATATGTTCTGTGACTAAAGAGAACATGGAGTTTTTGGTTATTACCAAGAATGCAGTGCACTGTTTCCTAGACTTCATGGACAGTTTTCATGCACTTAATATGCGATGATCCTTTTCCTCAAAGATTATACATGTAAAGGTTGGCATGTATGAACAGAATCTCACACAAAAAATCCTGGAAACATAGCTGCCTGCTGATCCCAATCTGTCAAAACATTTTCAATCAGCCACAACCAAACACATTTTTCTACTCTTCACCTCTTTCTGGTGGAAAATCAGTTGCAGAATACCCATTCCTTTGGGACGTTACTACAGATTGGTCAATACTTGTACGTGTGATGCAAACGGTTGACAGATATATTTGGCATGTACATGGCATTTTGGAAGCTGCCAGATTGATAAGTCTAAGATATTCCTGGATGGGAAGAAACTCTCCTTCTTCAAAGGTAATACAAAATTGGCCAGTATACTCTGAAAGCCTAAACTGTGCATGAAAGGAAGGAGGGTATTAAATGGAATACTCACTCAATGGGGATTGCTTTGAATGGAGTAGGCTTCGGTGCAAAGCTATTCTGAGGTGGGTAGATGCCAGCCTTCTCCTGGTACAGCCTCCCAGGGGATTGCGAGCGCTTCTTGGCCCTGTCTCGATGGGCCTGGTAGGAGTTCCTGTCGTAGGGCGAGCTACTTGCCATCGGCGCCGCTGTCTCGCCCTTGAAGAAGTTCTCTCTCGCCTTCTTACTGTCCAAGTATGCATTTCCCGTCTGTCCCGTTGCCTTTGGTGCCTGGACATGTCTCAACTCAGGCTTGTTCCGGGTTGCTCCTGCCTGCCAGCCCCGCGGACTCTCGCTGCGGGCATAGTGCTTCGCCACGTTAGCCAGCTGCTTGCGGTAGGCATCCGTCGACAACTCGTCCTCGGACTTGTCGCCTCCCAGGTCAACCTTCTTGACCTCGGGGTTAACAAATGCCGACGTGACCTTTATTGTCTGCGTCTCGGGCTCTGCCTTCCGCTGCCATCGAGGGCTGCCCGTCTCTGGCGTCGACGTATCGTAGCGCCTCGCTGGTTTGGGGCTCTCAGTCTTGACTGGCTGGTCCCATGTCAGAGGACTCCCCCGGGGACTGGGCTTCTTCTGTACCTGCGTGTAAAGAGGCTCAACGGGCTTCGGTGGTGCGTAGTCAGGCTTGGGAGGAGGGAAGTCAGGCTTGGGAGGAGGGTAGTCTGGCTTTGATAGAGGAACATCCTCTTCAGGTTGGGGTGGCCGTGGTGGAGGTGCTTTCGTCACCGGCTTGAAGTCAGGTATCTCCCAACTTGGTTGTGCTGTGTCCAGTGATGTTTCCATAGGACGACGCCCTTAAAAGAGTGAATACAAAAGCCAAAATTTGCAAATTTGACACATCTTTTCAATACTTACAAGGGTTGATAGACTTATAGACATATACATGTACAAAACAATACCAGATTATTATTGATTGTTGCAAAGCTTCAAGGCAATGTTAACCTCTCCTTTAGAAAAGTAGTTTCGAGGATTAGCGCTTCTGAAACTCTTTATGACACTCTGACCAGCTTCTAGGGTCCATACTGCTATTTAAGCCACTGCAATCTTACTACAAAATTCAATGCAATGAATGAAAGCTGGACTTACCACTTTCTTGAACCGGATTATCATCATCCTCGGGTCCAAATGTCGTCTCCATGACAGACTTTTTGGGGGCTACCTTGGGGGCTACCTTGGGGGCTACCTTGGGGGCTACCTTGGGGACTACCTTTGGTGGAATCGACTCATAGGCAGGGTAAGATGGAGTCACATCATCCAGATTCGTCTCGATGGGAGCAGAGTGCTGCACTAAGGAGACGACTGGCTGGATGGGTTTGGTGTTGGCAGGCTCCTCTGGGGTGGCCGGAGGTGAGGGTCTGGGCGGTGGTGCAGATTGAACAGTGATTTCTGCCTGGGCCGTGATGGGCTCTGGCTCAGCGTGTCCGTTCATGTCCATTCCTAATTCAAAGTTGTTCAACTCGTCCGCGAGATTGCTCAGGTTCGTAAGATCCTCCGTGCCCTTTGACCTGCTCCTGGCATTGAGGGCCTCCTCCGCAATGGCTTTGGCATCATCCCGACGACGATCCCGATCCTTCCTTGAGGGACGCTCTTCCGGTTCGTACGACGCCTCCATCCGTTCCCTCTCCAGGGTATTCTGCCTGTTTCTCTCTTCCTCCTCTCTCCTTGCACGTTCCATCTCTCGTTCTCTCTCTTCCCTCTCCCTCTCCATCTCCCGCTCCCTCTCCCTCTCTCGCTCTTCCCTCTCCTCCCGTTCTTCTCTCTCCCGTCGCTCCTGGTCTCGCCTCTCGTCCTCCTGCTCCTCCTCCTCCAACTCCTTGGCCTCCTTCCTGCGATCCCGCGACCGCGACCTGGAGCGCGACATGCTGCGGCGGAGCGAGGACCAGATGCTCTCCTTGCTCTTTTTGCTGCGCGATCTGGACTTGCGCCTGCGGTCAAAACTGGAGGGCGGTTCTTCTTCATCGGAAGAGTATCGCTTCGGAGGAGGATCTGTCCTAGGAAGAGGCTGCACAGGAGAAAAGGAATTTACAGGTGATTAAGATTCATGAAGCATTATATGTGACCGTGCATCACAAAATGAACAAAAAGTTACACACACTGATTTTGTGTGAGGACTGAAAATAGGTGAAATGGGTCGACCAAGCCGATCTTGACAATTTCATATTTTCTGAAAGAGCACGTCTTCTTATACATTATGCAAAAATTTGGGATCATAAAACGGTGAAGGAAAGTGTGTTTTTAGCAGTTTATCTCGAACACTTTTTGGTAGAATAGTGTGATTACGTGTGTCTTTAGAGTCCCTTTTCATTTCTTATAAAAACCTTGTACACACTCTTCACTTTCAACTCTAATAACTTTTGACGGGAAGACGCTACTGCTTTGAAAGTTGGCACTGATAATGGACAGAATGTGATTAAAGGCATGCTCAATTTCAGTTTAATCTGATAATCCCTTCATTGTCGTTACTCAAGTGGTTTACATCCTGTTTTTTGTCCCATTCATCGCACAGCCAGCACGGCTTGGTACAGATTTCTAGCGCTTCAATAGACACTGTACTTCAGAGTCTCTTTTCTCAGTTCACACTTTTCCTGAGCGTGTGCTTGCTTTCCAATATTTAGATAGGTTAGGAGAGTCCATTTGATTTGAATTATACATCATTTTAAAGCTTAGTCCGCTCTTTCAGAATATGATCTTAACTAAAATTTCATGTCTGACGACTTTCTGTTCGTTTTGTGATGCAGGGTCACATATGCATTCTGAATAACCTGTCAATAATCCATGCACGTATAACCTTGAAATATCATTTTCTTGTTTGTTTATCTCTTTCCCTGACTGAACACAGTTGTTTGACCACTGATGCAAGTTTTGATTCTTATATCATCTATACATACACACTGATGTGAGAGTTTGAAGACATACACACCATTCCTCTATCTCATTTGAATAACATTCCTGGCCCATACCACTGCTTTGAATTAACATTGTGAAATTCCGTAACTCTCTTCAGTAATTGACCTGATTAACTTTCACTGTTTTGTTTGACTTATTCTTTTCTCTTAATCTCAGTCAACTGATAAATATTTTATTCAACTGAAAGTCCCAGTGGTATGTGGAAACATTGGGTAGTTTGATTGAATTCGCTGCCCACCAGGGCCATTTGAAAACCGAGAATAGCACCAGTCAACCATGTGTCAGTAAATATTGTCGGTAGCGCGCACAAAGGCCGCTATCGCGCAACACGGATTAAAAGTTAGTGTATACCAAATTTGCGAAAAGCGGCCATTGTGCAGGCAAGCAACGATATGGGCATTGTTTGCTTCATTTTTGTTTTGTTTGTTTCATTTCCATCTGAGAAGATGGCTGGATAACCCATACACAGCTGCAATAGCTGGTCATTCATGGGGTCCAGTTGAATGTTAGGTGGGACCACTTCACCTGGTTAAACACCCTGCTCTTTGTGATGAAGAAATGAAGTGGGATCTTTTACGTGTATGAGTTGTGACTCCCTCACACACGGACCCTCCCATTTTATGTCCTATCCAAGGGACAGAGCATATTGCCTCTAACCAGAGGGGTGGTATGATTACAATTGTACACAGAACATTGCTCAGTGGGATCAGAGAATCGAACCGGGGTCCTTTGGATCATGAGGCAGATGCACTAACCACTGAGCTAACTCACCGTATTGAAACCTAAGCTCATCAGTATTGGCTAACTCCAGTCAATATTCTTTGCCTGTGAGTGTACTTACACAGAGGTCAGTGATAAAGCTGTGCACAATTTGTTACAGGGATTCTCAAATATATCCAAAGCGGGCCAGCCTCGCCCACTCCATGGTATCCCCCATGCTACCGTGTCTTTAAATAAACCAAACATGGACAGGCGTCCCTGCGAGTACCGAGAGACCAAACTCACATCCTTGACCTCCTGCTCTGGCGGGAAGCTGAAGGAGGACTCTGGGGCGCTGGATGTGGTGGGTGTAGGTGACATCTGCTGGGTCTCCTGATCCGAGTCAATGGTGCTGTCGGCCCGCGACTCTGGCATGATGCTCTCGGCATCTGTGTCGTACCCCTCAGGGAGGATGATTGGTCCTACCACCGGTAGGCTGCTTTCATCCAGCTGCTCATCTTCAAACTAGGATTGGTTCAGATGAGATGGAAAGAGGATGAGAGACAGGTTCAAATAGAGACAGACAGACAGACACACACACACACAGAGAACAAGAGTGAGAAGGAAGTGAGAGAAGGGGGTAAATGGTGGTGAGAAATGAGAGGGAGAAAGGGGGGAAATATGTTGAATTTTCTTTAGAATGTCTTTTTATCGTTTTCCATAAGTGATGAATAAACAAATGTTGTAGTATTCTCATGCAGCGATAGTGACATCACTAGAAAATTCATAATTTTCTTCAACAGATTGTCAGATCTTCGTCAAGCTTTTACTCATGTGTTCAACTAATATCGCTGCATTCACTCTTTCCACATAGCACATTTTGGGCTTCATTCCCATTCAATGTGGTTAAATGTCAATGTGGTTAAATGATTTCGATGACACTCATTTCCTTTGCTGCAATGGTAACATTGCCAGACTTGAAGGGGACATGGAATTGGGGGAGCAAGACTAAGATTCACTTGACTCTATACCTTGGCCTCTGCCATCCAGATCTCTCTCCTCTGCTGCAGCCTGATGGCATCCTTCACATTTTGGAACCACTGGTCGTCCGTCGTCAGCGGGATCATGGCTGCACAGGGAAGATACAGTGAGAGAGAGAGAGAGAGACAGAGAATGCGTTATTTGGATTATGACGTGGCCATTTACTGCAACAAGTGTCACTGCTCCAGAGATGAGAGAAAGGGAGAGAGGGGAGGGAGAGGGAGAGGGGGAGGGAGATATATACTGAATGTGACCCACTACAACAAAAGGATCCGAAAATCGGGGGAGGACAATTTTCTGAAAATTGCATGGCATTATTCTCTTACTCTTCTACTTTAATTTCATATATAGCACAACTTATAAAAGTGCTCGGTTGCGGAGATATCGATGATCATATTAGCGCATGTCAAGTGGTTGATGAAATCAGAGTTTCGAGAAAAAACGCGTTCAAAGTTATCCTTCCGACACTATCACGATCAAGGGGAGGCGAGACAGTTTTTACCGCTTGACAACAGAAGGCATGCTCCTAGCAACCTTCGCAATGTTCATTCAAGCTTAGCGCCAGCAGTCCACGCACGACCAATCAGTAATCAGGATGCAACGCACTGACCAATAAGATCACTCCCTTATTGCTAGGGGCGGAGTCGCTAGCTGCGGCACTATATCTAAATCTTCGGACACATTTCTGTTACGTTGAAAGTCGAAAAATCATGGCCCAGAAAAACGCTGATTTCTTGCCTTTCCTTTGAACATTTAGCTTCAAAATTTCGGCAGATGATAGACAAAACATTAGAGTACAGAATTATGTCAAAAACAAAAATCTGATTGTTTTGACCAATTTTGATGATGTGACTTCAAACTCAATTTTCTCAGCTCCGCCGTCAGTGACTTTAGGATCCTTTTGTTGTAGCGGGTCACATATAGAGAGAGATAATAGCAAGCAGGGTCAGGATTTGGAGCACGTCGGAGAGACAACTGACCTGTGAAGATGTGAGCAAAGGCCTTCTTCAGCGTGACGCTGGTCTTGTAGAGCTTCTTTGAGCCCTTGTTCTGCTCCGGGCTCATGTACTGGCCGCGGATCTCCTTGATGAGGGAGCGCGAGTCGGCGTTCAAGAAGATGACGATGGGGTAGTACTGCATCAGGTTTAGCTGCTCCACAGCATGGGGGGTCACATCCAGCAAACAGTGCTTGTTCTGTGTCATAGGAAGAAGCAGCAAAATATGGGGGGGGGGCAAGATAGAGAAAAGGCATGTTTAACTTCTGTCATCATCAATTTATATTCTTCAACAGCAACAAAAAAAAAGAAGAAAATCTATCTTTTATACAATCGAGAAAGAAAGTGACAACAATCAATGCTATTCACAGAATTTAGTGAGTTCACAAACATTCACATGACTTGTGATGTAGGATATGATGAATTAACAATGTACAAAACAAACACAGTGCTTCTAGCGACACTTCATGGCTAATGCATAAAGATTATGCTGCATACAACATGCTACACACACATCAACACCAAAATGTCCTGGATTTGTACATAAAACAAATAGAGGTTTGTTATACACCTTGAAAACTTTGTTGTACAATGTGCCATGATGCCATACCATCCCTAGATTACTGGAAAGACAACAAAAACATCAATATCTTGGCTTTATCCCACTTTCTGACACTGGAAAAAGCAGCACTTGAATTCAAAATGGTACTTAAAGGGGATGGCTAGTAACCGATCAGTGGGAATCAGTGGGAATGCTGAGGGATGATTGTTCCAATCCTTGTGGGATTCATTTAAGAGTACATTATATATCTACTGTTGTGTGAAAATCATTTGCTTCGGAACGGTCTCATATTCCAGTAATGTGCAGATTAATGCCCCGTCACTGACCAGGCACGCTAACCTGGAAACATTAAACTGCACATAACTTGAATATGAGACCATTCTGAAGCAAATCATTTTCACACAACAATAGATATACAATGTACTCTTAAATGAGTCCCACAAGGATTGGAACAATCATCCTCCAGCATTCCCACTAATTCCCACTGATCAGTTACTAGCCATCCCCTTTAAAGCACATTATGGTATGATTATGAAATGTACAATATTAGTTTAGAAGCATCTCAAGCCCAGTCGTGCAAACTGTATGTAGGCAAGGTTCGCCACCTTACCTTGTCCATGATATCTTTGATGGACCCAAGCTTGACCGATCCCTGTGGGTTGATCTTTAGCTGTTCCCCTGGCGTTCTGTCAAATGTGTGCTCCGTCACTGTGAGAAATAGACCAGCAAAATAATTTCCCCCTTCTGCCGTATATCCCTTTCACACAGTCAGAAAATTTTACATGGAAGAATACTGTCTCTCAACATCATGCATAAAATCTTATGGAAATACACCTTTAGAATGTTTAAAAAAAAAAGAAATGAAAAAAAAAAAATGAACACCATGCCACTCAAAAATATACTCTCCTTTTGTAATGAGAATACTTGTTCAAATATTTGGGCATCTGAATAAATTTACTGGAAATCTACAGTAGTGTTTCCCCTTCCACCATAAAGATGGTGCCAGAAATATTACTCTGAGAAAAGGTCTGAATTACCTACTTCTAAAGCAAACCAGCTTACAAAAGGAATTCAATTTTCAGAATTGCAAATGGGACACACGAATTTAAACATAAATCTCTGCACAGAATATCCAACATACATTGTACATGTACCTCTCATTAAACACAGAGATCCACAACATATACACATATGACAACAATGAATTGCTCACTATAATATCCCCATACATCCTGCCAAGAATGGAATCAGAAACATTGCATATAACGATGCATGGCTCTACACCCTTTAGCCCATTGAGGACGGGCTGATATTGCTATAACAAACATTTCCTATAGACATCTGCCAGAGTATATTCAGGACAAGTCTTCAACAGGTTAAAATGGTCTCTGTGCTTTTCCTTTTCGAAACCCGACAAACTTCACTCTTTATTAGTTATCACTGGAACAAAGCCTGCTTCCCAAACCGAACCCTCATCGTATAATATGACCAGCAAACAGAATGACAAATGGGATACGGAATGTCTTTGATTGATGATGCACAAGAGCATTTTGGCTTCTGAAAGTTGAAATGAGAACTTACGCGGACTCTCGAATTTGTCGGGTAGTACCTCCAATAGCTTGTCCCTAGCAATGTCTGCCATCGGGCCAAAGATCACCACAGGTCGCACGAAGCCCACTGGTCATGTGACAAGAGAAAGAAAAGAAGTTTAGAAAAAACTTGACAACACGAGGAAGCAAGAATCACACTTCCATACATGGCGGATCACCTTAAGACCATAGAGTGAAAGAAAAATGAGAGCACCTTGTCATAAGTAATACTCTGTTTGGACACAAAATTAAATCATCGCATCTGGACTTACTGTTTAATTCCGAGAACGGTTTCATGCCCGATCTTGGAGGCTTCATCAGTTCATCTGATGAATCAGAACCTTTATCAAGTGATACTCTGATATATTCAGGCCTTTTATCACAGAAAAGCTGTCACCGATTTTAACTTAGTCATTCACATGGCTAACCATTGAACTAATGTTGGATATCACAATCACCTTGTTACGCTCGTCTATCGATCAGGGTGTAAGATCAAACGATGAAAAAATGAGATAATCAAATCAAACAAAGATATACTTTTCGGAGTCACAAAAGCATTTCATTACATGGAGATTTATCACTGCTCCTCAGTATAACAATTTGATTAACTTTATGATGCCATAAAGTATGTATTTATGTTCAATTTAAATCAATCTTATTACTTATCATGTATAATGGTTCAATATCTGTAGAGTGTTAAAGATTATGCATAGCTTTGATATCTATATAAAAATTTAGGGAAAAGCCATAGCTTAACAGATATATAAATCACTTTTGATAAACTTTGTTCTTACCTGTTCCAAGCGTCACTCTCTCATATGCAGGGAACTTGATGGTGGGCCCTCCTACAGAACGAGACAGAGAAAAAGAACTTAAATGGTAGAATGAGAAAATCTTGATTCCACATCCAGAATATTACCTTTCCTACTTTTTTGTGCTTGAGAGCTTCAAGAACAGCAACAAGAAGAACAACAACAACCAAAATTACGTATAATAATATGATACGGTCTTATTTACCCGGGGTAGCCTCTTCAGTATTGCCACTGCTCTACCAAGAGGGCCCTACAAACAGGAACAACCAACCATAACGACCACAAACATTAGTTCGCCTTTAAAGGGGATGGCTAGGGCCTAATCACCCTGCAGGGGCTCTTGTGAAAGTGAAGCTAAGTACAGAGAGAAGCATGACCTCACAATAACTTCACAATCACTATTACAGAAAGCAACGAAATTAGATATGAGAAAGAGAGATATAAGCGGTTCGGCCGAAGTGACTCACCGAAGACGATCTCGTCGTACTCGTCCTCAATCTCGATCCTGACGGCGGCATTCTTGCCCCGCCTGCCACTCGCCCTGATGCCCCTCCTCTTGAAGAATTCACCGCGGCTGCCGCTCTGGTTGTGGAGGCGCACCGTTTCAACCGACTGCTGAGCCATGTTGCTCTGTGTAGCTCTACCGACAGACAGCATTACCCAAAGATTAGTCAAACCATGCTGAGTACTTACTGGCATACCTTCAGAATTCCTTGAATTTACCTTGAATTTACCTTGAATTCACCTTGAAGTGCCACACCTCCATCTTCATGTAGATAGATTGCTAGTGTGGCAGGGTTTAGGGAGCTTTGTAGCCCATTAATAACCCTATTTGGACAATTTGACAGTGTATATATGATAGGAAACCATATCTTGAAGTACTTTGAAGCACTTTCAACATTTGCAGCGGCTGATAAATGCGCATATTTTTTAATGAACATTCTATGAATATCTTTGAATTACTCTTATTGTTTAGTGTACATCGACAGCTCAAAAATCAAATGGAATGGTTATAGACAATTTCATTAGTTATTTTCGAACTCACAAGCACATGCTACCAGCAAAGGTGTTCTAATCTCTGGACTGATTACTATTTTTGTGAATGAGGAGATCCCAGACATTTTTGCAAGATACCATTTTTACAATTTGACACCGAGGCTATCGGAAGTGCTCTAATGCTTGTCCGTTCACTACACCAGTGCATGAGGTGGTGATATTTTCGCGTGTTGTTAAATTTGTGGCCCAACAATGCTTCTCAAAAATCGCAAGAATTGAAAACACTTGTGAAAATAAGAGCTTTTACAGCACTTCAGACTTGGTAGGCTAAAACTTCTTGAAAAGACTCAATTTGGCTGTGTCCAACTCACCTGCTGTTGTTGGGGATGAGTCCCCTCTCAGTGGCTACATTGTTTCTGTCCAGCTTGATGGCATACCAGTAGCCCATGGCGCCCTCTGGGAATGTGTCCACTGTCCGGAATACCGTCCCACGGTTGAATCGCAGCTCCTCTCCTACTGCAGGGTTGTAGCTGAAATGGGCCCTGCGCAAAATCAAGAAAGAAATATAACAAAACGTTCAGAAATATGCTTTTTGATGGTTTGTTTTGTTCTGCCTTTCTGACACAAGTCAAATATCCAGACATCAAATACTGTAAAACGATGAATGTTCACGTGCATTTTAATTTCGCAAATTTCGTGAGCGCCAAGATTCACAAAATAAAAATGCATGCGAAATTTCTTGTCTATACACTATATGCATTGAACACCAGTGGCAATTCGAGAAAATTTCGTGCTGCAAATATATCATGTTTTACAGTCAGTAACTGCTCCTGATGAGAATTGTTAGAGCTTTCTTTTCTGGTCTGTTTTCATAACTATACTTTTTTGTAGTCACTCATCAAATTGGCTGATTACGCCAAGAGGAACAACCTACACTTCATATTGCAGACATAATGAAGTGTCACTGTTGTAGGAAGCAGCACTACTTGGGAAACTTATCAGGCCATTGTGGCTGTAATGTGACCAAACACTGAAAGAATGAATGAAAAAGTTATAACGGCTGCCAACTTGCTTTTAGCAACTGTCTACAGTAATTACTTTTGTGCTTTTCCTTGGAACGAAATATCCCATTTATTTGATTCCATCAATGATTGGTACACGGTGATATCATCTTATTGCACCTCTTTGACTCCACTTGCTACCGACTATTTATCAAAGCCAGAAAAACTTAATACAGAATATCTATTTACTTAACTGTTACCAGCTTTTTTTGTGTCATGTCATCAACAATCATACTAGGAATTATTTTCCTATTCACACACAAAGTAAAAGATGAAAATGAATAACATTACTTGATGTAGAACTTGTCTCCTCTACCAGTCTCCATCACAGTTCTGAAAGCTGCAGTATGGAACAATGAGAAGAGTACACCAATGAAGATACACCATTCAAACACATCACATGATACTAAACAAAGTGACTCAGTCACGACTACAACCTCCCCTGTAACATCAGCCTCTTTTAAGCATTGTCTGGTGGCTTCACTGATTTTTATGAAAATCTGAAAAAGGGAATTAATCTGTCCCTTTTGGTACACTGACATCATTGATTACAAACAATCAACTTCACAGGAATGCTCATTTCTATGACAGGAATATCTTCTTTAATACTAAGATCACATAAGCATGAGACCAACAAAAACATTCAGGCAGTGCTATAACATCATTGCCTTGTGCTGTCCCTCTGGACAAGACAAATGAGAAGTGAATGAGTATTTAGGGATGATGGTTCACAAAGAAGATGATCACATCTGGCTTGCCATACTCCACCAATACTCTCACAAACCACTGACCTGCTCGGCTGTGTCTGACCTCCAGCTTGATGTAGTCTGGGAGGGTGAGGAGGAGGAGAGCCACCTCTTCTTTGGTCAAGCCCTGCAGGGGGATCTCATCATTCACCTGGAGTATGGAAAGCAATGTGAAGAAAAAGAACAATACAAAGAGAAACCCATTATCATCACAATTTGGTAAGATAGCAAAACAAGACAAAATATACAAATAGAAGGAATGAATAAAACATGGGACTGAAAAGAGACTGACACACAATTTTTGTGTTTTCACAATTTGCTAACCTCTACCCCTGTATGGTACATCCAACATAAGGGCAAGTATATTATTAACCCATTGAGGACGGACTAATTTCACTACAACATGCATTTCCCACAGACACTTGCCCTAGTATACTCAGGACTCGTCCTCAACAGGTTCAACAAATGCTGAAAACATCAACTTGATATTGAACCTTTCGTGGTTATTCCCGGGTAACTGTTGATATTTATGGTTCATGATATCAATCACACACATTCAGCCATGCAAAAACAGCAACAATAAATAGACATAAAAACTGAAAGTGAATCTATAATCAGCACTTAAACACCCCCCCCCCCTCCTAAAGATAGCCGTGATTCGGAATACAGGGCATTGTGGTCATCACATTATCCACTCACACATGTAATCCTATCGGCGATGGCGACGCCAGATCGCTCTGCGGGGCTCCCTGGCTTGATACCAGCCACGTAGATCCCAACCTCATTCCCTCCGATCAGCTTGATCCCGACGCTGCCCCCCTTGTTGAAGGCGACAATGTGTGGGTCTCCTTCGGGGTCCACTGGGGCACTGCGAGACAAAATGAGTCACAATTTGTTTGTTTGTTTGTTTTATACAGATCATCACAATGTGCTACCAAAGTATTCTTTATAACCATGCACGGATTAACAGAAAACAAAGATTGTGCATCACTGCTTTTTTAGAATCCCAAAATCATCTCTTGATGTCAAATTTGCACCCAAATATCTGCTTCAAATAGAATGATTACCACAGATTTACTATCACCATGCAATTCTCCACACATTATAAAGCTCTTAAACTAGCTGCTTACAGGAATCTGGCGGGTTAAACAGGAGGCCTACTGGGATTTTAGAATCTCTCAGGAAATGTACCGACTCCTTGTTTTCTACACACAGAATGGTTATCTCAAATATTATTTCAATATGCTACATTGTCATGACTGCACTGCATCAACAAGTTAGCTGTGTGTTGTTTTTTGTTTTGTTTTGTTTTTGGCATGGCTCCATTCAGTGTGGTTTTTACATGCTTTTCTTGGTATCTACCCTAATGCAAATATTAGGTTAAAAAAAAAACCAACAACACGTAAGCAAACCAAAAACACAATTAATCAAGAAACACTACACATTGTTACGGGATATAAAACATTAGGACTTTGAAAGTCTCCCTAGCTTGCTTTCAGTCCTTACCCATCTCTAAAGTCATCCTGTCCAGGGCTGGGTGGACGGGGAGGGGCGGGGTCTGAAGGAGACAAACAAACACAGCCACACAGTTTAATACAGGTGGAACAAAACGTGCGAGAGAAAGAGTCTTATGACCCATCAATGAAGCATTTGAGGAGTAATGTTCATCAGCTCATAATCAAGAACATTGCTGAAGAGCATAACTCTTTTGAGGAACATTGCAAAAGAGCATAACTCTTCATTGAGGAACATTGCTGAAGAGCATAACTCTTTTGAGGAACATTGCAGAAGAGCGTAACACTTTTGAGAGTGTTCGATCAAGAATTTCTCATTTCCTGAAAATGTTGATGAATTCCTTTAGTGAGCTATTGTTCTGCCTGTCCTGTTATCTTCCTATCTACAGCCATTGATTGAAGGGTCAGAGACCAATAAACAGACACTGGCCATAAAATGGGGTCTAGGGCAATGACCCCCTCGGCAATTACCCGGACCCTTCCCCTTGGCCATAATCCTAATCCTAATCCTGAACCTATTCCTAACCCTAACCCAAACTCCTAACCCTAAACCTAACCCTAACCCTAATCTTTACTCTAACCTTACCATTAACCAGTATTTAGCCAGGGGGTAATTGCCCTCTGGGGATAATTGCCCAGATACGATAAAATGACCCACAAAAAAGGGAAAAAAAAATGCTACGACATGTTTTCAAAATAGGCTTCTGAGAAAGTGAGCACGACAAACTAGCAAAAACAAATACTAAGCAGGAAGATCCTTTTAGTTGTTGGTGAGGAAATAATTTCCAGATATATCATCCATATATATGGAAGACTTATCTTTGTCAATTACGTACACATATTCTCAACACAGGAATGAATGCTCTAGAAATGAATGGCAAAAATTGTATGAGATACAGAAGTACATTCAATCTTATGCCTGGTAATTGTTGCTTGTTGATAGCCAACCAGTTCGCTATTTGGTTAACAATTTACATGCCACTTCAGTCCTAAAACAGTATGTTTTGCAATCAATACATTTTACATATATATTTTTCGCAGATGCCCTACAATTCTCAACATACTCCTGTAGATAATGTGGAAACAGCTTTAGAGTGTGAAAACACAACGTAGCAAGAGAGGAGAAAGGTCCACAGTTTTCAATCCCTGCATCTGACTCCATCTACAAGAGGTAAGAGGTAAATCTTACAAAAATCGTCATCCTCGTCTGGTGGGGGCGGTCTGGGTGGTGCATCCTGGCCGAAGGAATTCCCATGTACAGGGGCGCTCATGTCTGGAGCGGCATTTGTTGGGGTAATTCTCTCCAAGGAGCCGGAAGAGCGTGAGATGTCCAGGTCCAGGGCGTCGTGTGAACGCCCGATCATCCGAGTAGCATCGTCCAGACTCAGCTTCTCCACTGGAATGCTGTTTATCTGTGGCAGAAAGCAGGAGGAGGAGGAAGAAGAAAGGGAGGGGGAGGAGGAGGAGGAGGAGGAGGAGATGGAGGAGGGAGAGGAGGAGGAGGAGGAAGAAGAGGAGGAGAAGGAGGGGGAAGAGGAGGAAGAGGAGGAGGACGAAGAAAGGGACGATGAAAGGGAGGAAGAGAAGGAAGAAGAAAAGAAGAGCAGCAGGAGAAGAAGAAGAACAAGAAGTAATACTTTTTAGTCTCCTCCCCGGCAAAACATTTGTCTAGCTCTTTTGGTTCAAACATTTTGGCATGGAAAGGTCACATCTTTTCTTCAAACACTGGACTTTTCCTTGAGAGCTTTACTGGTATTACCTTACTTCTTTCGTGTGTGTGTGTTGGAAGAAGGGGATGTTGTCTTTTAATTCAAATTACCATTACGTGGTTTGACTTCTCATTATGAGGAATACCACTTTTTAGTACCTAAATTATTATAGTCTTATCATGTAGTAATAAAAATTGTAGAAAGGATGCACAGTTTTCACTTCAGGTGTCTTACCTAACTTTTTCATCACCCTGTACACTACCATGGAAAATTAAACAATGTGATTGAACAGACTTCTGTTCACTATCACATCTTCACATCTTCTCCCCTATCACTTACAGCGAGAATCTTGTCCCCCTTGCGTAGTCCCCGGGCCGCTGCAGCACCGTACTCATTGAGGCTCTCCACATAGAGACTAAAGCCCAGCTTCATCCCGTAGCTCTCGTTGGGGTTCTTGTTGAGGCGGAGAAACTGCTTGCTGGACCGCGGGGGCCCCATATCCACCTGGGTGTCTCCCATTCGGGGCGGGACCACTGTCTTCCTTTTGTACGTCTGTAGTTTGGAAATAGGAAATAGATCGGTCATTTGGTTTGGTAAACGGAGTAAAAAAAATACTATTTAACCCGTTGAGGATGAGACCAAAGTACACTAGGGTAGCTGTCTATGGGAAATGCGTGTTGTAGCAAAATCAGTCCGTCCTCAACGGATTAATGCATCACCCTGAACCCCTCTGAAATCATCATATCTGACATAATTTCCTTGACACTACTCTGCCACTATAGAGAAAGATCTCTGAACTCTATGGATTGCACTGCACGGGATATTGGGCATGAAATAGCCAACATGCAAACACTAATGACAGAGACAGATATTTGGCACGGCACTCTGCACTCTATCTCAGATGCGTCCATCAGGTAGTAGCTGCCTCGAAAAGACATGAATACTTTGATAGTAGCTCACTCTTCTTACAGACAAAACATGACTTACTCAGTTTTCAACTCTCTTCCATTATACTACATTTTTGGTTGATTGAATCCCTGTAAAATCATCATTTATGCATCACACTACAGGTATTAAATCGAAAAATAAAACTGAGTTTCAGCAGGCAACAAA
Organism: Diadema antillarum; assembly: GCF_040938485.1. Taxonomy (NCBI): domain Eukaryota; kingdom Metazoa; phylum Echinodermata; class Echinoidea; order Diadematoida; family Diadematidae; genus Diadema; species Diadema antillarum. The sequence goes on from NW_027271999.1 coordinate 685,931, forward strand.
CTCCAATGCTTCAGTGTTTGACTGACTTCTATCCGCAAGCTGACTCACATGTAATCACTAAAATACCCCCCCCCCAAAAAAAAAAAAAAAAAAAAAAAAATGGGCCCTGATTATTTCAATGCTTTCATAGTGGAATGCTGAAGGAAGAAGCAATCTTCTGAATAATTGAAATTGCAGAGCTTTCTATGTGACAGTGATGCACAGAAATCAAGTAAAATGAGTCTGAATATTTACATTTAACAACTTCAACGTGTGTGTTTTGACATTGGTCCATGTAGTATTGAATGTACTCTCCACAAAGGGGTAATTGCTCTGAGTTTGGCGGAAAATCACCAGCACGGACTTGCCAAATTCAAAGTGTCCTCGAAACCACAACCGTTTACAATGGATGAATTTTAATCAAAATCCTCGGGTCAAATGGAAAACAAAAAGAGGAAATGGTTAAGGCTCTTAATTAAGCAAAACTGATATCCCTTGCACCAATACTCACGATTTTGCAGACGTCAGAGCTCGTCCTTAGGGCATGTACTGCATCGGAGTGGTAGACATTCTCCATATTGACTCCGTTCACTGACAAGATGCGATCGTCAGTTCTGCATGGTGGACAGGGGGGAGCACACACCACATGATGTAACTTTTGTATTAAGGACTCCACAATCTTTAACAACTCTTCACAGATGACACAATATTTTCATTTTTAATGAAAACTACACATTCACTCAATTTCATACTGACATTCATCGAGGGTAATAACATCCCCCCTTGCTTCTAAAGGAGCTAGGTACTAAACTAAAGTGCTCTTTCTTTACAATAGATAACTGAAAATATGTGGAGTTCTTTATTGATTTATGATCTGATCTTGTTCCACTGCTGTAACATCATAAATCGTTGTCACCTTCTGATCAAGCAACGATGGCACATGGATTCAACCCAAAATTTCATAAAATTGTTAACCTCCGAACAGACTGTTTGATTTTGCCCATACTTCACTAATCTCTTCTACTGATGATATTTCTGCATTCATGGAATCCATATATGATGTGTGGGGAATATTTCCCTTTAAATCTGTCTCGCCAATTGAGTACATACCTCATACTACAGTTTGACCTCTAGATACTTGACCTACACACAGTGTTGAGAGAGGAATAAAACCTGTACACAAGACTTACTTCAGCAGTCCATCTGCTGGCCCATTGGGTGCCACGTCCGACACCACGATGAATGTTTCTCCGCTGGTGTAGTGTGCGTTGTCACGACCGCCACTCACAGCAATACCAAAGCCAAGTCTGGGAGCCTGTTGAATAACATGAAAAATTAAATAAAGAGGCGAAATTTAGTATTCATCCCCGATATCTGGTGTTTGTTATTTGCTTTCTCCATACAATCAAGCATCACTGACATTGAGATAAAGGTAAATCTACTTGAATTCAATACATTAACCAATTGAGGACAGACTGATTTTGCTACAACACACATTTCCCATAGACACTTGCCCGAGTATACTCGGGACTCATCCTCAATGGGTTAAAGAGGGTGGCTCAGTGGATGCTCTGTTTGGATCCAGACTCGACAGATTCTAGGTTCAGTTCTCAGAAGGATCTCTTGACATTGTGCATTGGTTGAAGGCATACCATCCCTCTGCAGAGGGGAAAATAACTTTCGTCTCTTGGACAGAACGTAGACTTGAAGTCTTTTGCCCCAGACAGGTACAATACATATTGATGCATTCAAAAGATCCTCCATTACCTCTTGAATATATCGATATTGGGGTGCAGGCCCACTGAAGCCAGCACACGATGCATCACAATTCCCGATAGATACATCAATGCTAGTCTTCTTCCTTGCCTCAATAAAAATACCGGTATACAAAGCTAAATACTACAACATTCAGAAGAAGCACTGATACCTTAACCCATTGAGGACGAGTCTCGAGCATACTCGGGCAAGCGCGTCTATGGGAAATGGGTGTTGCAGCAAAATCAAGCTGTCCTCAATGGGTCAATTCATGTTTAAGTCAAAACAAAGCACACTTGAATCAAATATTAACTTGCATACCATGGACATACACAATGCTGTTGAGCCCTGTTGCCACAGTGATTAGAAATGTATTATATCAATGATTTTACTATTGGCAACAAAAGACCCCAAAAATTGCATTCGATACAAATTAATAGTGCATAGATACTTTAAAAAAAAATTTGTATCAACAGTAAGAATAACAAATAATTTTTACTGGAAAATCATCATCCAAATCTTGTAACACAAAAATTAATGTGCGATTTCATACTTCTTATGGCACTTATCATTTATCTTGTGAAAACATATAATCAGAAAATATGGCTCTTTACTACATGTTTGGTGCCTTACTTTGACCACATAGACCATATAAATCCTAATCTACAATGTATAAATCAAAAAGTGACCCAAACTAATATTTTGTTGGTCTAAAAGTGACTGCATTCGGTCATGCTTGGATTCAGACATTTCTGTCACTGCACTGATTGTCACTAGTTAATCAATCAAAAAAAAAAAAATAATTCTGGTCCTTCCAGTTGTTCCTGCTCTTCACTTTCTTAATCCTGGGCTCTGTTTTCAACTTGGCATTCAGTATGGTTAGTCTTACATCAAGGCTGTCTTGCTATAATGCCCCCCCCCCCAAACCAGTACCCTATCAAAATCAATGCATGCACTCATCTACATCTAGGGAAAGAATGTTCACATTGTTGTATCTCCACGTCCTCTTGATACACAGTGGTCTTGACTAAAGACTTTCTAGGTCAAGAACAGTCAGGAAAGAATGGTGGCGAAAAGATTATGATTCCCAAACAGACAACACCTGACTAGTGACAACTGAAAACATAAGCATCTTGAGCCTGGATGCTAGGCCATCCTTCCCTCCTTCCAAGGTCCATGCAAGGACTGTAGGTCTCCATCATGGGCATACAATGTACATGTATGTGTAGGAGGAGGAGAATAGGGGCAGGGTTAGAATGCCTGATGCCACTTTGGGATGACGGTACATCGATCAGGTGCTGTCATGGTGAGCACTTTCAAGTTTATAGTGGAGCCACTGGCTGACCTCCGGCAGGGCAAGGGCCGAAGGTCAATGTGACATGACCCTAACAGCAGGGGTGAGGGCTAGTGGGGAGGATGTTGTTAGGGAAAGACTTAGTCTCAGTTTCACAGCCTGGCACCGTCCACATCACTGTGTCTCTTCCGTCGTGCTATTTATGGAGGGCAGCATTACGATCCCTACGCCAGGGAAATTATGCCTCTTAAAATGGTGGGATGAAGCAGTCAGTTGAAAGCACTCTAAGCACATAATGTGGCAACCCAGGGAGAGAAACTCTGCCTCTTCTGCCTTGGGTGGAGTGTGAGAATTCACCGCACTGACAGGGGTGTCTGGTAGTCTCAGCTTCCATCCGCTCTCGCATCCTTCACAAGATTGAGAGCTCCGCGCAAGAACCTTTGAACTAAGATGCTGTTATCTACGCGACTTCCCATAACGCTCTGCACAGTAAGGTGCAATGCAGAATCAACAGCAGGCAGGGCCTGTAACCAGGAAGCATCCAAGAGTACCAAGGAGTCTGTTAAGTGTAAGACTAAGGGTTACTCTGTACAAGGCTGCCACAACTTGGGGGACAGCTCCTCAGCGTACATCTGCTCTCGTCTTCTCAACTGACATTGACATCTCTTCCTATAATTCTGTTGCCCTTTCTCAGTGAGCTTCAAACAGCAGTATGTCTGTATTCAATCTACCATCACCTGGCCGGTTAGTGGAGGACCTAAATGATTCTGGAAAATATTTCTGGCAGTGTTCCTGCCAGCCACATACCTTTGAATGAACTTTGCCTATTTGAATGCAACAGAGAGAACTATGATGACTCATACTGCTGATCAGCTGATGAACATATCCACATATGATTGTCACGCTAGTTTCATACTCCTACACTATTTGGAAAAGCTTTTTTTTTCACACTAAATTCTAGAGAATAAAATGATACTAGGCATACTCAAAGCCATCTGTGGGGGGGGGGGGGGGGGGCTATCGTGTACAGAAGCACCCAGAATTCAAACAAAGTGCAAGCATGAAATGTGAAGCAAGGTTAGAATGTGGAGACACATGTAGGCACAGTATATTACCAATGTCATATGGTGAAGTCAAGTGAGTTGAGCTAAAGTCATTACTGTTTAGGCACATTCTGACTGCAGAAGGAGTCAGATCTGGATAGCAGTCCAAATCCCAATCCAAATCTCACTTTTCAGATCACCATTCAAACGAGGCAAAAAATCTACTTAACAATAGCAATTGAAACATTTTTTTTTTCCGCGGGGGGGGGGGGGGGGGGGGGGGCTGCCATTCACACAACAATGAAAAAATATCTCATTTACCCATTCGAGTGGAATGCCTGAGTTTGAATCACAATCCAAATTGCAATTTGTCAGATTGCATGCGTTCACACAACAAATTAGTGAGATTTGGATTAAGATCCAAACATCAATGTTTGGATCATGATTCACACCTCACTCCCAAACTGCCAAGTGAACCCTCTGCAGAATATTTCATGGCTGAATTACACATCTATTCTTTGATGATGAAGTGTGGTACGAAATGCAAAGGAAGAATTGATGTCATGAAGACTTTATTTTGTAAGAAGCCTCCCTTGGCAAAAATCTTAATTCTACAAAATTCCATCTAAAGATGGCTTTTGCCATATAGGTTTTGAATCAATAAGCTTTAGACATATGTATACGTTATCTTTAGTCTCAGACCTTTTTTCCTATTGACTTTGTTTCACTTTTTTATGACGAAGAGAGAAGGAAATATTAAAAAAAGAAAGAAAGGAAACCCATTCTTCCGTGAAAACTGATGTGAACAGTTCCTGGATCTATTCCAAACATACACAAACCTCCCAGCCTGAGGTTGATCAATACATGGTTGGCTGGCACCATGCTCGACAAGAACATCCAGCAATCGTAATCAGGAATTCTCTGCAGATTACAGTGGAATTTGACCCCTTGTCAGGCTCACATATGGAGGGAGCTGATAATTAAATGGGGTACGTGTGCGTCTGCATCATTTCCCAACTTGGCACTCCCGTCCCACTGATTTCAAAGGTCTTCCAATGTCAACAATGCTATGTACGCTGTCCTCATCTCTTTAGGAGTGAAATCTTTCCACACGTCGGTAGCACATCCTCTACCACAGGGCACCAAAAATACTCACTCTATGTTTCAAATACAGCAAATTGCCAGACAACACACCATCTAATACAGCTCGCTTCGCAGGTAGCATTGGTTGTTTACCCTAAAGTCTTCCGATACTACAAATTATACATTATTTTTTTCAGGATACGTCAAAATGCAATACATCAAGATATTTCCAGATCTAAAATTCTGTGAGATGTCTTGGATCACTTCAAAGACCCATGGGGACACAAGGTAGGCTCAACTGAATTGATCTCCATTCGCTGCTCATCAGGCTACTTTCCATAACTATGACCAGCGCAGGCTCGCAAGAATAGAATTGCCCATCAGCAAATACGTGCACGAAAGCGTGTATGTTCATAAGAAATGTTCAACTCTAGTCGAGATTCTACAGTTGTGTGTGCTACATATAAAGTTGCAATTCTTTACCGGAATTCCTTTATATGCGGGTTGGATCAGTTTCCCATTGCATGGGTACCCCAATGCTATGTACCAGGTCTTTAAAAATTCTACAAAATGATACATCAAAACATACACAATATGTTGCCCTGCTTGTTTCCACATTGGATTGATGTTGCACATCATGATGAAGAAAAAGTGTTGATGGACGCATTTGAAGACGGATAGAACTGTGGGCAGAGACTTGGGGTACAGTGGTGTCAGGTGTGGCACCAGAGATTGTGTCTGGACTTACCCTCTTTAGAGTGACTGTGTCTTTCTCCCATCTGACCTCTGGTCCTCTGTTGACCCCTCCTCCTCCTCCTCCTCCTCCTACACCTGCTCCTACACCTGCTCCTCTGGCATCCAACCTCCTGGGTTCAGGCTTTGGTGGCTCCTGCCGCGGAGGGTCTGCCATGACCTCACTCCTGGGTGCTGCCATGACAACCTCGGAGGGCGTGGCCCTGATTTCGGCTCTTGGATCCATGTGGGCGTTGCCCAGGCCCCCGGTCCTGGAGTTTCCCATGTCGTAGGAGTCCCCCATACCCCGGGAGCCTATGGAGTCATCCATTCCTAAGCCTCTGGAGTCACTGAAGGCGCGAGACGAGTTGTAGCCTCTCGAATCGTCAAAGGACATGCCCCTGGAATCGTCAAGGGACAGGCCCCTGGAATCGTTTAGTGTGTCTCCAGGAGAATCTGCGAATTCTGGATCTCCAAGCCCACCTCCACGGGACTATAATGGAAGAAAGAATTATACACACAGAAAAAAAAAAGAGAAATAGCATGAGATGTGATATCTACTGATCAATTATGTGGATAACCAAATAATCTGTGGAACAACAGGGAAATTTGTTACATTTTTAAGTCTTTAGAGTATAAAACAAGAATTCGTCTTCCAGGCACATACGTTGTCTAGTCCAAATAATCATTTCAACGACAAAAAAAGAAAAGAAAAAATCTCACTAAAAAAAAAAACACTTTCAAAGAAAGTCTTTGAAAGTTTCTAACTAGCAGAATACAAGTCTAATAAGACATGTACATTGTACATGCTGCAAATCACATTTCCTTCCTAACATTGACTGAGCAAAATCTTGACACTGTATATCTTGCCTTTGATCATCTCTTCACATTCAAGGAGACCCCCCCCCCCAAAAAAAAAAAAGACAATAATAATAATAATAGATAAAACATCACAAACATAAACTGAGTCCAAACTGAACCTTATTGTGAAGATGGGATAGATTGGTTTCATCAGTCGTTGTACAGCTTCAATTTGTTGGAACATCATAAGTGAAGTAACTTTGTACATGTAGACCTATATCATTTCTACTAAAAGATTCCACAAAATTTTCCACAAACATTCATTTCCACAAAAGAAAACAAAATAATGATATAGTACAATACACTGTATCACCCACACCATGGTAGCTCCATGCCCACACATAGCAATGATGAATAAACACAGTGAGTGGGCCTAGAGTAATTTGGTCACTATTACACTTTGGTACTGTATTCTTTCTAGCATTATCCTACACATTCTTGCATAATATATTCTCGCTATCAAATCTTTCTGGTGTTAGTCACAGTGACCAGTGTTGCGCAATGTCAGTAAATGATAACAAATATGCCCTTTCTTTCAATGTGGTAGTGTTACAAGTGGACGCAGTGTGGGTTGGAATGTCAAAGACAAGAGCTAAGGTAGAGTGATTCACGAGTCCACGCCCACACAACCTATCACCCACTGAAACATCAACAACGTTTTGTCAGACACTCACAAAAGTCACTCAAGCATGGCACGTCATTCTATTTTTTTTTTCTGTGTATCTTGTTCACTTTTTTTTTTCTCTCTCTCCTCAAGGCAGACCTTTTCCATACGCAGCAATGGGTAAACAAAAAGCCTTGTATGTTATGTATTGCCGTATCAATGTCATTCCATGTATGTGTGCTTATATTCAGGTGTGCTCCATCTAATGACAAGTGCTTATCGGTCTTCACATAATTACAGAGATAACAATGTGCAGTCCTTCACCCAAATACATGTACGAAGCATGAACCCCCCCCCTTCACCCCCAGAAAAAAAAAAGAGGGAAATTATTACTGCCACAATTATTTCACTGTGAGACTCTCACTGGAGGGTAGCAGGTGCTATCATTTCTGTCATCTCTTTATCTGAGGTGGCTTGTGTCCATGATGGCATGTGTTATAGTTTCCTTATTTCTCTCTCTCTTCTTTTCCTTTCTAATCTGATCTCATGTCAGTTGACATTGGTTCCTTTTTGTTTTATATCTGTTTGTAGTTTCATTTATTCATTATCTGTTCTCTTTAACATGTATTTTCTGAGGGTCCCATATCATACAAGCTTTGCTCTTTAGTGGGACCCTCCATTTCCATTCCAATCCTTATCTAATTTGTACTATGCATCTAAAAAATATACATGTTTTCATCATTTTGTTTAAGACTCATTATCACATGTTGTTGATTTGTTGATTTACATTTTTGCAAAGATTACAAATATGTTCTACTTATACACTGTAGGCCCTATATAATTTTTTTCTGTTTATTTGATGGAAATGAAAATAAATTTGAACTTTGAACCTTGAAAAAGAATTTATCCAGTTTCTGAGCAAATCATCACTGGGCTCAATAGGAAATGAAACATTCACCAGAGATGCTAATCATTTTGACACACATAACATGACCGATATATGTCAGGTGACCATTTATATCCAATTCAAATTCATGCAACAACATGGGTTGCTACATGGAGTATCATTTCATTTCTCTGACTGACATAACCCTACAGCTGCAAATCAGATATGAATTATAGCATTGTCATTGGTAAAAGATTCACTCTAAATTAATGATAAACTGGTTGTCATCAGAATATTTGTATTTATATTTTTTTTTAAAGTCACAGATATATCTGGTTACTATGAAGAACAGTATTGTATTTGACCATAAACTTCAATGTAAACTGATCAACCACTGTTAGTTCAAAATCTAGGGGACCTTTGGCTTCAATGCTTGTTTGAAATATGAATCATGTGCACATATACGACATCACCTTAACCCACTCCCAGTCAGACTCCAAAATTCCCCAAAGACTTTGCACTGCCCCACCTAGTTATCATGAGCTAAGGGTTGAGAGAAAACATGGTCGGCAATCTTAAAGGATAACCCTGATAGGCAAAAAAAAACAACAAGAAACCTAGAACCTATCAGCTACAGCTGAAATACAAAGCATATAATCCCAGTATCGGCAAATGACAAAGAGAAAACACTCACCTTCTTTTTGCTGGCGCTGTCATAATACCTGCAATAGGGAATAAGAACAAAAATAAAACATTATTTGATAAGTTGTCTTGATGATGACAGATGAGAGGTGGAAAAATTACAGATGCTTGCAAGATATGGAGACAAATGTGTTGACGAAAAATATGTGAATAATCCCAATCACTACTCCAGTCCCTAATTGTGCTTTTTGCTTTGGGGAATTTTTTTTAAATCTTATTCACTGCTTCACTCTTTTTCATTCACTTAACCTTATTAATTAAACATCACTACAGTCTGCAGTCCCAAATTATTGTGTCTAGATACTGCTTCTGGGAAAACTTTGTCACTTTGCAAGAAAATTACATTTACAACAGCGTAGTTCTGTTTGCTATTAGCATTTTTGAGAGCAGTATACAAAATCATGTCGATACACTGGATTGATATAATTTGATTTGGAATATATGTACAGTTGTAGATGCCATCCTTCTAATGATTAGTAAAGAATACAGCATAGGGCCCTATATAATCTGGTAACAACATGGGGATGCTTTTTTATTGAGTAATATCAAATACTGTACCAGCAGTGGATTTTGCAACTGCAAACTCATATTTTTACTACACTATGTCACAAGAAACTATTTCTGACAGTATTTGAGCAGATAATTCTTGCTAAGGAAATGAAAAATATCTCTGAATGTATTCCATAACATAATTCCATCACCATGATGCAAATTGGCAAAATGCCAGCATGGCATCATTCAAACCTTGTAGATATTCCCATTTGGAATATCAAATTGTCGATGACACTTTGCAGAGATGCTGTATTGGGAGCTTGGGGCGCAGATTTCCAAATTTTGACTTTTCAGAGAGAAATATGTGAGGATGCGAAACTGCCAAGTCCGAGTTGAGTGGGAAGGTCAGCTACGAGCTGCTCTTGCATTCCTCAATGTTTGAGTTATTACTGGGACTGCATAAACCAGATAACTCTCCCTCCTTCTCTCTTACTCACTTTTCTGACCCAATTCACACTCGCAAAATAAGGGCATTTTCTTTGAGACTAATATCTCACACCAATGATTAATTTAGAAGCACTGCTTTGTTTCCCGACACAATGTCCTTGTCCCTTGACTTTTTATGCCCTGATGTCACTGACATGCTTCCATGATTCCTCTTCTTTTATATGAAAGGAACTTCATTTCCCCCACGACACTTCACTTTCAAACTTTATGTACAAAACAGCAGCAAGAGCTGCATACTGTAAGCTGTTATATTCACATACAGAATTTCCGTGAATGAGGAGATCACAGACAGATGCTGTTTTCACGAATTTGCACCGACGCAAATCGTAAATGCACTATTACCACAGAGAATGGCGACATTTTTTGCATGTTGTTAGATTCGCAAGCCAACATAGAACATTGTCCGGAGGACATCCAGACAGGGTCTGTTACTACTGCAGGGCATCTCACTAGCCTGCCCTTTTCATGGGCACTAGTTAACTTTAAAACTGATCTCATTTTGTGAATGTTAATGAGGTCTCCTCTGCCCGTCCCCCCCCCCCCCCCCCATTAACAACAGATAAACACACTTTTTTTTTTCTCATGTTACCATTTTGACAGGGACACTCCAATTTTGATCACACGAGGACTGGAGGTGGCAGACTTTAGTTAGGTTCACACGCTGTTACTAAACTTTAAATTTAGGTCGAAAACTTAAGTCTCGATGATTAGCTTGTAGTAATAAGCACCATGTGGACACACTTGAAAGTTAGCAATCTCAAAGTTTAGTCAATGATTAGAACCAAGAGACATCTTACGGTTAACACTCTCTCCATGAGCCATGGGGGGGGGGGGTCCCTACTCGTAGTTTTGCTCCCTGTGGACACAATTATCAACGAGCTTGTGAGTTAGCAAGACCCACGCTTCTCGTTCACATCCGGGTCAACCTCCAGCTGTGCTAATCTGTATAGGCATACTGAGGTCATCGAGCAAAGACTATCTGCACTTCCAGTGTTATCATCGAGTGGGATTCGCTCGTAGGTTGTAACTTAAAGTTTATGTGCCACATGACCCCGTGCTGTGAATTCATGAGTGGAGCTGATTAAATCATCAACAGTTAAGTTTTTGACCCAAACTTCAAGTTTGGCAACTGTGTGTGAACATAGCTTTCGTCGGAGAGGCTATGAGAGGGAAGTTCCCTAAAGATGTCAAGAAAATGCCAGGAATGACTGCCATTCCAGCATCCTGGACTAAACCGGGATGAAGAATCTGGAATTCTCTCAGATTGGTATCTCAACACTCACACGGCATTCCCATTAAACAATGCAATTACTTCACGGATCTGTCATATGGATATATGATACTCCCTCTGACTACAGTGTAGGAGTCAAAATGCTTTCATTTTCACTGGGTGACAGACTGGCTTTCTTTTTGACTTGCACTTCCACATGACAGCTTCTATAAAAGTCACCTTTTTCTTTGAGAGCCTACTTTACAGTTAGACATGTAAAACTCTGAAGGTCTTTTGTACAAAAGTAACATTTGTGGCAGTTTGTTATTCCTCTTATCAGAGAGTTCTTGCTTTTTGTGACTTTTCTTAAATCACACTGGAGAATGGCGCTGGCAGAATCATACTGCATCGATATATTTTTACCTTCCACATTGTATGTTGTACATCGTATGATGAACGCAAAAATTGAATGAACCAATTGGATTAGATGGGTCACTTCGCTGCTAAAAACTGAATTTCAACTGCAGTTTAGATTGTTAAATTTCAAAGAGCAACTTTCACAGCACCCGTACATGCACAAGTTGTGGTAGCTGCTTTCCAAAAAGCACTTAGGCTGTCTTACACTCATCATAGTGGCTAAAAAGTATTTGTGTCATATCAAAACAAACCTTGCATTATTCATGTTATCAACATCATCCATTACCCAACAACTGCATTTACAAATAGGGTTGTTTTTTTCTCCAGACTAGGAAATATATGGAGTATTCATTTCAAAGAAAATAAACACAAAAGCCAGGGAACTGAATCATTGCTATGTATCTAAACAAACAATGCACAAACACCATTACATAGCTTAAAATTGCTTGGTGCATGCAAAGGTCTAGGGGGCAAACTATATCATCATAACAAAAAAATAATGTAATACACTCATGATTTTCTTTTCATTGCTGACACAGTTCTACCAGTGGGACTACACTCCCTGTCTAGCCACAAAACACCAATGAATGGGAACTCAACAGTGTTATTGAAATTTTACCCAATATCTCCTATCACAGAAAATATGAAGCTTTGTCATGGGGGGGGGGGGGGTGCGATGTATCACCCCAGGCATTTTACTTTGTCTGTGATGAATGTGGAGTAATATCACGTTAATGCACGTTGTGCAAAGCCTGCTGTCATACGTACATGTATGGCAGCCACTCCTTTACGTATTACCGGTAATCGCTTTCATACCGATTAAGGGCACATGTCAACACAAACAAAAAAACATACAAAGCAATAACCTCACTTTGATAGTCACTGGCAGTGAGCATTTATGTTAATTCGATTACCTGAAGTGAGTCCTTTACAGGGGATTACACAAAGACCAGTATAAATTTCAAGATGTTTTAGCAGGTGAGTATAAAGAATCAGGAACAATCAATTACGCACAACCACAAAGATATGGAAGAATATCATAACACATAAGGTATACTATTAATAAAATGTACTTCATAATAAAAAATTTGTCTCATATAAGAGAACTCTTTCTTGTTCATTTTTCCACCACTTACTGCAACAACATAATTATTTCAAAAATGCCCTTGAGCAAAACTTTCATCTGATGATTTCAGATAGTCCATGCCCTTTAAAAAGGAGGGAGTGTCTCCATAGATGGCAGCATGCTGGATAAATCTATTCTAAACACAGGAGTTAAAGTACATTGTATCTCCCATTCGTTTGAATCCCAGGGTAATGCACATTACATTCACATTGATCTACAATGGGAATCAATCACTAACATGATTTGAAAGCTACCGATCATTAAGCATTGAGGCAGTTGTGGCAAGGATTGCACATTTACCATATCAAATAATGCACAAACCCTGTAAGCTAGGGAGCTTGTTAAAGACCTGGGGACTCACAGTTGGTCCAATTGACTAAAGTAATCTTTATTTGCTACCTGATGGAATACATTTGAAAACCATGAGTAGCCCCGGATATGCTCAAGCTACAAGAGGATTGTACAAACTTACCCATTTGTGGGCGGAGTGACAGAGTAGCCGGTGTCCATACTTGCTCCTCACCTCTTTTGCTCCCCTCCTTCACACACACTCTTCCCTCTTTGTTTTCTTTCCTCTCTTTTAATATTTTCTTCCCCCTCCTTTCTCTCCTTCAAAACAATGTCCGATCAATAACGCTGTTTCTGTGAAGCACGCCCTCTCAGGTCTGGAAACCCATTGATGCGGAGTCGCACCAACTCCTGATGAGAATGATCAGCGTTCTCCTTCTGAAATGAAGCACAGAAAGACAAACAAACATGACACACTCATTGATTCAGAAATAATTCAAGCAGATATTGGTACACCCCACGTCTTATCACCAATTCAACTCAATCCCCCACATCAATAAACGTTTTAAGCAGGTACGTTTTGTACACTGTAAAGTTACTGCCGATATGCCGAACACACTTCCATTGCCATGAACATGCGTAATATTTGACATATCATACATTAGCAAATATCACTCAACTCATAAACTGTGCCAAAATAACACCATACCAATGTGTGGCATCCATACCATAGATTGTGACTAACTTTCTATTGTATGCACGTGATGGTTGCTGACAAAGATCCAACACATGAAGCTGGCAGCATACTATCACGTCGTTATTACTGCTATTACCACATTCGCATTGAATAAAAAACGAAAACAAACAATCCACCATTTTCTTTGTCCACACCCTCGACATCTTTCCCCCCCCCCCCATCTTCAAATTCAGACTCCATATCTCCATGTGTCCGCTATGACTGACAGCTCACAATCCTAGTCTTAATTGGTGGTAATTCAATCACACGGCCAAGTATACGATGTTACAGGCCTTAGGCTGGTCGTCTGGCAGACGTTCCGTTCCCACTCCTAAATCACCTAGTCCCTGGCATGTGTGTGTGTGTGTCTACCCACGACAAGTCGGGGAGATCTGATATAGGCTTGAGAGTGATGACAAAACAACCTCCAGCGACTGAACAGCTGAGCGCTATAAATAACTCAGAATAACATCATAGTCATGTCCCCAGATGACCCTAGTGGTTGACCCAGCCGTCCAGGGAATCCATTTTATGATATCTTCTTTTTTTTACCTTTGTTATTCCCGCTTTGTTTTACACTGCCTCTCCATAATGCATGTATGATGGCCAATTAACATTTATTGACCCTCTGTCGGTATCCCCCGAAGCAAAGGGGAACACAATTTGCGCTTTCTTTGAACGATATTGCACAAAATACGTGGGGCGGGGAATCACATTTGAAAGATGAGTGTATGTGTGTGGGGGCAGGAGAGAAAGAAGCCAGAAGTATAAAGACTATGCGAACATTAATCATATACAGTGTGACTGTCACGCACATTAATATGACTATAAGCAACGCATCTGTTCACAGTTCATACACCGAAAGAGGAAAGATTTTGGATGCCATCTTTCACACAAGCACACGATCAGTATCATGTGAGAGAGATGCTTCATCCAGAAATAGTGGGAAAAATGAGCGTCTCATCGGACAACACAGTGATCTACATTATTACATCAGAGCACACAGGGAGTGGGATTACATGCTCACTACTGCTGCAAATACCTGTTGCCATTATTGAGACGTACCTACGTATCATAAATGGTATGCAAATGCGAGCATTAATGGGGAAGGGACACAAGAGAAAGTTCATCTATTGCTGGTATCCTATGAGTAACTACTTTCACCAGTGAGTACGGATCCCCTTCAAAAAAAAAAAAAAAAAATCAAATATTACAGATGGTTTTATAGCGTATTGTCTGTGATTTTGACAGGTGCTATAATCAATGTCTTTTAATACCCAACTTCCTACACATTGTAGCACAGTCTACATGTTCTGTAGGCCCTATGTAGGATACCTAGATAGCATTTGATAGCACTAATATTGTATGGATGATTATTTTCTCCACTGAAGAGCAAATCAAAGGGCTAGATTTATTTAAAAACTACCTTTGAGAAACGTATTCTTTCGAGCTGATTTTTTTTTTGGATCTATTTCATGAATTCCAGCATTTCATACGTCAGTATAACCCTATTTCACTCTGAGTATGACAATGGGCATAGCATTGACTCTCTTGCCATTCATTTCAATCAAATGTTGCCAGAATTTAGCCTTATTTCCATGCTGTATTTTCATTCCACCAGCCATAAATATCTGGGCAAATATAGACAAATTCTGTTCAGAGTCTAGAGACAGTAAATCAAAGCTCTGCTTTTCCCATTGAAAACTCTTAGTGAAAAAAAAATGCATTTCCTTGGTTATACATCACAATAGGTAATTGATATTTGCTCAAAATAAGACACACATTATGTACATGCACAAAGAAGTTGTAAAAATATGAACAGTATGAAATACTGTAAAAGTAGGCATTTTGGCATGAGTGATTTTTTTGTGCTCAGCCGGGTAAGATAAGTTTCGTGTGTTTTTAATTCCCCGGAATCAGGACAACTACTACTGGAACATACAAGCAAAAATATTCATGTGCTTTTTATTTTCATAGTAGTTTCTTGTTGCCCGAAATGCATGAAAATTTCAACAGTGCAAATTCTCCACTTTTGATAGTAGATCTATATAAAGACAGTCATGCCACTTGCGGCCTGGCAACCAGGCTAAACCCACACTGGGCATCCCCTACCCAACCACCACCATGATATACAGCCACGCTCCGTGGTAACAGCGTGGTAGCAGCGAGCTAGAGTGGTGGATGTTTGACAGGCAACAGGTGCCAGCTGCATCCCATGGGAGGGGGACGCTGACGGCTGACCTGGACTGATGCTGCCAGATTGTAGGGGAGCAGCAAAAACAGCAGCAGCAGCAAGCAAGCAAGCAAGCAAGCAGCAAAACATGAAATATGTTTTCTCAAATGCAAAACATACAGACCCAGTTTTTATAGAATGTGAAAGGCTGAGACAAACAACTTTAAAGGCCCATTCACACACAGGCATTATGTGCGTACATGTGTGGAACAGACTGGTATAAAAATACCTGGTGTGAATAAGGAGAGATTTAAACAAACAAAAAAAGAAAAAGACAATAATGTCCAAAACAGGTTGCAAACACCAGTGTCACTGGTAACATCCAGAGTAAACTGTTCTCATGCTTGTTCTACAGGATCTGATAGAGGAAGACAAAATTATGCAAGAAGAATGCACAAAGTACACTTGTAGCAGCTCGAACAACAAATCAAACATTTCATGATTGAATCCTAACTGATCAAAATGAATGACAAGTTAATGAAGAGCAGGCAACATGATATATTCGTGAATGCTACGATTTTTTTTAGTTCCTCTAGAAAGAGACACCGAATGATGCCTCCCATCGAATGCTGTCAAGAAAGGGAAGTGTGTCCTTGAAATTTCTCCAAATATGATTTACAAGTTTTGTTTAATTTGGAATGGTGTCACTATTGAAGCAAGCACAAAATTAATACAGCAATATGATCTGTACTTCTAAAATTGCGACTGGTGTCTTCGAGCAAAGACGCCCATGATCTACTTCATACACCCCAAGATGTAGAGTACATGGGGGGGGGGGGGGGGGAGTAAAGCCTTCAAACTATTGAGATGCTGAGCAAATACTTTATTTTTTCATCTTTCTTTCCGTGGGTGAGCAGGGCCCCGTTGCTAAAACTTTGCGTTTAAATGCAACTTGCAACTGATTGTCACTGGCCAATCAAAATCATTGTTGCATGCATGTCTTCTTAATAGGGCAGACCCTGAGCCAATCAGAATGGTTGTTTCAAAATTAGCAATTATTTGCAATTGATTGCAACTTTCTTGCAACGGGGCCCTGTTCTAAAAAAAGAAGTAAATGTCAGATAGCTTTCTTTCACTAGAAGTTCAGAGTCCATAAAGTGATGAGGAAGACAGTATTTCTTCCTTTTCTCTTCTATCTATAGGCCTATAAAGGGAGCTGCTGACTGTTTTGTGAACGACGTGATTAGCCTATCGAGCTCCTGGGGCCCTGATGGGAGTACACAAAACAGCAAACATCCAGGGATGCGGCACAACTAATCCGCGGCGCGCAATGGGGAAACGCGTGCCGACGATATCACGTGTCTTTATCGCCGAGGAGCAGATGTTGCCAGTACCACTGGTGAGCAAACCCGCTCCTTGTAAAAACCTCCTGCTTTAGCACATCAACAACAAATGTGACAACTCTGTCATCTGCACCTCTCATCATATACTAAAATGTTCTAAATATTTGTAATTATGCGTGCAATCCCCTTGGATGCTGTTATTGAATACAGATTTCGGAGTCACTTCCTTACAATCTCTTGAACTGCTCAGTATCTGAACAATGTTTACAAGCTCCTACTTGTACAGGTCCACATGTTGGGTATTATCACTAAAGACATAATGTTCTCCTGCTGTGTATTAAAATGAATTCACCCCTCCCTCCCCCTTCCCCTCTCCCTCCCCCTCCCATTTTCAAGTTGTCAACAAGAAAGGGGGCCATCATAACTCTGAGGATAATTATATCATGTAGTTGATGTGTGGCGCTATTCTCCAGGTAGCTAGCCTGTATATTTGTTAATATATGATAGCATTTAATCTGTCCCCAGATGGTAACAAGTCTTGTGGAAAACAATTTGAACACTCACATTTTTTCCCCAAAGGAGCGATTACTTTGGATTATGTTACAACTGTATATCAAGAAATTATGTTCCTACCCCAGATGTAGACTTTGTAGGTGATCACTGTTTGAAAAAACAGAGAGGAAATAAATGTCTGAGAGGGAGAGACAGACAGACAGACAGACAGATCACAGACCAACAGACAAGTGAGGGAGAGAGGAAAGCAATGTTTACACTACTGTTACAAATCTTCTGGTAGAAAAGTGATAACAAAACAAAGAGGGAATGTAAACAAATGAGATACAATGAAGAAAGGAAGGAATAGCACTATATAATCACACTGGTAATTGAAAAAAAAAATGTGTGTGTTTGTTTGTATAAACATGCATGCCTGTGTAACCATTGGGGGCAGATGGGGGTTTGAGATCTATGTTCCGCTTTTGTACAGCTTTGCTACTGATCTTCAGCATCAAATAAAATTCTCACATGCATGCTGACTATATGTACATGTATGTTTCCACTTGAGAATCGGAGCAGCATTACCCTACATGCCACTGGACCTTGTGACATTCTGTGAAAATGAAACCATTAAAAGAATGCTGCTGAAATCTAAAGTGAAATATGTAACTGATCTGATTTACAATTCTCAATTTTGTCTAGGCCATAGACAGCAGTGTTGGAATAAACAGTGAAGTTTACAATGAGCATGGTGATCTGGTCAAGGATGTGGGGACAGTGATAGCATGTGTGTCAAAACTTCTGTATGCTTGACTGTTTGTTCCATCCACATTAACATCATTTTAGAGCTCAATAGGTAATGTTCTAAAATGTTTGACATTCAGTTATTATTATTTTGATCAGTGTCTCTGGAACACTAGGGTAACACTTGTCTCATGGCAGGCATCCTGTAGCATCCACAATGTTTCTCCTGTGGCCCAGCGTCAACTCTTTAACTGCAGGCCTTTAAATAACAATTACCAAACCCCAAATCCTAAACCCAGCTAGATCTGGCCAGGTAAATCTACCCGTTTATTAACGATCCATGCAGGGCTTGAAACCACAATTCCCATGAATGGAGCTGACACAGTGGTGAAGTACATGGAGCAGATAATCTCAGGAGACACTTAATCTCCCCTTATGTTTTCACATTCCAAAGTCACATGGGTGACTTATCTCCCAATGTGTACTGGACTAATGAGCAAGAGCTAGTGGAGGTTTGTAGCGCAAGCTATTCCCCACTCTGTGCAGAAGGGGATCGACCCTGGTACAGGTATCCTTTAATACATCACACACTTGTAATCCCCTAATCAATGGAAAGGACAGATTCCAGGTCAGGCCGAGGTTATTAAGCACTCTTTAATGGTCAGTTCAGAGCAGACAAGCTACTTGACATTGTGAGGTAAATCAATAAAACTGGCCTTGTCTACCACTGTGTGGCAGACTTTGGTACAAGGCCTATGGAGATGTCATTTTCAGGAACTCATACCAAGGAGCTGAAGCTCCTTGCTCATACTAAGGACCATTCTGTGCCATACTCAGCCTGATATAAATCAAAACTTTGGAAGCCACACATGAGTCATGGCCAACCATTTCCCCGCTTTTACAAAAATCTTCCTTGGACCAGAAATTCTCAACATCTATCATATGCCACTCATCCGCACAAGTTACATGATGTCTTTGTAGTTGGGATGATATTGATAGTCAATTCAGCACTGTACATGCCAAGGGGGAGATGGCTAACTTTTTTCTTGAAGAATCATGATACACATTTTGTACTTTAATATGTCTTATTCCTTCAAAGTGGTCTACCATTGAAAATTCAACAATTCATGAAATTTACTTAAAGTCACACTTTTGTAAAATTTCATGATAAAAAAAAATATAAAATACATGCAATAAATTATACCATGGATAACAACCACTGATTTATAAATGTAATACAACAACAAAACTTTATCACATGGTATTGGTACATTGTGTAATTATCAAATTCACAATGTGTCTAATTATTATTATTAATCATAATGTGATTTCACTATGCAGACGCAGATTCAACTATTGATCATTATTATCAGCAATCAGCAATCCACATGTACCTCCTTACAGTGTCAGCAATATTTTCCAATCATGCTCCCTGTGAAGATTTTTTGTTTTGCTTTGGTTCCACGCAATACCATTGATCATGTGACCGAGGCAATATGACAACACACAGATGGGGCCGTGTTAATGACTAGACACTGATAAGATACCCGTCTGACTGAGTCATTTGCGGCTTATTCTCACAACCTCACCTCCACATCTACGGTGTATACTCTAGCGACTATCGCTTGTAACAAGGCAACACATTTTCAAACCTTGGTTGGGTTAATGATTGACTTCCATAGCTGGCTGGAGGACCGGTACGTGACACAAAATGGTACACGCAACTCTCAAAACAAAATTTCTTTGGGATTACAATACGGGGTAACACTGCCTTTGAGGACTGATACTATCGCATTAATTGTACACATTGTAAACAAGACCAGGAAGCAACACATGATATGTAGGGGCCTACTAGCCAGAGAGTCTCAACACACCCATAAAGCAACGTGTCCTAAAGCAAAAGGACTGAAGAGATTTTTGCACATGATCCTTCACTGGAATGTGACCAAAACAGGTCAGCTAGCTGTATTCAAAACTTTTCTGATTCTGCAAGACAGACCGACTAGTGGAGATTGCAGATCTGTTTCACTTGACTTCTTTCTTATTCTTTTCTCTTTTTTTTTTTTTGGTAGTCAAGATACTTTCGTCTCACTACTTGGGTAGTGTGAGTTCAGTGACTTCCATCATGACTTAGGTCTACTGGCATGTGGCCAGATTTTAGCTATCACCTCTGAAAAAAAGAAAAAAGAAACAAGTACAGTACTCAACTCGAAAGTGTAGTGAGTGCATATGTCAGCCCCCCCCCCCCAAAAAAAAAAAAAAACAACAACAACAACTTCATAGCCTACCTTAAATAATGATATGTATAGCAAGGATGATAACAATAAAGATGACAATGATAATAAAAGAACACACTATTTGTACAAAGACGAACTGGAAATGGAGTTAATGTTTTACTTCCATCTTCAGCTTTGCACTCAGAGAAAACTTTAGTGTCTTTACAAGCTCCATCAACCATGTGGAAGATCCGAGTTTTTAGAAAGGGCTAAAGTCCACTAACGGTAAGACTCAACCCCCCCCCCCCCCCAATCTGTTGTCACAAATTCTCAAACACACTATTAAAAGAAAGCTGCCCATTTCAAAAAGTGTTACAAATGTCTTGTGTGGTTTTCTCTTTTTTAGACACATTTACAGCAACAAGCAGGAGAATCAAAAAGATGACTTACGTTCAGATGGTGATCCTTATTAAACTTCAGAGTTACATGTACATGTAGCTAACTTCAGAGGATTTAAGTTCTTGGGATGGTACAGTTTCAGTTGAGAGATGGGGATTCGGATTTGAACTTACAAGATAGTTCGAAACAATTAATTTAAAAAATTTGACAGAATACAATTCAACAATTCTAAGAGGAATCAAACTTTTATTTGATGAAAATCAGTTTTGAAATGATGGAGAAATTATAAAAAAGTAAAACAAAGTCATCCTAATAAAGATGGGACCAACCCTTTATTAATACCTTTTAGATTGTTTGTCTTTTTCCACAGCCAACAAATTAATAAACATTGAATACTTTTTACAGTTATAAGCTCTTTCATATTTCATTGTATGCAGGAGGTACAACGCTTGCTGGAAGTTTTGTAAACTAGATAAATAAAGGTTATGAAAAAAAAAAATCTTCTGTTGACATCAGCTTGTAGCATTGCTTTCTCACATGACTGGCTGCACAAATCTCATACTCACTGGGATAATGTTCACATTCAATGTGCAATCAAGCATTACCCAAGAAATCTGAGAAGTCATTACTACCACCGCATAGAGCTTTACTGTTTCTTTTCGCAGCAGTGCACTTCACAACCCAAACAGTCTGACTTTACCCAGGAGTGGCCGATGAAAAGGTAGGTGGTGTAAAAACAGCAATCAAATCTGGAATTTACAAAGTCAATTTCTTTACATCTGCACCTATTTCACATCAATACCAGTACCTGTAAAAAGCTGCCTGCACAATACCCTGGAGCCTCTGGATCTCCCCCCCCCCCCCCACCATCATAAGCCAGAGCTTTTCAAAGAAAGGACAGGTTCGTCTTCACACCTCCCCAAGAAACAATATTGAACTAGATTGTGAAATTGGGTGTTCTTGAGAGCCTAATACTCTTTCCAGACTGACTTTACTCGTCGGCTACCCATTCAAATCCCACTGATTCCACAGAGAGATGAATACGTGACCAACCAATGTCAGTTCACTCTAAGCATTATGTCCCTTGACAGCACAGGTTGATTGTGGCAGTATGCACAAATTTTGTCGGTGTTTTAAATGATTTGACAGTGAGCATTCTGACCGAAGTCTGCTGATAAATCTGTGCTTAACAATCGCGAGTTCCCCCTGGCGACGAGGTGGGTAATTGCTGCTCAAATTTTCACGAGCGTTTCTTGGGTACTTCAAGTGGAGTCAAACCAAAGAACTTTATGGACTAAAGAATGTCAGCCGGCGTACCTGCTGAAATCTGCCCAGTATGAAAGAGGGGTACAACTCGGACCTGTTCCCTTGCAAAAGACTCAATTTAAGTGTGTAATAGTATGTTCTAAAACTGCACCTACCATTGCAACAGCCATATAGCTTTCATGGCTTCTTGTTGTTTCCCTGGTACACTGTAGCTACAAATGCATCAAAAAGCGGAAGTAGGTTCTCTATGGTGTTAGAGCATTCCAAGCCCTTTACACAATGGGGTAATTAAAGAATGAATTGTGTTGGATAAACATGTAATGAGGATAAGTATGAAGAAGATAAATTTTTAGATCTAGATGATAATACAAGAAGGCATCACTCGGAGGCACACGTCATAGAATTTGAAATTCACAATGACTATACATATGTATAATAACCTATTTCTCAAATGCAGTCCATACTGCCCATTGACACCTTTGCCTGATATGAATGGGGGGGGGGGGGGAGCAAAGTATTACTTCTATCAAGTTGAATTAACTCTTAACGTGCCATGGTCGCCGAACGGCGACCTTAGTCCTGACGTGCCATGGTCGCCGATCGGCGACTAAGAACAGCGAGAAAAGCATTGATCATTTAAGTTCTTGTGGTACCGTAATGTGTTACACCAAGCAACTGCCAATGATATGTACTGGTAGCTGATTAGCAAAGCCATCGCTTCCACTAAAAATATGAGCATGCTTACATAGGAAAATTTTGAGTAAATACATGATTTTTCAGCTAGATGTATTTTTTTCACATCGGGAAAATCCGCAGCGGGCGCACCCTCTGCGAGATGTGTATGGATCAAAAGTCTCATAGGTAAACCACACGTGTGTATGCTATTGACTCTGCGTGTATTGTCTATGCGGTTCCACTCGCATTGTTCCGCTTGGACGCTGTCCTGCGGGAAGCTGCTTTGATTTTGTCCCTCAAAGAGGGTCAGCTTTCGTTCGTCGGTCAAGTATTTCATCCTTTTGTTTTGGTGAACGTCACTAATCGTCCCCACGCTAGCATAGGAATTGCGCGTGGACAAAGGCCTGCCGATTTCAATAGAGTACGCCCGCCCGCGGTCCGCGTAGACAAAAGGAGGATTAGCAGGTTCTTCCTTCTCAGGTGGACAAAAGACACTATTCCAGGGCCCGGGACAATTACTTTAGTTTCAAATACAGGATCTGGGACTAAAGGACTCAGATTTGGGAATGAATTACTGAGGCAGAAAGTGAAATTGCTAAGACAAAATAAACTGCTAGTATCTTTGGAATCATACAATTCTAGAAGGCAATTTTGTTATCATTTGAAAGAGGAAATGTTGCTCTAAAACTTTCTCACAGAGTCAAGGGAGCATTCCATTGAAGAAAAAACAAGACTGACTCTTTTTTTCCATACTACACAAAAATTTCTAATAATTTTTTTGATGTATCAAATATTTCTGCAATATTTCAGATTCAGATAGATATTGTGGCAAACTGACTGCATGACACCAAAGAGCAAACATTTCTTGATATATGTTGTGTAGAACTCAATTCAAAACAGTCAATAGTTTCAGAGATATGGCAGTTTTAAATTTCATTGTCAGTCCAGTTTCGAAACGTTCTGGCGTTAGGTAAAAACCTCTGGCACGTTAGGGGTTTTGGGCCTGGCACATTAAGAGTTAAAGTCTTAAAGGACAAGTTCACCTTCATAAATATAAGGATTGAGAAAATGCAACAATGTTAGTAGAACACATCAGTGAAAGTTTGAGGAAAATTGGACAATCGATGCAAAAGTTATGAATTTTTTAAATTTTTGTCTTGGAACCGCTGGATGAGGAGACTACTACAGCTTGTGAGTCATATGCGTACAACAGTATAAAGAAAATGTAAAAGAAAATTCAACATATTTTCACTTTTTTCGCATAATAAAAGAGCACTTGACTTGCCTCTTTCTAAAGGCAGGGGGAATAATATTACCCATAACATTTGTCGGTAACGAGTCAGGGGAATGTATACTTTTTTCAACAGATGGAATTTTGTGAAATTCTCTTTATATTTTCCTTATATTGTTGTACGCATGTGACATCTAAATTATTCATACACTGCAGTAGTCTTCTCATCCAGCGGGTACTGCACAAAAACTTCAAAAATTCGTAACTTTTGAACGGATTGTCTGATTTTCCTCAAACTTTCAATGATGTGTTCTACTAATATTGCTACATTCTCTCAATCCTTATGTTTATGAAGGTGAACTTGTCCTTTAAATGATGTGTCACATACAAAGCACTTCATGAAATCAAATTTCAGTGGTAACAACAAATGGGAAATCGAACTGCATTGATATATTGATGCTGTAACATGATGACCTCCAATGTCTAGGGTATTTTTACTATATATACTAATAAATACTAATGATAACGACAAAACTAATAATAATAAAAGCACTGTTAAGGATAATAATAACAAGAATGACAAGAATAATAATAAAAATATGAACATCAATAATCTTAATACTACTAAAAATAAAAAATGATAATCATAATATTCATAATAACATATCTCTCTCTATGGAATGCTGACATTTGTTACTACTTCCTCATCTTAGCCCATCCTTGCATACAACTGAATCTCCATTTTAAAAACGAGCTAGTGCAACTGAATATGGACAACAATATCTAGCCATCTTGTCAGATGGAAAATAAACAAACAATAATGTTGTTTTTTGCTCATCATCCACTTACATGAATGATTGCAATGTTTGCTATATATTGACAATTCTTTTTGCTATTACTGTATACTCTGTTCATCTTACAATATATCATCTACATTATGCACTTGTTAAAAAAAAAAGAGTAAACAGTATACATTATGCTTTGTTGACGAATGAAAAGGAAATTTGAATTGAATTTTTAAAAAAGAGAACATGAACTGAATGTCAGGTAAAACAAACTCGACTTGAATACAGTATTGTAGTCTAGGAGCATGACAGTCAGATCTTATACCATACCATATCCCTTGTCACATTTTGTTCTTTGTGTCAGAGCAAACATCGTTTGCGTGCAAGTTAGGGATCATTCCTCACTTTAACTACACATAAATGTCCCTTTATTATTTTCTTTCATGCTGCAAACATACAGTTGTAGACGTTGTGATGTGATGATATCAGCTGTCGTAGGGTAATATCCCATGATTGTAACATATCCATGTCTTCTTGCCTCTGGGCATGATTAAAATGATAATAGCTAGTCTATACCTTTTGTGCATGTGTGCGTGCTGCCCATGATTTCATTTTTTTTTAAGAACAGTATCTGTAGCATCATGCTACTTGAAATTCCCTGCGTTGCTGCTGATGGTAAGTGACTTGTATGCTGACATGCCCATTCAAACTTTTCTATGAGTAATATGTTTTCCACATTTCCAAAAAGCGGAACCAAAGTAATGAGGGCGACAATTAGAAGTTGAAGGAAATCTTCTAGACTTCAAACCTTAATTAAGAATGGATCTTTGTGCATCGCTGTGTCAAATCATAAGGTTACACAGTGCTACTGTAGCAGTCCTTCACATTGCATTTGGTGTCTGTTTGTCAGAAACGCCATGGCTTAGTCATCAATAAAATCATCAGTTTGCATGGTCCACCATAATTAATATCTATTCATATAAAATGAAAGTCTGCATGGCCGGACAAGTAAGCAGAAGGGCCCTATATTCATTTTTCCCACCATGTTTTACCACCAGTGTCTTTCTGAAAGTGCTAAGAGATATAAGACCCCGTTTACAGTGCGGGGCTGGGCCGAGCCGCGGCCGAACCCAGCCTCAATTGCGGGGCGGAACCCCACAATTTTGTCCGTTTACACTGTCAGGCTCGGCCGCGCTTTTACTTCAAACCTTTCAATATTTTGTCTTAGTGGCGCTCTGCTTGTAAACAAACGCAATTTGGTATAGTCTGGTTTTCAGACCCTTTGCCAACTGGATTCCGTGGCGATGAAGTCGCCATTTGGGCAAAGGCCTTTGCCGAAGGAAAAATCCTTTGCAGGACAAAACCACCTTAAACTATACTAGTTTTCGACGTTGAGGGGGTTAATATCCTGAATAACGAAATAGTACGGGCAGAGGGTTTGGAAGCCAGACTAAAATTGGCCGCGCATTTGGCCCAGTTTACATTTACACTGAGAAAAGGCTGGGCTCGGCCGCGGCTCGGCCGTGGCTCAGCCGCGGCTGAGACCACCTCCAGAGCGTGGCCAAATGCGCGGCCAATTTTTGCCCCGCATTTGGCCTTTTGCGCGTTTACACTGAAATTAAGGTGGGCTCGGCCGCGGCCGAGCCTCGCACTGAAAACGGGGTCTAAGACAGCACATTTACACTGCATACATTACAAGCACAACCACTAAACTCATCATTCTGCAGTGAAAGCTCCTTTAAAACGGTATTGGTTCAATGGTCCCAGTATTGCAGAAACAATATTAAGCACTTCACATACACCATTAATCATTTCTTGGTTCTTCCTCTTCACAGAAATCATAGGCGTGCTACAAATATTTCATTCAGCACATTTTTTTTTAAAGCAAAAACTGATATTAAGCAAAGTCTTCCCTTCCCTGGAGGTGTACTTTAAAAAATACTATTGCTGTGGTTAAACTGTGAATGTAAGCCCTACATACTCTGTATGACATAAAAGCAGGCTATTATCATATATGGGTCTCTTTTTTTCCCTTCCACCAACAATGTTGCATCTATGGAATACACATCAAAAGAGGAAATTCTTCAAAGATTAACCCAATTTCTCATAAATGATAAGGGTGCAGTTTGAAGTACGGGTATTCCATTCGAGCTCCACTATTACAGCAAGGATCCCTTATTTGTACAGTGTGTAGTTTATCCTCACATCAGTCTGGCTTTTGTCCAAGTGCATGATGCGGTTGGCATCAGAACGATGAGTGTCACTTCTCAAAATTTGAACAGAACCATGTAGGACCTATGTCGCATTTGTCTTTTAAATAATCTTCGATATGTACAGATAGAAAAGGAGCATCATTTTATTGTAAATTTCACTGAGCAGGCTTGCAGTGACCGATAAAAGAGGAGTACAAAAAAAAAACTCACCTCCATATACTATCATTTCTGCTTGTTATTTCATGAACTTGCTGGAGAGGCTTAAAATACTGCAGTTGACATATTTTTTCCTGTTATTCCTTCACAAACCCCATAGTGCATTTTAAGGTATCTAAACCTTGGACAATAAGTTTTGACTTTCAGGCAATCCATTTTACCTTTAAAGTTTGATATCACCATTTCACCCAGATTCCATGTAACCCCCTGAAGTGTGAACAGTGAAGCAATGGACTCATCGGGGTAGATAATGCAGGAAGCAAGCAGGGGGGTCCTTCACACACAATATGTACAACGTGACATCACGTAGAGTAGAGCGCTAACAAGTGATTTAATTGTCTGCTTGCACTATTCAAATGCTCTTAAATTAGATGATTCCAAATGGGGCAAATCTCAGCTGAATGCAACACAAGTACCAAGTACCACTTCAGTCCAATCAAAAAAGGGGTCCACATCCTACCTTCCTCCTGAATCCCTACCCTCACCGCAAGCGGAAGTCTGCCCAATTGACGTTGGCCGTATGAAACTGGGAGCTCTGAATTTAGTGCAGGGTCGGTAGGCCATCAAAATACCACAACAAGAATAACAGGTGAGGTCAAGGGAATAATTTCATTCTTTGATATGAATGGCTATAGAATTCAATGCTCTACTGAAGTTCTACACTTCTTCTTTTTTTTTCAATTTCAGATTCCATCTCGGACATCAAAAACAGCATGGCTCAATGTCTCTAACCTGAATTTGACACCAAAAAGTTCTGCATTTCCTAAATTCCTCAGTTTATTTTGCTTCTCCTATAATATAGCGACTGAATCTGAAGAAAAAAAAATGAACAGTACAATTTTCAACTTCATTGCATACATACATGTACAGAGTGTATATCCTTCACCTCTATAGAGACTACTGTATAAACAAGTGGAAAGGATATGAGGGAAAAAAAAAACCCACACAAACAGGTCCTAAAGATGTCCTGTCTAAAGTAAAAAGAGAAACAAGCAAAAAGAAAACGAATGGACAGACAGACAGACAGAAAGCAGTTTAGTCTATAGTGCAAATAGAGAGAAAGACAAAAAGATGGACAGACAGACAGCAGCTATAGTCAAGATAACGACAGTTGAACAAAGAGTGTTTATGAATATATCAACAACAGGCAAGAAAGGTTCGGGCTCATAAGCAGAGCACAAGCTATGTTGCATTATGCTGCTAATCATACTGTATTTGTCATGGGATATTTAGCAAGTCTATTTTTTTATTTTCTTTTGTGTGTGTGTGTGAATTGGGACTTGCAGACAATAAAGGTTGAATTTGTTCAATGCAAATTAAGAAATGAAGAAATGCATGTGTGCACGTCAAATTCATGTCAGGATCAGAGCTAACATTTCTGAATGTTTTTAAATTCGTGAATAGCAACTGACTCACCAAATTTGTGAAAACAAAAAAACTCACAAAATATGCAGAGACAGAGTACACACAGTAAATGCTTGTAATATGTGTAGCAAATTGCTGCTCACTCTCTGACTGTTCTGTACAAGTTTCACAGTGCAGAATTAGTTCTTGCTGAATTTTCAGCCCATTCTTGTTGAGAATGAATTTTACCACAGGCATGCAAACACGTAATTATGCTCTTTGGGGTGTGACACAAACAGTTTGCTTCTCAACACAAACAAAACTTCCTATCTCTAATATGTACCCAGTTTTCTTTGAACGCTCCAGGGCAGTATAGCATCAAGCCCTCTTGGGGTATGACATGATTAATAAAAGAAATCACTTCAATGTGACCAAAAATGGAATGTTTTCATGCAGTTACTGCCTTCAAACTTGGAGTATGACACATGGCATTAAAAAAAAGGTGCTACAATGTGACAAATAATGGAATGTTATCATGTAATTATTACATTCACAAATACCTGATAGACCTTCTCCGAAAGGAGATCCCCCCCCCCCTCAACCACCACCACAACTACTTCCTTTGTGGATCTACGAGAGCCAAGAACTTAAAGAGGCATCCTCAATTTATAATGGACTGCGTCAAAGTAGGCCAAAGTTTGGCTGATCTGCAGCATTTGTATCAACTGTTTTCGTGAAACACAAATTGTATATGTCCAAAACATGACAAAATACGAAATTTGTATCGATACATATTTATTCAAGTCAGAGTGCAGAACACTGGTACCGCTCTTCATTCAAGCTGATATGCAGTTTAGGCCCTTTAAACTGATCGCTCACTTATTCATACTTCTTGGACAGTGCCTCGCTTGGAAAAGCTTTAGTATCTCTTTCATTAGCTCTCCTTCACTGTGTGAGGTATTTATTGACAAAGGCCGTCCAAGGAACAACAGGAGAGCATGAAACATGGGTTGACTGAAATCAGGACATGCCTTGCAGAAATCATAAGAAATAAAATTCTTCTCATCTGCCTTGGCACATGATCAAGAGCAATTGCAGAAGTTCTGCAGCATTATGGCACTCAGTTCTGCTTGCCTTTTTGTTCCTGCAGTAAATTCATTGAGTGCACAAGTCTTAGAATTTTTGATAGCTCAATCCAAAATATAATTGTGCTTGGTTCGTTTTCATATAGCAACTTCAACAACTTCTACAATTTCTACAAAAAAGAAAAAAAAATCTACAGAATGTTCAGACCTGTTTAGTTTGGGTGCTTTTTTTTTAAATGTTGATGTCTATTTTAGCCGTAATGGGGGGGGGGGGGGGGTTCAGTATGCATAACAATGCACTGACATAGCAATACTCCTGACTCATTGCATAACCCACTGAATCATCTTTTCATCTGATTTTGGAAGCCCCCAATTATGTCAACATCAGTTACAGTGTTTTAAAATCAAATAGGTCTATTGTCTTTAAAACAAAAACAAAACAAAAAATCACAGGGTTCCCTGTTTCAATGTAGGCATTTGCTTAAAATCTGGCATAGTGATATGAATTAATACTTCAAGGCATCAAGACATGATGTCACCAAAACACGAAATCCATTTCCATTCCCATCATTCCCATATTAGTGTCAGCTCTATATGATAGTTGATTTAAACTATGTAACTCAGGTTGAAATAACTGTTTACATAAAAAAAATAAGGAATACAAAGACGTTCTTTGACATTCATGAGAGTGGGTGGGTAAAACCATTCCATTACACTGTCCCCTGGATAATCATGCCATTCAGTAGCCCAACGGAAAATACTGAAATATACTTTGATAGTACAAAAAGATTTGAATTAGGGCAAATGTACAAACTTATATAATCATTTCTTATATCATGTACAAGTGTGCTAAGCAAATCAAGCATGATCCTGGCAGCGCAAAAAGGCAAACAAATTTTTACAGAACACCAAAGAGTTGCATCACTCATGTTCTACTTATTCTGCTTGCAAGGTGTTCATCAAATCTCGCCTGTGCTTTGGAACAACCCACCCTGTTATCTGTCCCTTGAATCACATTCTCATCTCCACCACTCCCTTGTGTACCGAGATAGCTGGACCCATGTTTGTCCTACAGACTCATCCTAATTAATTAGCAAACTCTGCTGGGATGCTTGTTACAGCCAGCCCACGCCAAGCATCAGAGAAGGGCGGTTAAAAATGTGACACATATGTGTAATTGATACACAATGACTGGCTGGTAAACAACGCACTGAGAAAAGACCGCTGTCAAACTCTGGAGGTGTTCGTGTTGAATACTGATGAGTAGGAGAGTGAATCATGTGATGGCTGCTCCTTATGATCCAAGCTGATATTTTGTTCTACTTAAGAACAAACATTCCAAGGCAATGATAACAGCCGTAACTATCATTATCATAATACTGTTAGGACTATGTACTTCTCTTGTCATAATGCTCTTATAATTTTCATTTAAAATCATCATCATTATTATTATCATCACAATCATTAGCAACACAACAGAAGTAGCAGTTTAGGCACTTTGATGATATACAATGTAGATGACAATGAGGATGAAAAACAGAATGAAGGAACGGAGAGAAGGAGAGGAAGATAAAAAAAAGAACTCACTGGTTAAAGACAAAGCTTTAAAAGCACACAGGAACAAAGATAGCACATTCCAGCCAAACATTTGCATTCACAGAATAACTGAAATTTTGAACTTACTGCAAAGTTCAGGGAGACCCAGGAAAGGAAATGCTCTGCATAGTCCAATTCACACCTGTGTAATGACTCCCAAATTTAAACAAATATGTTGTGGTTTGTACCTCTCATTCATTAGGGTGTACATGAGTGTTTGTCTGTGTCTCTGTTTGTGTTTGTGTGTATGGGGGGATAACAGATTCTCAGGTCATGAACTTGATAACTCCAATTAATTGCTGACAACTTTACGTGAACCCTTTGATCATATGGTGAACAAAGATGCCCAGGAATTGCTTGAACGAGTTTCGCTTGCACTCTGGCTGCATAGTTTTCTCTCAGATTTGCATATATTTCATATGAAACGTGTGAGATGACTCTCGTACCATCTTGCCTATCAAAGAGCTGTTTGCGTGCCTCGCTGGATGTCATGAACTTTTAAAGCAGGAAGGCGTGACAACAAAGCTTGAACCCTTTGATGGTACAACACATTTTGAGATCGGTGATTAATCAAGAACGACTGGACCGGGGCTGTGATGAATGAAGCAATGGTGGTGTTGTGTCGAGTTTGTTGCACTCTGCTTTCACACGATCACTTGTAGTACATGGAGGGAATCAGAATACTTGAGTATACACTAGAAACTGTGAGAAAAAAGATGTATTGTCTAACTTGAATTTCACTTTACAACTATGAAAACAGACCGAGTATGACCTGCCTTCATGAAAGTTATGATAAATAATCATCATTTTGACAATGATTATTATCGACAACAGTATACAATGCAGAAAGTCTACACTGGGAGGGGGATTAAAACACTCCCTAGTGCTCTACACACCACAAATCTCTCCCAGTATACAATTTTGCTCATTTGAGGTATGCCATTTTTGTTTCATATGTAGATGTGTCCAGTACTTGTATCATAGATACAGCACATCCCAATTATTGATGCCAATATACACATACACGTAAAGATTCTAGCCTCACAAATTTGGATTTTCTGGAAGGCACCCTTCCAGCAATGAGGTCTATATAGCAAGAGTGGTGTGTGTGTGTGTGTGTTTGTTTGTTTGTTTGTTTTGGGTTTTGTTTTTTTTTTTTGTTTTTTTTTGTTTTTTTTTTGGGGGGGGGGACAGGGAGAGAGGGGTTGTTTCGGGGGGGGGGGGGGGGGGACCTTTTTATCGAAGAATTGTCATTTAGCAGGTTTACCTTTCCAGAATACATATGACATTAGGTATACTTGCAACACACCTCAGACAATCTGCAAAGTGATCTTCTGTTCATAAAGCCTGTCTCAGGATTTTTTTCTTACAATGCTGCAATGCTATGCTCAACCATGATTCTGACAACACACATGAAAATGTTAAAAAAACACAAAACAAATGGAAATCATTTCTTTTTGTCTTTAATCCTGATGATAAAGATATAAATCTTTATGAAAACAGAGAGACCTGACAGAGCTGTAAAACCCCAGTTTTCAAGTAGGGCTATAATGTTCTGTAGCCCTACTTGGCTTATCAAGCTAATGTTTGTGATTGTCAGAATTCTCTCCTTTTCTCTTGCACTCTGGCACCATTGTGGATAGTGTTTCTCTGACACTGCCCCATGGGCAACGACAAAAAAAATTACGACAAGAAAAAAAAAAGGAATACCATGGCACCATGGTATTCCATACAACAAACAATGGCACAAAAATGTCGAATACTTCTCCCCGATAACAGATACCATCCATCACGCATGTTTACTCTGTTTACCGTAATGACATCCGCGAACAGTAGCTCACCCGTGACATGTCTGGGCTGATATTTGTGAAAGAATAGCCATAATCCTGTCAATACTATGCTTTTTCTTGCTCTACGATTGGGGGGGGGGGGGGGGGGAGGAGGGGGTGTCTGTCCTGTTACACAGGGGGGTTTAGCTGACATTGTGCCCCACTTAACTTGAACTTAAACTGAACTCTGCATGGCTATTTCTGTCAGGAAAAAAGAAAGAAAGATATGAGACTCATATTAAAGAAAGCCCGAAAAGTTAGTTAGGCCATTTCCTAATGACTGCAGCTGCCTCGGTGAGATATATCTTTCACTTACCATGCCCTTAACACAGTGTTCCTAAAGAGTAAAGGTATTGACACTTTTATTTATAATTGCATGCACCTATAGTTTAAATACAAAACTCTTTTGAGGCATGTATTCATGATAGAACATCTTCGCCTAGTGACTGATCTAAAAAAAAAAACAGTACCTGTATACATGTTTGGTAATGTATTTTACTGACATTGGTAGGTTTCCTTTCATAAAAAAATAAATATTGTTTCATTAATTTTTGAATATGCATTTCCACTTGGTCAAAATGTCCAATTCGGAATGGTACCTTTTCCCTCTTTTCTGTCGATGGGCAAGCTAAAAATCCACCTCAAGCCCTGACCTCTGCTCACGCTTGACCACAGCTTCATTCAGCTACTTATTGTAGCCATGTTTACACTACGCCCACAGCATATTCCGTTGTCATGGGAACCGTTTCCATTCGACTCCATCTCAGACCTCTCTCTCCCTCAATTTGGCAAACTGGGAATCTGAAGGAAAGCCATGCAGGTCTGTAATGACACAGACTTGCAGAAAGCAGGAGCCCTACAATTGCACCATACAACCACTGTCATTTCCACAGTAGCTAAAAGCGTATGTCAACAACCCTTCATCTTTGAGTATTCCATCTGTTGCCACTAGTGTTTGTGCATTTATTGTTGCGTATGAAGAGAATGATGCACAGCTCTTCAAAAACTCTGAACCTGCATGGATAGGCAAGACTTGATGTAAAATGTACTTCAAATACTCCTCGGAGACAGAGATAAATAAATGCACATCATAAGCCCATGGAGGAAGGTCTTCATTTGCTCTAAATATTGTCCTTGAGAGTTAAAGGCATAATTTACCATTTGCAGATGAAACAAAAACCCAGCATTAGTGCTTTAAAATAGTTCTGAAATGTGAGTTAGGGGTTGAAACAACCACTGTAAAAATTTGAATCAGTAAAATCAATGTTAAGTGTCAATGTATTGTTAAATATATACAAAATGTGAATAATGATAAAAATGTTCCCAGACTAAACCATCTACAGTTACGGTTTATTGAGAAAAATACAGATGATCTCCTTATATTTTAGGCTTTATCACGAAAATTTATATGATAGGATGTTTTGTGGTACAACAGACCTACACATATGCATTAAATGTCATACCTTAAGTTGAAGAAATTTTAAATCACTGTTCCCAAAGGTAAACAGGACCTTTGAAATTATAACTTGCAATTTCTGTAATATTCTTATCAAAGAGAAGGAGAGGTCAACAGTTGTACAAATGTATGTGTACATCAAGACATGTGCTGAATAATGCCACACTATACTATTCAAGTTAAGAAATAAATTTCATCACACTAAATATCTTTGCTCACATCATGAATATGTTACTTTTATGTGTAGTTTGGACAACTAGATAATTAATCAGGCCTTATTTTTGTAAAGTAATCTACAAGTTGAAATCCTTCAAGTATTGTAAATGATTAAAAAAAAAATTTCCCAACATGGAACTAAAACTCAAGATTGTTATGGAAAACCAGCCCTTGCAAAGACTACATGTACATTTTTTATTGTATGGACTTCAATTTGCACTCTGAGGAAAACGAATATGTTGAAGTCCTTGCAAATCAATGAATTACAAATCAAATATCTAAAATTCATCGCAAACAAAATAATGATCTAACAGCTTTCTTTGACCCCATAATCTCCAATGTGTTGCAAAGCTTTTTATGTTAAATGATATCAAATTCAAGATTTTGGCTGGTTGAATATGTAAGATTTCAATTGAGAAATTTGTGCATAATATCTCAATGTTCACTCTCAAAATAACCTGTAAGCAAAGACAGATTTTAATAAGTGAAAAGTCAACATCAAACCGGTGTGAGGAATGTCCTTTTTTTTTTCATTCACAAATTACAAACATACGAGATAGCAAAATATTGAAAGCAACTCATAAAATACTTCTATGCTACTGCATTGCTAATAAAACTAGATATGGGGTTGTAAAAACAATTGTCCACTCTTTTTCAGCCCATCAAAATTCAACCAAAACTCTGTCTGAATGTCACAAGGAGCATGGAGCTAGTGTACAACAATGTAGCTCCATCATGCAGAAAGTATGCTCTGTTTGGGTGAATCTTGTGATTCCATTGGTTGTGCAAAACTCAAACATACGTATGCAACAAAATATTTTTCTTTATCTTTTTCCAGTGCATACACAAAGCATCTTGGAGCAAGGAAGGATTAGAGGCTGATACACATCTTTCAACAATATGTGAACTAGATTATGTTGAAACAACTTTCCTGCCGCAGAAAACAAAGAGAATACAAATGAACAAAAATATAGTACAAACGAACATACACAGCTACTGTATATTTGAGATATCTTTACCTCTTCTAAAAGGAGAAGCATTCAAAACAAATAGGCAGGTATGCATAATGTTTTGAATTGGGTGATCCATACTGTAAGAATGTTGTTGACTGTACTTAATCTGTCTTTGTAAACAAGTTATGTTAAACATCTGTGCACAGTGTGTGTGAGAGTGTGTTCCCTCAACACAGTAACTCATGATGAGTAATGTTTCAAATGTCATTTGATGACAAGAAACACCCAAAAAGCCAATAAGTTTGTTTAATTGCAGTCCTATCCCTGCCATTCAATTGTCAATATTATTCTTCCCACTATCACTGAGTATTGAAGACTCACTATATAGGCATCACAGTGTATATCACACGGTAGATGGTCACCTTTTTGTGTATAACACTGATCTCTGGCAAATATGCACATATGTACAGTAATATACTATGAACAACTGAGTGCTCAATATATATCTGCACTTGTCTCATCTTGATACTTGTGCATTTAGTAGAAATGGACCTTGGCACAAAACTGCACTCAAACTATATCATATTGGAAGATATTCTGCTTATCATGTCATATTCAATGCCTCACATATCCATCAACTGTTCACAACATTACGTAGACAGTTCAAACAATAATGACAATGAACAATTTCTATGCCAGCTCTGGTGAGTAAACAGCACTATATATGCATTATGTGAATGGGCCCTCTAATCATTATATTTTTGTACTCAATGGCATAGTCCTTCATTTTACTTTCATACTAAAATATAAACAGAATGCCACATCTTGTATCTTAAGTGTTGCTCCAACTAATAATGGCAGTAAGATAATCATTCAAGATGATAAAATGTTACTACAAATGAACACAGTGCTTCAAACGTGCAATGGTCACTCATGTTGTTTATTTGACAGTTGGCGTCGTGTTCATGCGTGTGGTGAGTGATCAGGCATTCAGTGGCTGCTTGCTACGAATGGCAGCTCACAGAGTTCATCCATTCAAACAAGCTGCTGAATGCAGGGATCTCACCATTACTGGCTGTGATCTAGAGAAAGCCGAGCCCCTGTCAGCTCAAAAGGAGAAGCCCATTGTCAGGAAAAATGCATGAACAGGGCTTAGCCAAAAGAGCATTGTGCCCATGGGGGCCAGGGAAGGAAACAGATCCATGCTACAAGTTATTGGGTCAACTTACCCGATACACCACCGCGCACTTGGGCTTTTATAAACACCGAAGCTCTGATCACAGCTGAGGTAAAGCACCAATCTCACCAGCAGCTTAAATTCCACTGAATATGCACGAGAGAGTAGCAACGAATGGCTATTTTTGAACGCCACAGAACTGATATACAGTTCACGGTGAGCAGTGAGTCAGGGCTCCTGCATACACCATGCATATGATTAATTGTTGAGTAATGTCCACTTGTGCACTGCGTAGGGCAGCCCGTGGGAGTGCAAAATGCTAACTGTTGGTCCCTCTCGTCTAGAGTCGCAGACGCCACATTCCACTATTGTTGCATTACAGCATTTTGAAGCCCCCTTGATTGAAAAAGGGCATCATGGCGGACGGAGGGGCAACAGTTAGCCTGCTAAACAAACTCCACTGAATTGGGAGCAACCATTGCGAGCGTGGGGAGCAGGCTCCGAGCTCGTCGTTATTTGCTTACTCAGGTATGTCAGGTATATATTGGGAGGGCGAGCTGTTGTTTGCGCCGAATGCACACTCCAGTACACATGAAAGGGCGAGCCTTCAATTCAAATGATGCCGCAGTTTCAGGCATCAATGTGCATAACAAAAGGACCTTACCAAAGGAAGAAATCGGCTGCCTGTATTTCACTGCATAGACCGCGATCACACAAGCTGGTACCTGGGTCTAGGTAGCTGGAGCTGTGATAGGATGAATCCCTTATAATCCATCCCTTCCCCTCCCCACCCCCCACCAAAAATGATACTAGAGCCTTCTGTTACTAATAACTGACACATATTTTGACAACACGAGGTCATGACATAGTGTAACATCAAATCAGCTACATACTTTTTGCCAGATTACATGATGCTTTACTTGATATCAATCCCCCTACACTTCACTAACTGTTAGAAATGTCGGTGGTCATGTACGACACAAGAAAATACCAGCAGCAATCAATATAAAATTGATTTTTTACAGTTGACATTTGTTGAGTGACAAGTTCCTTTAAGATTAACTTGAGATTGCGGTTAGAGCTACCTTGAATCTCGCATATTTACCCTTAGGGGAATACAGACAATTAGACACACATCTATCAGCTCTTGTATTGTTTTTGTTGAGAGAAAAAAAAAATAATTCCAACACCATCTAACATGCCTCTGGATGGGTAATTACGCTCTTGATGGCAATTAAGATACAAAGGGAATGGGATGGAACATCTCAATACAAGAATTTGTTCAATTACTGCACTTGTCAATCATAAAATGTCAAAGCTACACACGTACTTATTATGTGAGATATTACTACGAATTCAAACATTTCTTATTCAATTTCAGAGTGTACCTGTACTTTGATTGCTGAGTATAAACTGAGAATAGGAGGAAAATTTCCAGTGCATTTTCTTTGCATTTCTCTTAAAGTGTAAAAGCTTTTAAAAATACCTTTTCTTGTAATATAATTCCCAATATGGTGATATGAAGTAACTGTTAATACATATATGAGGATATGATTGCATTCATAATTCATTTCCTTCCAGACTAGCACAACAGTTAACAATTCATTACAACTTTTTTTTCCCTTTCCAATCAATGCATGGATGAGGAGTCCAACAAAAACAAGTGCACTTTAACAGTGTTTTTCCTATGTCTACCTCAATTCCAATGTTCAATCTTTATGTTCAATGCAGCATTTGACATTTACAGAACAAACAGTCTTGCTCATCATACAGCATAACTGTTGACCTGGAAACTATTCCTGTGACATGTTTTCAATAGTGAATTTGATGCTTTTAATACTTCTCCCATTGGGGATGGGAAAGGTATGTTGTTATTCACTACCTGAATTTCACCTGTGACTCAACAGCAATTGCAAGGACATCTGTCATCAAGAAAAGATGTGTAGAAAGAAGGAAATTTAGTGGACAGGTGAGATGTTGTCTGCAATATGAGACTAGTTAGAAAATATATGGTACCATTTTTCTCTTTTCTTCACACACACACACACACACACACACACACACACATATATGTAAAAAAAAAAAAGAGCACAAAAAGGTATCGAATAACTCCTATTGACGTGGTTTTTAATGTCCAAGCCATCTGTCTTTATTTTTCTCTACAGGTAAATTTCATGTTTTGCTTGCCCATCACAAAAAAAAAGCAGCTATATTACATTGTATAAAGCTGGTAGACATGATGCTACAACCTAACTAGTATCTTAGAAATGTAATTTCATACAATGGTTTTAATAAAGAGGACTAAAATCACACAAACAAAAAGGTGAAGTTGTATTTAAATGTAAATATTGCCTTCTGAAAGAGACGAGTTAGGTGCGCTTTCATTATAAAGGCAAGAAAAGTGAAGATACACTGAATTTTCTTTATTTTTCTATAAATTGTTCTCAACATCAATGACTTCACAAGCTGTATCTTCTCATTCCCAGCACTAGTGGCACTGAAATTTCAAGAATTCATAACTTTTGAACGGATTGACTGATTTCCCTCAAGCTTTCCCCGATTTGTTCTATTATTGATCACAACTACTTGAAAGTGAACTTGTCCTTTAAGTACATTTGTACATTGCAGCACAAGTATACTACGTAAAATGAACCTATTTCAAATTGCCTCAAACAGGTTTGGGTATTAAAACAGTGTGCATGGTAACCCAAGCAATGGATGTCTAAGCATATCAAGCACATACATTTTACTGATAACAAGAGTTTTTCAAAGGATTGCAGTATCAACAGATAAAATAAATCTTCTATCTACAATGAGACAGATGGGAATAGTAATCTGCATCATTTATATCATTATTTCTCCCTTTCTTTCTTTCTTTCTTTT
The DNA here is from genome assembly GCF_040938485.1 of Diadema antillarum. Classification (NCBI taxonomy): domain Eukaryota; kingdom Metazoa; phylum Echinodermata; class Echinoidea; order Diadematoida; family Diadematidae; genus Diadema; species Diadema antillarum. The sequence continues at coordinate 725,941 of NW_027271999.1, forward strand.
AGGTCAATATAATGAACCTACCCATATGTCACAAGTCTCCAAAGCAGAAAAGATTCAGAGGCCATTATCAACAGGATGAAGGGCGTTTTTTTGTCATTGCCAATCCCTTCTGGGCTCTATGATTTACAGATCATGTAGAAGGCTGCAACTTTGGATTGATAAACGACCTACAGCAGTTCTGACTGCAGGGTTCAAAGTATTAAACTTGCCATCATAGAAGAAATCTCCATCATCTTTGCATCATAATAATGACAGAATAAGTGCACAAAATGGCAATTTTGTTTTTGTTTTTGTTTTTGAATGAGTATCTAAAAGCAACTGACAATCAAATTTCAGGTTTCAAGTCAAAGTCAATTCTTGGTGGCAGTCAATAAAAAGATATACCTGTTTTTGCCCTTCTCTTGGTTATGTATCACTCAACAACATTACAGTATCTTCACAAACACTGATAACAAATCCTTTCCTTCAGGGGCCATGTAACTTTATAAAATATATGAATAAGTTTTTCCATTCTATTCAATTCATTTGATTGATAATCATAAAAAAAAGAATATATCTACTGTACAAAATGTGATGGTCGTTCACAAAAGAAAGCATTGTGATCATATTTTGGGTATTAAGGGAGGGGGGGGGGACGGACAGAAAAACATCAAAAATATTAATTTCAATGGATGCATTGTCTGGAAAATAAATGACAAAGATTTTTGGTATAACAGTGATGTCACATTCAGTTGAGATGTTCAGCCTTTGCTTGCTAAAATGTAGAGAAGAAAGCCCTAAAGGAAGGTACATGTAATATGAATTATTAAAAGATTTCTCCTACATTTTTGTACATTTATTGCTGGATGCCCATGGATAAGTTGGGCTAAGATTGGATATTATTGAAGGCCCACAGCTCTAGAAAAGTTAGAAATTTGTGACACTAAATGGCAAATACAGTTTGTACTAAATAGAGATTATTCACTGGAAATCTTGGTAGGGTTAATGATTTTGGAAACTACAAACCAGCAAGGGGAGATTGAATCCCTATACATTACAATTAATGACTTATTTATCAGAAATAGTCCTTTGAACTACCATGAATGAATTGCACTTAAATTTTCTTAAAGAGTTTTCCATTGACATACGACCAAAACACTGATTGTAAGCTCATTTTAATTTGTATAAAATGCACCCCCCCCCCCAAAAAAAAGGAAGAAAACAACTGTAACATCCCCAAGGAGAAACTTAAGTGAACTACCACAACCTAGTTTACTGTATATACGCAAAAAAAAAAAGTTCCTTTTAGAAGTCATAACTTTATACACTGCACTGTTGAGACATCACTGATACATTCTTTAAAAGGAACGTAATCAAAGTTCACATATCAAATACAGAGATTATTGCCTCCCACAACAAAGTGTTTTTTCTCCCACTCAAGCTAATGCTCACAGCCTACGTGTCATAGCCTGGATCTTAAGTAGAAAAGCATTATCAACACAGTCATGAATAGCTCAAAGTCCCCATCGCGTGGGCCCTGGCCGTTATTGGACTATGGCCCATAAATACAGATCTGACTGGATACAACAATGATCTAACCATTTTCTAATGAACTTGAGTCATAAGGAAGAGGTTTTGACCCCTTAAGAAGGAAAAACACTATAATTTGTCCCGCTGCTTCATCAAGATTAATGATTAACCATGAAAAGTCAACATCACATACTTGGCCCTGCACACAACGCTAGCTTGTTTGTTCTGCATCAGGCACTGTACATACTAATACCGACATTCTACTACAGTTTGCAGATTCTCCTGATAAACCAGTTAAATGTATAGTTCAAAGAGACAACAGGGCCACTTCGTCTTTAAAAATAAAAAAGGAAAGAAAGGAAAGAAAGAAAGAAATCTGGGGGCCGATTAGGTTACATTGTGAGTTCATGACATCTCTGAATTTTAGTATTGCTTGTCAGCCTCTCTAAAGCACTGTCTGAATGTAGTGAAAATTTAGAAGATCACAATCAAGAAATTCTTTTCAATAAAATCTCAATGAAATCTCAATCAAAATTGTGAAAGAATGATTCAACTTTTATTTTTAAACAAATTCTTGTATCCTGTATATCTTTTGTACTTGGTGCCTGTGCCTCCCCCCCCCCCCCCAAAAAAAAAAGGTTAATGAAAAAATGATGATAACAATGGAAAAGTGGCATCCAGGACCTCGTTTACAGTTTTACATTGAGTGAAAAGGCCAGGCTGAGCCCGGCCTTCCTTTCACTGTAAACGCTCAAAAGCCAAATGCGGTACCAAAAACGGCCGCGCATTTGGCCAAGCTCTGAAGGTAGTCTCTCTCGGCCTGGGCTCAGCCCAGGCTTGGCCTGGCCTTTTCTCATTGTAAACGCGAACTGGGCCAAATGCGGTACCAAATCGCGACCGGTGCGCTCCCAAATAATCATTTGTTTAGAAGCAGAGCGCCACTACAACAAAATACTGAAAGGTTTGAATTAAAAGCGTGGGCCGAGCCTTCCACTGTAAACGCACAGAACTGCGGGGCCGTGTACCGCAATTAAGGCCATGCTCGGCCTAGACTCGGCCCAGCCATGCACTATAAACGCGGTCTAGATGTCTTGCTTCTGCTGTGCAGGCAAGACAAAAACTAGTGCTAATGAAGAGTAAAGTACTGCTATATCATAATATCTGAATGGGGTCAACATGGATGGTACAGATTAGTCTTCACGAGCTAAAATTCAAGTGTTTACAGTGTGGCAATCTGAAGTTCCTAATGTATGCACAAATGCTACCCTTGAAATCCCATTCTTCCTGCATTTAATATGAGTAGCTGTTCTTCTGGAACTTTAAACCTCACAGCTATTTATGGTGCGCATATAAACTACGTTTAGAGCTGAGAGAGGGATGGTATTTTACACCTCTCACGTCACGTGGCCATGATTTCAATACAATTTTGCATACAAATATTTACACCATGGGTGATATGATACATATTCAAGGGGGTAAGGGAATGAAAAGAAGGATTAACCATCAAATTGAATGTGGCTTTGCTGTATGATTTGGATCATACATATGTAAATGTGAGCATGAACTGTCTGGAAGCAAGACTATACTTTCTAGAAAGAGCAACAATGCAAGTTAAAAGTTTCCTTCACATTCTCTTGCAGAGCAACAGTTTTGTAGTAGGCGTTCATCCGTGCAGTCAGATTGGAAACAATTCATGTGGTACCACTTGCTGAGTTATTCTTGCTGCAAACACAGCTCCCTGTACAAGAAATTAGTTTTCAGTGGATACACTTTACTTTTGCTATATGAAAACACCAGAAAAGAAAAATTCTGCTATGAAAAGCCTGGTAAGGTACGCAATTCTTGAGTAAAATAAGAAGGGCTGTTTATTCTTTCCTCCCGGCAGACGCGGGTACCAACAGGTTCAAACACTGGTAAACTGAAGCAGTTGTTTGAGTGCTGGAATATAAAGATTTCATAAGTCATTTCACATTGATGTTATGCTTCATTTATCAGAATCATTGCATGCTATGGAATGTCGCAACTACACAGAATGACCAATAAAAGAGAAGGGGGAAATAGAGAAACCAACGAAAGAGAAGTGAGAAAATATATCTGATTGGTGATTTGGGATACTGTATTTTTTTTTTTCGTTCCACAAAGGAAACGTAGTTGTGAAAATTTAGTGTGACAATCATTGAGCCATAGCTTGAATAGACTGAGGCAAAGAAAATGCAGTCCAAATTTAAGGAAACATACAAACAAACGAACAAACAAACAAAAATGCTGGTACCTACAGTATAAATCAGATATTTCCTTGTCATCTAAAAAATGTAAAAATGTAATTTTACGGCAGGTGCGGATCATTTCTCATGGAATATAAGCTACAAAAGGAAATCTGAATTCATCGCAGAATTGCCAATTTGCTGAACACTGTTTTCACACCAATTTCACAGAATGCTACCAATTTGTGCATATAACAATCAATTTCAATACACCAGTCATCACAACACCTATCCATTCTAGAGCCTTGCGACAGTGTACAGACAAAAACACATAGCACTGCAGTGAAGACAAGTGTTGTAAAAACATACCATCTCTGAGCGTCCCTCATTGTGTTGTGACAATAGCCCTCTGTAAAGATGTATTTACAATTGACAGTGTAGCCACTCAATGCATTTCTTGCATATCAACTGTATGATGTGAACAAGGTCATATCCCATGTGTGACATCAAAACAAACCTTGCATATTTTTTTTTAATCAAAAATTCATCATAACAACGAAACAACTTGGCTCTGAGCTTACAATGTACATTCTTTTCTAGATCTACCTGTGAACTGTACATACTCTATGGGAATTCTTCTAGATTATAAAAAGCCATTAAATCCTAGCCCAGATATTATGAAATACATGTATAATTTCATAATATCGTAACAGTGTAACAATTATTTCTCTAATGCTGGCCACACATGTAAAGAATATGATCACCCATTATTCACATTCCACTCCCAAGAGCAGCACAACAGTTAAAAAAATGTTAGAATTTAAGAACATTGCAGTGGTATACATTAATTAAATACGATCACGTCCCATGTTCTAATAGCAAAATTATATGATATGGGCGTGTGCTGAAATAAGGCTTCTGTGAAACCAAAATTGACAAGCACAAGGCCTGAAACCAACTACCTGTATATATTTATATGCGATTTACTCCCATGCAGAAGATTGATGGACACTGCTACGACCTCATTTGTTGATCATTGATAATCAATTACAGTACATCATGAAGCAACCATGATCGTGTATGTTCTGACTGCAATATTTTTGGCCTACATTTTTGGATAATATCACATTTTCATTGTTACCCAACTGAAATTCTGTTTATAGCATTATTTCACACATTTCTTATGTATGTACACATATTAAAGAAATGTGAATGTGTACGTACACATGTCTATTTTAGATGAAAAATTGACAGTTTCTGCAGGCATATGGAAACTAAGTTCAAATGAAAAATGCTGACACTGAAAGGGCACTTGATATGAAGTACAGAATGCCTGCCATGATAAAACCACCATGCGGCTTGCAGCATATTGTATGCAATTCTGATACGTGTGCTGTGTGTATTTTAAAAACATCAGTTATTACAGAAAGCTACTGTACATGCAGAAGGTGTTTTTTTTTTTCGTTAAATAGTAACTCAAAGCAGTCTCATTATTCAGCACCTGTTTACAGAAACTCTGGACTTATTCAGACAAAGCAAAGGTAATGATGCATACCCTGGCACAGAAACTAGCATGAGAATTTGAAGACCATTGTCCTTACAATGTACAATGTTAAAGTTGCATGAGAATCGCCACGATTCTTGAATACAATTATTTGATTATGTGACAATTATTTCTCCACCATGTCTGAAGACAATTAATTCATCATGTCTGGAAACATCTTCAGCAAATGTTCTCTGCAAAGTCATTGGGGATTTCATACTTTCCTTGAGAACAGGTTTCAGATTTGATTTCATCCTCAATTCAAATGAAGAAGAAATGGCATGTTATTGTACTGTGACTTTTTGTTATGTTTTGTTTCATTTGTGTTTTGTTTTCTTGGTTTTTTTGCTGAAGGTTAAAAGGCAAGAGGTTGGGTGATCTAGTACATACAACGTTTACTCTAAAAATTTACATTTCTGTCAAAGAGTGACATGTACCGCTGGATAGCAAACACGAAAGAACTGTTGTCTTCGATTTATGTGTAATGAGAAATCATGCCGTCACTTACCAGATAAAAAGGGTTGGGTTGAATAGGTCTGATATCAATCACATCCAATGTACGAATCTGGCGCTTGCTGAGAACAGACTCTGGCCAGAAAATCCTGTGAACAACAGACAAAAAAAAAATCACCAAATTTGAGATTCAGCACACTTCCCCATCACAGCAAGACAACTTCACAGCCATAAATGACAATTTGGATCTAAACTCCTTATGGACGGTGTATCCACTTCCTTGTGGTACGAGAGAAGTTTTAGGGCCTGCCCACTTTGCGGGCCAGCGGTGAGCTAATAATGGAAGAATGCCAAAACTTACAGACCCCTCGTCCAAAGAATGCTAACTATTCACCTTTAAGTCCCGCTTGGATGTCAATTGGGTGCAATACGCATTCAGAGCCTATTGATCAGGCCATAACTCAACCGCAGAGTGGTTGGCTAGCTACATGTATAAGCCCCCATGTACAGGATGGATGCATACAACACAGACATGCACACACACAAAAAAAAAACACACACACACACACACCAGACAATGACTGCTACTACTATTTGTTTTGGTACCTCACTGCTAAAAAAATAATGTTCACATGAAATGTAATTTGTAATAACAGAGTTTGTAGGCAAGCAGCATCATGATCATGTACTGGTCTGTACTTATGTAGATAGTATACTCACAAGATCATAAAAAATGCATGGAAAACACGACTGGTTCATCATTCACTTTGTTGACTTGTCCACTACTGTAAAACATGATTCGCGGGATGAATTTTTCGCGAATCGGAGCCGACGGCCTTTTTTGCGGCATGAAATTTTTGCGAACAGCCACTGGCATTCAGTGTATATAGTGTAGACAAGAACTTTCGCGTGCATCTTAATTTCGCGAATCTTGGCGCTCGCAAAATTCTCGAAATTAAAATGCACACAAACATTCCTCGTTTTACAGTAGTATATCACATATCATCACGCTTCACTGAGCTGCTCTTGCATGTCAAAGTATTTTTCCCCTCTCTATTTCTGTTTTGCTTTTACATTTTTTATAGCTAAACACTGCTCTTCTTGATTAACAACTTGTTACACAATGACCAGATATCCAAGGCTGTTCTGAGTCAAACCCCTTTCATAAAGCACACGTGTGTATCTAGATTCTTCTAGATACTTGATATGACTCACTGTAAGCCCTTCTTCTGTTTGAAAATTCCTCATCATACTTGCCAATGACTCACTCAATGGCCATGGAAAATCTTCATAGGAAGACTTTGTACTGCCAGTCCCACAAGAACTTGATAGTTATTTGCCATGAAATGTGATTGAGAAGCATTTAGAAGCAAATTTACAGAGAAGAATGAACGCTTTGTATGGACCATGAAAAAAAAAAAAAACACCCTGGCAAAAAAGAAAGAAAACAAGAAAAACAAGTCAATACAAATAAACAAACAGTGAAAAAACTTTAGAAAAGAGAACATGAGTTATCCTATCTTGTGAAAAGCATAATCACAAAAAAAAAAAATCCAGGGCTTACAAGTACACCCTTGAAAATCTATAAATGCATGATCCATAAATTCCATGATTACATTTCTTTGTGATATGTTATGCTTCAGGGATTTTTTACCCTTGCATTACATTTTTGTTTTTCTATACATTCTCATGAATTCCTGAATACAGAGCTGTAGTCCATCAAGCATAGAAAAAATAGCTCTCTTGGACGTATGTCTTTCAAAATAGCACTGTGCCATGCACTTTTCAAGTCGAAACCATCTTCTCTGAGAGATGTTTAAGACTCGCGCAGAACTTGTTTGTTATTGTGTTTCAGAACATGCTTTGTTCTGTGAGTAGGCCTATACAGACAAAACTGAATTGATCCGGGTCTCCCCAACACCAACTAACAACACCATCACACAACATATGTGTCAGGCACCCCTTTGCTTGGCAATCAAGAATTAGGATATTTTTGCATGATATTTTCATAAATTGATAAACAATGCACGCACTATGGTGGAAGTAAATTTAGGCTGGTGTTTGTCTCCTCAATATGGTTTAAAAGTCAATAAAACATGATTGCAAGTGCAAACAGAACAGACTAGAGCAACATTTGGCTGAATGTGACTTGAAAACAAGTTTTGGAGAAACATCATGATTCACTGTTACTCTCACACTTGAAACAATAACTGATATCTGAGTGGCCACGCATGGAAGCCATCAATAGCAGCAGTATATTAAAGCTCTTTCAAATCAGATTTAGAGAAGTCGTGACACCCAAACACTACATTATACATGTATATCCTCATAATGCTCTTGCCCTTAGCATGTGTAATAGTAACCAGTACAAAAGATTAATATTTTCAGCAAGACTCGAGAGGACGACACAGGAGCAAATAAGTTCGTATACTTTATGCCCAACATCACGTTAAAAATCAAATGTAGGCCTATATTGTATGAATAAAGGTTGTAGGTGTATGTGATTGTGTGAACAATGGTTTGAGCATTGTTTCGTCCAATATCTTGACATATTCATGAGCTTCCCATAATACACGTACATGATGAAGGGCAAAGTCTGATTGCTACCATTAAGCTAAAGGACATTGTGTTTGCGAGGTCTCATATCAATACATCCTACAGTACAGCTTGTATGTGTGTGGTATGATGAACAATAACATGGGCCCGAATTCACGAAGGTGGTACAATCTTTGTCCATGGCTTAACCCATGGACAAAGATTGTAACCACCTTCGTGAATTTGGGCCCATGTGTCTGAAAGTGCCCAAAGATTTCTGTGAGCATGGAAATAACTAAACAAGATCACAGAGGAACACTGGTACCACGGCCAGTGAAGTCAGGTGTGGTCAGTATGATAGATGTGCTGCACTTGACCAGTAAGACTGGACTGGTCAGAGCTTGAAAGAGAGAAAAAACAAAAACAAAAGAAGACCTTGAAGTAGCCAAGGAATGGGAGTTCAAGGAAACACCTGAACGCTATATCAAGGTCCCACTTCTCCCTGGCTGCAGGACCCTGACCCAAGCAAGGGTTGTCCAGCAAACAAGGGTCCCCAGAAAACTTCCTGTAGGGAAGAAGAAACTGAGCTGCCCACAATGAGTTGAGTGTGATTACACGAAGCTTGTGGTTGTTTCCGCATGCTAATCATACCACTCGGTAAATATCGCCTGCCTCCAATCTGATTATCTCAAGGCCCATTCTAAACATGTCTCATCTTCTATACAAGGAGTCTTATCTAGAGAGGAAACCCCCAAAACTTGCATGATTCTTTCATTTTCCACGCCCATGCTTCTCAATCTTTTTGAAACCCGAGGCCCACTTTCCGCTCCTACATTTTTTTTATTCTTTTTTTTTTAGATCCAGTTAGATTGAATACATTTTTTTTTTCTTTTTGAAGACATAGCATCCCACCAGCGGGCGTGGCCCACTGGTTGAGACGCATGGTTCTACTACACTGCTAAATCTTTTAATAGGTCTAGACCTATTTTTTTGCCAAGACCTTCGAAGATGAATGACTTTTTGGAACCCCATTAACCCAATCTAAAGATCTAGTTAATCAATTTTTCTTACATTATAATCTTTTGATGACTATCATTACTTAGTTTATAAATTCATGACTGAATGATTCCAAAGCTTGCACAGCCCCACTTCCATTCCAAACATAAAATCTTGGTTTATGAAGGTGCTCTTCCACATCGTGTTCAGATTGGCTTCATTATAAACAAGGGTATTTATCAGATGAACAAAACCGTCAAGGTTTCATCGAAATTGGACCTGAAATTAGAAAGTTGCGGATTTCTTCCAGATTTTCTGCGTTTTTCACAAATCAGTCACATTATTTGCAACTACAGTACATTGTACACACTCACTGTCCACTTGAACATGTTGTGGATATACTAAGACTCCTGAATCCCAATCGGAGGACCCGAGTTCGATTCACGCCCAGTGCTCACATCTTTGGACGAGACGTTTTTACCCATTATGTCCCTCTCGACCCAGGTGTATCAATGGGTACAGGTACCTAACTTGCAGTGTGCACAAGAGTAGTAATAAATGGCAGGGCCCTATGGTGCAGCAGTGACAACATTAAAGAGGCTACCCTGGATAAAGAAGACATTCTTGTTATTATTATAATTTCAGACGAAGAAGACATACACTGTGAAAATTTGGGCAAATTTGACATGATAGACGGATACAGTATTTTATGGGCAAAGGAAGAAATCGTACTAAACAATAAGGACAGGGGGAAAAAAGAAAAAGGAACGACCAGAAGGGAAAAAGAAATCTCTTTTCTACCAAGAAGGACCACATAATAATAACTTGTCCTCGCCCATTGTGAGGGCATGGGATTGTTGATCTAAAAGGAGGCCGTCCAACAAGTTCCAAATGACCCAATTTCTTTGACCCACTGAACATTATTCCGTGCTGCCAGAATTTTGCAGTACCAATAATGGACTATTTTCTCTCTGCTGCAAGTTACCTCTTCGAAAACTTCATACATGTAAAGCGCAATGGCCTTGAGTGGGAATCATCTGACAAAGCTCAAACAGATGACTCATGGTTAATCCTAAAATAAGATTTACATCCTATTCAGAATACTTGATGTTGATTATCATATGATACATCAGATGGCAACATTGGACAACCTACAAGCAGGTCTTTTTTGTAAGTTGGCTTGAAGGGAAAAAGTGATTTTCAATTTGTTAACGTATTGTTGGGGCATATCTTGAACAGGTAACTTTACTAGTCCCCTAGTATTGCTTGCCAATTAAAAAGCTTTCAAGGAGTACTTGTACCATTTTTATGCATGTGGAACTACAAGATGCATGTCTATTTTGCTTTTCTAATATACAGAAATAATTGAATATATTATTGGTTTTTACCTTTCTATGAGCATGATAAACAAAAAAATCTTAAGTACTATTTTTTTTTTAATTTGTGACTTTTGACAACTGAAGCATACTACTGACCCTGGCACCATCTTAGTTGTTCAAACAATTATTCCCCTTGCATGGAAATGGGATATTTTTCCTACATTAAAACTCTGCCTCAGAACACAAATCGATGATTTCAAACCATTGAAAAGTGGTATTTCCTGAATATTGAATCACTTCCTTACAAAGGAAATCTTCCAAAGTCTGCTATTGACCCAGATTCCATATGCACTTTCCTTTGCAGAACAAAACGAAATAAATTTCTTCATTTTTATGTTCATCCAGAGACTCCAACCCACGGAGCCTCAAGGTGTTTGAAGTTCCCTTAAAGCTCCAACCCTAAGCATCTTTTTGAAGATTCTTCCACCTGGACCCTCAGGCATACACTCACACACGAAAGTGCAAGTCAAATGAAAAGAAGCCACTTGTAGTAATGTAGGACTTCAAAAAATGTAGGAAATCACAATTATGTTTCAAAGGTTATCATTAACAACCACACATGATTCTGCTACAATAATCTACCAGTAGGGCCTATATATATTTTCAAACTCGAATGTCACATTAAAGCAAAAACATTGATTACATGTACATGTATATATCTGGGCACAATAACAGCTTATATACCTCTGGGATCAAACAATGCACTCGGCTTCTCTAATATCAATAAAATGCACAGATCTCTCTTCAACAGGCGGAACTTTTCATCATCCACAGAATAAAACCTGACATGACAACTTGGATTATGACGTGACTCTATTCCACCAAAGACTCCTTGTGACATTTCACCATCAAATCACACGGTTTCACAACCGTTGCTTTCTTTCTTAATTTCATCTCTCTCTTTTTCTTTTTTCTTTTTTTCTTTTTTTGGTAAATGAGCAATGGGAATTGTAATTGTAGCTATTTTCAATAACATGCATACAAACATACATGTATGCATGCACATTCACAAATAAACATGCACACACACACACACACACACACACACACACACACACACACGTACATGTATACAGACACACCAACAAAATGTCACTCACGTCGATTTGCATACAATTCAAACTTTATCCCTGGAGATAGAAGGGTACACGCTCTACCGCTCCACCACTCTCTTGGTATTTGACTTCATTGACGCTCATTTTCTTTCTCTCTTTTTATTTCTCCTTTTTTCCCTCTTGGATCGGACTCTCTTTCAAAGACACTCCACCATCAAGTCAATTGACAATTGCATCATGCAACCATCATTCTGCCCCACATCCTAGAGTTTTCATGCAATTATCTAACATTTTTTGTTGCTGTTACTTCTCTTCCTTACCTTCCTTACCTTTTCCCCTCTTCTTTCCCTTCTTCCTCTTTCCCTCTATCTATCCCTTTCCTTCTCTCCCTCCCTCTCTCTCTCTCTTCATTATATCCCTAATCTTTCTTTTCATCATCTTCCATCCTGATTCCTCCATTCCCCATTAGTTTTCTCACTTTTCTCCCTGGTACATGTACATTGTATGTCTCTTTTTTTCAAATTTCTAGCAGCTTTCCTCCAGAGCTCTCATTCTCTCACTCACCATCCTTCTGTCTGTCCTCTCATCTCAATTCTGTTCTTCAGTTTTTCTTTTCTCCTTCATTACACTACACGTTTTTAAGATTATAAAGAGTGCACATGTGCATGCGTGTGTGCGTATGTGCGTGCATTTGTGGTGTGTGTCTTGGTATGGGAGGTGGTGAAGGAAAAAACAGTTCTGAAAATAGGAACACAAGACCCCATGTAGTCTGAAACGACAGCACTCCTGGGGCCAGCAGAGAGATAAATGAAGAATATGGACGGCCTTGGCAAACAAGGTCCCTCATTGTGCCTGGTCATGGCTTTCTGAAAAGTCACCATAACCCCCATTTCTGTTCAAATATGATTATCATATCAAGTTTGCGCTCATAGCAAGTTAAATGCACTTTGCCACTGATTCCACATTAGACTTGAATTAGAGATATACATCGTAGACCTCATTTGCACAGACTCTCCGGGGATGGAAATCTTCAACAGATGCAAGTACTTTCAATCATCTAAAGTTCCAGATTTTACGACTCACAGACTCAATACCACCAATATATTCATGGTTTGTAATGTGACAGCTATGTGGTAAGCCAAAACTTTTCACATAACAATCCACATATAGCTCTCAATCAAAGAACAGATGTTTTTCCCTGACATAGTTGGGTAGTTGCTTGATTTGAAAGCAGAAGCCATAACATTTTATCAAACTTACAGGAGCTAGAGAAAAAAAAAGAAGTAGTGAAAGCTTTGAAAGAAAGTTATATCACACATGTTAAGAATAAAACATATCAACATACTCCCACCTTTCCACTCTGGGACAGATTTTGCAAGCTCTGTGTTGAAACTTGACTGCAATGTGATAGGGTTACATCATGATTTGATCACGTAGGAAAAGCATTCGTACACTTCTCCCATTGCAATCACTTCTGATTTACCTCTCAAGAACTCAACAGTGAGTTGACACACTTGTTTCTCCCTTCTTCTTATTTTTTTTTTATAACCCAACAGTTTAAATAACAGAAACCAAGAAGCAAACACAAAGAAATTGAACAAACAAACTCTTCTCCCTTTCTGATTCTCATTCCTTTTAAAGGTCCTGTTGACCTTGGGAGCAGTGATTTAAAAAATGTTCAAGATATCACTTTTGATGCATATAGGTCATGTGTATCACAAAATATCAGAATTTTGCAATAGAACCTAAAATACAACGAGATAAAAATCACTATTTTTCTCAATAAACCATAACTGGGCTGTAGACAGTTTAGTCTGGAAACATTTTTATCATAACCATTGTTTACATTTTGTGTATTTAACGATACTTAACATTGATTATACTAATTCTAATTTTTACATTGGTTGTTTCTATCCCTCTCACATTTTAGACCTATTTTGAAGCATTAATGCTGGGTTTTTATTTCATCTGCAAATGCTAAATAATGCCTTTAAGAATCTTCCCGTAAATATCAACATTTATGTCATGTTTATCATCCATTTTTGGCTGTTTCCTTTTCTTTGTGCCCTTTTTCCAGGCTGCCTGGTGAGTGATATTTTACCTGGGTGAGACCAGATATATCTTCTACAGGGTGTTCAGATGCAAAAATTTTATACTAAAATGGTAAGTATATATACTGTATACGCTATATATTTCACGGGGGTTTTATTTTCGCGAATTTCGTGAGTCGGGAGCTATTCGCGAAATTAACAACACGCGAAAATATTACCTTCCAAAATGAATCCCTTGCCTTGATGATACGAACATTTCAGTACTAGAATACCATGTCACGGCTTACCGAACAGACCATACTGGCTAAGCTTGTTTAGGCACGTCCATGTCTACTTACGAATACTGTAGAGAGCCAATCCATTATCGCAAGGGGACCACTCGTCAGAAATCTAGCGCGATGGACTTATTAACCACTTCAAAAATGTTGATTCTAACTTACTAGTTCGCAGAGTTTGGCAAGTCTTTTTCATGCAGTGTATAACTAGTATCATTCTTATATGCTAGTAAGTTGAAAATTCACACTTTCTTTGCCACTTCATATTTTCTCTGGTCCCCCAATCGCGAATTTAACCACTCACGAAAATGTATGACATCGGCAATTCGCGAAAATTTATGTACGCGAAAATTATAGCGTATACAGTAGCTATACGACGAATTCATACGTCTGAACGCTGACTAACGAAATGACGTATAACAAAACGACGAATAGCAAAACAACGGTCAGAGTATCGTTTCGAACTACGATTCGATAATGAATCAGCATTCCATCATGTCCATTATGCGACTGAACGTGTGGCGAACATAGAACGATATAACTGGGCAGGGCTTAATGGAAGCGCACATGAAAGGTGACCCCATATCTGTCACTCATGACCATAACAGCATGCGCAGTGGGAAGCTGCACATCTACACGACGTTTTCCAGGATGGTCGAGATTAGCGTCTGAACGGTCTATCGGCTATACGATGATTCTCTATACGCCGTTTTTTTATCAAGTTTTGGTATAAACTGGCTTGCATCTGAAGTGGAACAGGGGGCTAGTGTCTGCTACAGTTGTCTCTGTCCCCTAAAGTCCAGTAGTGACTGCCCAGTGGTCTTGACCTAGACACTGAGAGGTCTCTAGCCTTCACTACTAAAACAAGTGATTAGTCATGTACATACATATGTATGCACCAGATTGCACAATTTCATATCCAATGTTAAATTGTTAAAGATGAAATCCACCCCCAAAATAAATAAACTTCAAAGAAAGAGAAAAATTATGTTCACTACAAATGATACAAAAATGACAAAAATCAGATAAGAAATAAGGTAGATATGACATTAAGAAATTTCACATTTTGGGGGAAAACATTTCTTGACCAGTCCTTATGAATATTCAAATACCCAAGTTGATGATGTCATACACTTTACTCTCTCAATTTTTCATGTATGTTGTATATGAAATTCAGAAAAACAAAAAAAATTTAGCCATTTTAAAGGCATGATCCCATACCAAGATACAAGTGTACATGTATATCAGAGTTAACATCTGTTCTTTTTATATCGATTTGGTGGTTTCAAGGCAATAATAGATTTTTGTAATTTCTGTAAATGAAATGAATAAAACATTGGAAGAGCATGACATCGTCAACTTGCTGATTTGAATATTCATAACAACTGGTCAAGAAGTGTTTTCCGAAAGAAATGTGAAATTTCAAAATGTTGTACCGGTATCTTCCTTTCTTATCCAATTTTTGCCAATTTTGTATCGCTCTTTAGGAATATTTTTCTCCTTCTTTTGAAGTTTATTCATTTTGGGGTGGATTTCCTCTTTAAAGCTCCCCACAAAGAAAATTAGGATAGCTCCTTCTGCACCATCCCCCCCCCCCCCCCCCCCCCCACATCACTTCGCTCCTTCCCCTCAGTGTCTCACTGCAAACTTTCTCAGTTGGAAGTCCGGTCTGCCATTGATCCTGAGCATAATTTGTGTGGTCTTCCTTACAACCTACAGATAATACTAAACAATGTGCACTTCTTTTGCCAACTAGTCTAAATTTCTGTTTCCTACACTTATTTGTAATCTCTTCTATTTTCATCTCATGCTTCCCTAATCCAGAAAGCCAACTGCAAACTCTTTACGATTCACTGACCGAAACTAATAAACCAGGGAGCAACATCAAAATAAAAGTGAAGCAGCGCTGCATTTCTTCTTCTATGAAAGGCATGGATTTATAACTCAGTCTATCGTAATTTGTGGATTGATATTCAGAGGAATGCTGAAGATTCAGTGGTCTACTTTGGGCCTGCTCGAGCTCTCTTGATGCTCAGACTACATATCACACAAGGTTTTTCTAACCCTGTTCCATTTCATAGGCCTATATGTTGTAGGCAAGTGCATTGAACAGGTGCATTAAACATCACTATGGGTATAAATGTACACTGAAGTCTGAAACTGCACATACTGAGTACGTAGTTGCCATTCTAAAGTTTCTGGTCATGCTTTGTGAATACACTGTAGAGTGCAATAGAGCAATATATGGTTCATTACATCTGTACAGACTGAAGAAGTTTTGTTGTGCACATAAAAGAAGTCAATAAACACACATGGCTGACCATGAAAAACTGAGCATCACAACAGCAAAACGTTAACTTGAGCTACCTTCCTCTCAACTTGACGCACAAAGATTAGCAGACTGTAAATCATGTGATACAATACATTTCAAACTATTAGCTCCCAAGTCTGATGTACTGTATAAAGGCTAGAGTTCTACTTCCTCCTATTAAAGGCATTATTTACAATTTGCAGCTGAAACAAACCCCCAGCTTTAGTGCTTCAAAATAGTTCTAAAATGTTGAATAGTTAAAGGGAAGCAGTCCTGAGATTTTCACTGTACTGATAATTAAGAAGAGTAAAAAATATAAACTTTCACCAATTTATACGCTTGGACATCAAAAATTGTCTCCGTACGCGATTTTTGAAAAATAATTCCTGCAAGCGATCGTGAAAGAGCCGGCAAAAAGATGCTACGTAGTGCATGCCCTACTCACCAAGTTGACAGCCGTGCCTCTAAAAACCAATTTAAGTGTTCAAATGATTAGTTGCAATTTTATCATATAATGTGAAAGTTTATGGTTTTATAATTTTAAACAAAATATTTCAAGCTTAGATATATATAATTTACGAAAAATTAATATTGTAAACATAAATTTATATGTATTTTTAAACCAAATATACCATGAACTTGACATCAAATAGGCACGGTCGTTTTCTAGCTTCCGTCCGTGTTGCATACTTCTTAGCGTAGAAACCACTCTCGCGCGCAAATCCTTACCATAATGTATACATACACAGTACACTCGACTCCGTCCAGTCAATTTTGGCATTCAAACCGAAGATAACCTGTGCATGAGAGAGTCGAATTCTTCAAAGAAAATATTGTTTGTATCTCAATATTTCTGTAAGTAGTCAGATAATCGCCTTTCCTCGAAAAAAAAAATATGACGTGAGCCGGGAAGGGTAAACACAGGGGGTCGTAGGGATATAATTTCGCTCCACTTTGCCGTGCATGTCCAGTCGGCACTGGCAGCAGCTAGCTCAGTGGCACTGTACTGCAGTCCAACCCCGGCTGCAGGCCCACGGTAAATTAAACATAGCTAGCCACTTTCCTCACCTCTCTACGCTTTTTTCCCTCGGTTCTCTTCGAAGTCGATGCTCGAGGTGTTTCTGTTTCTGAGCAAATGGTCAGGATTGCATCTGGTTTCTGGAGTTTTCTCGGTTTATAACCGAGGGCCACAGCCTGCCGGTCCACGTAAAAACATCGCTTCACAAATTGTCCACGCACAGGTAGGTCACAACACGATTTCGAGATTTTGTAGGCCCTAAGTTTCTTATGTTCGGCATCGTTGTACCGATATTTCCCAGCCATACAGCTCACCTTTCACGATACTTTTGTTGGTCTGGGACGGAAAAAAGGATTTTCCTGGGAAATTTTCTGCACGATTCGAGCAAAACTACTGATGTAAGATAGCCTGACCAGACGACGCTGAATGCGGTCGCCCCTGTAGTGTACTAGCAGGCCTGTGTAGAATCGTTTCTACCTACAAATATGTACACTGTGTACGTACTATAGAACATGCATGCGAGCGGCGACAGGTAGGGCTGCAGCTGCGCTTGAGACTGGAAAAGTGCGAAGGGCAAACCGCGTACGGGGTGCGTACGCGTATCTACCGTAGATCTATCATCTAGTTGTACCGTCCACACGTGCGAATATAATACACAATACATACACACACACACAAACACACACACACACACACAACGTAGAAACAATGTCAAATACGAGTCGGAGTAGCCACCGACGTCTTCATGCATCCGGGTAAACTAGGGAGCGTACGGATAACGAGCAGAACACGGCTGGGAAGAGTTGTGCATCGACGACGTATGACTCTCGGCCAAGACTTGCTCATTAGCATATTCACCATGCAGAGTCACACTTTTTCAACCAAAATGTACGAGCTTATTTGGTGATTTTAAAGTTTGTTTTTGGTGAAAGTAGTTCATTGGAGGTACCAACAACAACATATTTTTTTTTAATTTCGTGAGGACTGTGTCCCTTTAAGGATAGAAACAACCAATGTAAAAATTTTAATCAGTATGATCAATGTTAAGTATTTAAATATAGAAAATGTGAACAATAGGTAAAATGAAATTGTTTCTAGAATAAACGGTCTACAGAGGTGGTTTATTGAGAAAAATAGTGATATCTCCTTTTATTCTAGGCTTTATTTAAAAATTTTCATATGGTAGGATGTTTTGTGATACAACTGACCTACACATATGCATCAAATGTGATCACTCAAACATTTTTTAAATCACTGCTCCCAATGGTAAACAGCACCTTTAAACAAATGATTTCAAACACAATGTAGCATGCTATCTGCCACACAGAACCTACACTTTGTAGATCACGAATTCAAGACTCTTGTTTTCCTTTCTTTCTTTTTTTTTCTCTCTCTCTCTTTCAGGTGTACATAAACCGCTGTATTTTCTTTGGTTTACATGCAGTTGTTCCAGTAGATTGCAAGACCCTTTACAAAACTGCACCAGTGTTGAATATAAATATGTGCTTTGAATACTGTAGGCCTACTTTGTTTGTGCCCATTAGAGTTTGAGCACAGACAAACCAGGGAGGTGCCTGGACAAACCAGGCAAGCTACATATGTACATGTACAATCTGCTCCCGACTGCCTGTGAATGCCAGCAGACTGTGAGGCATGATATAATCTTCCTCCTCACAGCAGTGATCAAGGATCTTCCTACAAAGATGTATACAGTTATGTGTGATTGGGAAGCATTCATTCTCATACCAAGGGGGAACAAAATGCAGAAAAAAATGACTCCATGCCGTGCCCCAATGAGACCATATCGCCAGGGTCACAACAGACAATGCTAGAGGGAACACTGCCACACCTGCCGACACTCATCACATGCCACAGAGGGCTCACTTGCATTCACTGTTCGAACTTGACAACTGCGAGCATTTTTTCTTTTTAAGAGACTGCATGCAGTGTCCATATATTTTTCTCCCCTTTTTGTGTAAATAAAACAAACACAAAGAATTTAACGATGTTATTTTGCTGGATGTCAGTCACGGTTGTAGAGCTGTTAGGTGTACTTGTCATTCCTTCTCATCACTTTGTATTTATACCGAGATATCACTTTAAAGGGCTAATTCATACCCCTTTGAACTAAGTTACAGTGTCAAAAAGATGAAAGATGCCTTATTAACCATTCCATTCCTCTACAAGGATGAATGTCTAATGCAGTTAAAAGATAATCAGACTGCTGGCTGAAGTTTAACCTGTTGAGGACAGGCTGATTTTGCTACAACATGCATTTCCCACAGACACCTGCCCGAGTATACTCAAAACTAGTCTTCAATGGGTTAAAAATTACTGCTTGACATGAGACCTTCAACTTTATAATCTAGGTGCTTTTTAAGAGCAGAAAAGTTTTGATGTTCCTTCACATCCAAATTCATATATATGATTATTTTGGAAGCATTTACTATTCAATATCGTTGATACAACTGTGTAGTTCCTTTAACTTGGGGCTCAATCTAACAAACAAATCACACTGAGCATTCTGTTTTTCAGACGCAACAAACACTTTTATGTTGTATATTGATAGTGACGGCCTGCCAGAAACCATCAGGCGCAGACTCTTTTTTAAGAGCCAGAAATCAATTGTTTGAACACTTAACTCTGTTTATCTAACAGGTGGATTTCAGAAATAGCACCATCTGCGAGGAGAGAAATGGGTTCTTCCTAGTCTTTGGAGTAGACACTAGACGGCTGATATACTTGAAAGACAGCTAGACAGAAGGAAAGAAAGATTGATAGTTGGATAGATTGAAAGAGAGATCCAGATCTTTATTTCGTGTATCTACTGTGGATAGATAGGCAGATCAGATCTCCACAGAAAGACAGGTCTGAGGAGATAGATAGATAGAGACCAACAGAAACATGAATAGCTGAGTATGCAAATCATAAAAGTACAAAGATTAAGAGAGACATGTTTATTTAGAGTGATAGGCAGAATATCATTGGAAAGAGATGGATTTTGCTGCTTGGAAAACACTTTTCTTTTTTGCTATTTAAGATAAGTGTGTCAAAAGAATGATCTTTTATTTGAGATCACTTACACAGCTCTACTTGTTTTCATGTCATAGAAAGGTAAATGATTTTTTTTTCTGTCAAAATAGAATATCCTTGGATGTTATTATTTCCCTACAGGTACAATCATCAACATCACATTCAAAGTTGATTCAAGAGGCTCTGCCCACCAAAAGGACTGCAAAATGCCTTTATCGTAGCATTCTCATTGCACTCAAAATAACACATTTTTTTCAGGTCGCGATCAGGATCACATCCAGAATTTCAAAATGCTTACAATGAGAACGGGAATACCACGTACAAAGTAATGTGTTTTATGCAAGGTTTGGGTTACGATCTAAATTGCCCATATTTGTAATTATTTTGCAAAAAGATACAAAGTTGTGCAGTGATATTGATAACCACAAAAAAAAAAATTGTGAGATTTTACATCCCACAATGCACCACGTGTGTCGCTCCTTACTATTTTTATCATGCTGTGGTATGCCCTGGTATATTGAACTGGCCTTAAGACGTACATTGTAGACTACAATGTAGTATCAAAGCATACCATTCATAACATGCACAGGGCAAATCTTCCGAAATAATGAGCACGTCTCAAAAAGTTTCGATTTCTTTTTACAGTGAGGACGCTGTTCATTTAAAAAGACGCAACCCTGATCCTGACCCAAATTTCAAAATTTTTGCAATAAGAACAGCACTAAAAACACATTATTCATCTATTGAATACATTTTCTTGGATATGATTATGATCCTCAGTGCCATAACAAATGCTTATGACAGGCATTCTTTTTATGTGCATCTATTTTGCTCCATCACCCCTTTCTCTCTGTCAGTAGTTTGGCACAATATTGACTTTGCCTGAATGTAAGGGTATGATACTAAATATTTGGCACCTTAATTATATCACATACAGTTGTGTATCAAATCAATGTTATTGCAGGGAAAAAATAATGCTTCAAATTCATCACAAATTCATAAATCATTCATATCATCTAATATTAGACTGGTATGTAGATAACTATGTTTTGTATTGATTTTTTTGTTTTGAGAGAGACAAGTAGTAACATGTTTGGATTGACACCATATTCCAGATTCTATAATACTGAACAGAATTCATAGTACACAAGCTATCACAGTACAGCACATTTACATGTAAATATCCTTTGATTTATAACTTGAGTATCCTAAAGCACAAAGCTGTATAAATCTCTCTTTTTTTTTGACCGTCTTTCCTTTCTGCATCTCATTTTGCTGTTCTTTACTACTTTGAGTCATGTTCTTCCGAAATACAAGTATGCCACATTTTAAGTGTTAGATCAGTCAAGTTTTTTAACCCGTTCCGTACTGAATTTTGAAATGCCCACAGACTTAATACGCAGGCAACTACTGTACGTTCCCGTACGGAACGGTTAATCAATCAAGATTGCATGCATTATGTACCAGTACAGATTACTCAAGCCTGCTCTTGTGAGTAATATTTCCTGTTTCCCCCTTCTCCCCCCCCCCATCCACAATACATATATATGTATAATTTACTGTATATGCCGATTATTTCGCGAGGTTTTTATTTTCGCGAATTTCGCGAGTCAGGTGCTATTCGCGAAATTAAAGACACGCAAAAATATTGCCTCTGATCCCGATGTAGATGTGGCATAGGCCTACACGCAATTTCTCTGCTCAGTATGACTCCACGATTGCGAATTTAACCACTCGCGAAATCGTCGGGAATTCCCGATTTGCGAAAATTTAAACTCGTGAAATATATGGCGTATAGAGTATGTCATGATTGGATATAACATGGCTGCAGAAGTCATCTGGATCTAGATTCTGAATTTCTGTCAAAATGTATGATATGGCAAGTTCTTTGATAGCAGAGAAATCTGTCTGTCCGGAGGAATTCGTTATACAATAAACTTTTTACTTATAACGTCTGTTGAGAATGAGAAGGGCTTTAAGTCTTCTCGAACACTATGGGTTTTGTGGTCACCTAACGCCCTTATCAGAGCTACATTGTACCAAGTCTCACGCATTCTGCGTGAGACTCAAGCATTTAGGGGCCATCTCACGATCTCAAGCATGACACCCATCTTTCTCACGCATCGGGCGAAGTCTGCAACTTGGGCCTATAATAATGAGCATAGCTCAAAAGATTAAAGTGATACTGTAGTTGCAAATGAAGGTATTCCCTTTTGTCTTTCAAAATAAGTAAAAAATAGTCCCTTAACTCTTTATGTGCCATGGTGGAAACCCCCTGTGTGCCAAGTTGTTCTGAGACACGAAGGTAGTCATGCTTTGAGAAAGAATTCTGTTTTTCCAATTTGTATATTAATTTTCTACAAATTTCTGTTAAGATGGGCATAATAGTTGGCAAAGTTAAAGAGGAATGCCAAGATGCGAATGCGATATAAATTGCATGACGACTCTATTTTCAATTTTTCTTTTGAATGACCAGTTGCTACATAACTGTAAAGGCATGACTTTTGCACATTAAACCGTGACAGAAACTTAGAATGTATAAACAAAAGTTAGTTGGGAACATCACTTGTTAGTCGATCACCACAAAGAATGCAAGCCGTATATGAGAGGAACAAAAGCACCAGGAACGCTTTCATTGTGCCGCGGGATTAACAGTAATTAGCGGTTTATCGATCGGTCTTGGCGGCTTTGTTTGTTGAGTAGAATATGCGAAGTTGGCACGCCGTCGACTGAGTCGGAGGTGCGAACGTGGCACATAAAGAGTTAAGTATGCACCCCCAGGGGGGCGTTTCATCAACGAGTTCGTCGGAGGTTTTCACCGACAAATTTGCTATCAGCCAATCAGACGCAAGGAGCTACTGAAATCCTTGCATCTGATTGGCTGATAGCAAATTTGTCGGTGAAAACCTCCGACGAACTCGTTGATGAAACGCCCCCCTGATCGCGATCGCACCAAAAAAAAATTGAAAAAGCTCCCTACCGTGGGAGGCTACAGGGGGGAAAAAAACCCTCCCACACCCTCGCTCGCGCGCACATTAGCATGCCGAGATGCCGAGTCATGAAAATCTCACTCATAATTTTTTTTTTTAACTTGGCATCCCTGCCTTATCATTCTCAACCGA
This sequence comes from Diadema antillarum, assembly GCF_040938485.1. Lineage (NCBI taxonomy): Eukaryota > Metazoa > Echinodermata > Echinoidea > Diadematoida > Diadematidae > Diadema > Diadema antillarum. Next base: position 749,425 of record NW_027271999.1, read on the forward strand.
CGATATGCTCTCCTCCATAAACAGGGCCGGGAGGGGATTCCATGAAGCAAGATGTAGTCTCTGCAGAACATATCCCTGACAACAAGATACAGACTGATCTTTCAGAAAACAAAAGATGAAATTACACCCAGCAAGTCATTTATACTGTACAAACATACACTTTACCTTTGCCCTTTGGCTTTGTGTGTATTTTGAGTGTGAGCTTGGGCTTTTAGCTCAATAGCCTTGGCTTTGGTCTCACTCAGCAATTCATAATAGCAAATTAAATCATTCAAAATATCCCACATAAATTACAGAGCGAGTATTCAAAGCCTGTTTTTCTGTAGATTACAACTTGTACCGTACCTACAAATCTGTACATACATGTACTATAACAAGCATCATCCCGATCAGCGCTCAACAAGTGCTCAAAGACCGAGCTTCCATCATCCAGACAGGGGCGGAGCTGTCCTATCGTGTCGGTAAGAACATCACAATCAAAACCTTGATACGGCCTCGGCGTACCCAGCGAAGGAGCGTTGGATCGTGACAAACAACTCGATACGAACGTTTGGTGTTGTAGCATTTGACTCTCAATTTCTGAACTTCTACAAGCACATTTTGATATTTCTTACCTTATGTCACCTCAACTGTCTTCCAAAGCTTTTCCTCTCAGAACAGCGGGCTCCGAAGATAGAATGTGGCGTTCAGTAGCACAAACGATTTCACCCAACAGATCGTTCTTTCGCAAAGCTTTCCTGCTTCGCCAGTCAGCTAGAACGTACATGTAGCTGCCGTACTATCAGTCGGGTTTACAAATCTAGCGCTCGCGTACCAATTCGGGCGGGGCTCGGACTGGCCACGGTATCAGCTCCACGGGGCACCAGATTGGCCCGCGGCATTGAGAGAGCGTGGATGAGATGCGATCATACCACACGCCATGGATGCGGTGAAAAGTATCAAATAAAAGAGGCCGCCACGGTGGTTTCGTCCAAAAAGCCGTTCAAAGCTGGCGCTATATCCGTCCACGGCTACTAGTATGATTGCGGAAGAAATCGTGTTTTGGGACCTTCTTCAGATGAAACCACCTAATTTCACGTTTCAAGATTTTTGCAGATGTGTCATGTGTACATTTCACTTCAAATCATGTGTACTACATGTTGCAAGTAAACTCACACACAGGTCTAATCACATTTTGTACAACTTGTACTTATTTACTTAACTCATTCCAACTACTAGTATACCGGTGTTGCGATCCATGTTCTTCCAGAAAGAAAATGGGATGAACTTTGATACCGGTACTCTAGTATTACTAAAAGGGAAAAGATTCTATGTAATAAAAATAATGCCCTTGCGATGATAATGTCTGCATTTTTATTCTTTGTGCTGCCTTAAGCTCAAATTTATTACCTATCAAATCTTATATCAGGTGAAAGTATGAAAAAAAAAAGAGACATGAACTTCGTGAAAAAGTCAGGGGGCGGGGGGGGGGGGAGTACGTAAAATGTGTAATTACGACGTAGAAAGAGTTATTTAATTTCCGGTCCCACGATTATCTTGTAATACACATGTCGAATAACTTACAATGACACTCCAAATGTGGAAAGTTCTATAACTTTCTATGATAATCGAAACTGCCACCTATTAGTACATTCCGGAAGACCCCATGATGTATTAGTTGCCATAGTTAATTATTGTTGAACACATGCATCGCTACGCATCTCCAAAACTCTTGGAAATTATGATGATAATAATAATAGTGATGATAATATTAATAGTTATAATGATGATGATAGTAATGATGATGATGATGATAATAATGATACTAATAATAATAATAATAATAACAACAATAATAGGAAGAAAAAGAAGAAGACGAACTTATCCAGGGTATAGCCCTTTCAGTGCCAGCACTGCTCTCCTAACAATGCTTATTAATGACCCTGCCATTGTTTGTGCGAAACACAGGAACACACACACACACGCACGCCGACACACACACAAACTCATGTACACACACATACACACATTTATCAATGTTAGTGTAGATCTTTTGCCTGTTGGCATAAAGAAATAGAGAAAGTCATTTTGGTAAGGATTATGGTGTGAATATTATCATTATTGCATCCTTTGGGTCGTAGATTATGAAAATATTTATATATATTATGTATGTATATATATGAATATCTTTACTTATACAAAATGTCACGAATATGTCTATTATGTGCAAACTTCGCCCAAAAAGCACACCCCCATTCTGTAAAGACACAAGCTAGTTGTTGCTCTTTGTTGCTGCTACTGTTGTTGTCGTTATACTGCTGCTGCCGCTGCTGTTGTTGTTGTTGTCCTTACCTCTTCAAGGCTGCGTGTTGTTGTTGTTTTGTTTTGTTTTTGTGAATATCGCCTATAGACAAAGTCCTTACCAAGTCCACTTCTTCTGTCCTATCTGCTGTCTTCCACTCTTCACCTTTCATCCCTTATTCTCTGGGGATACTGCCCTCAATTCTCTATCCTTCCATCACTTTCATCTCTTCTTCAGTTCCAAGCACTTATTCCTCATATTTCAGTCTCCATCACTGCAGTAATTCTCAAAATTTGCATCTTGAATTCCTTACTCTCTATACCACAGCATCTCTTCAGCGTCAGCTCTTCATCACTTTCTGTTTATACTGTCCTCCACCCTTCATCATTCAAGTTACTTTCCACTATTGCCACTTTCATACTTTCACTCTCCATAAACTTTCCTTCTTTCCACTCCCACAATTCCATCTCTTCATACATTCCACTCATCCTGTCCTCACAGTCAGACAGTTAAATCATGCTCTGTCGATCATTGCCTTCCTTATTTTATCCGTGATTTTTCTACCACATTGTACCTCTAAACCTAACCCCTCTTCGCCTTTCCGGTCTTTCTATTCTACCACCTCTTAATCATCCCATATTCTCTACCAGTTCTGTTCCCATCATGTCTCCATCTCCTCCTTACCCCTTTCTTACCCATTTCCTATTACCCCTCCTCCTCCTCCCCTCCCCCCCCCACCCTCTCCAGGCTCTCTTCTCAGTCACTTAGCCCTCTCCCCTTGCCTAATCACAGTGGTGACTGCCACAAGCACATCTCTACCCTTGAACATAATCATTTTAACTCCTTCCCACTCCTCATCGGTCATCCTTTATTTTCTACCAGTGATCCTCTACCAGCTTCACACTCCATCATCAACTTCCCCCAGCTTTCATCTTATGCGCGCTCCATTCCCCGTGTATCCAATCCCCATTATTCAACATCACTACTTTTATCCTCATACCGAAAAACCACTATACTTCTCTCCCGTTATCTACCCTCGATCACCTGAACCGCTCTTTTACATCCCTCGTCATTCTGCATCAATATCAATCTCTGTCGCTGCTACTTTCATCTATATACTAACTCGGCTTTCTCCATCAATCGCTATCTTCCCCCTTGCCTTATCTCTCCTAAGAACACTCATCAAGTTTTCCCTGCTCACGCCACAGCCCCGCCCATGCGATGTAGACTTCTCATGACCAATGACATTTTGGTGCAGTGTCGAGAGGACGTCTCCAGTAGATGTTTGTTTTGTTTATATACGCGTAATTATTTGGAACACTCACTTTATTACTGTATCGCACCGCTCTACTTCTTTCCACTGATGATTTGAGTTTGGTAATTATTTGACCCAGAAGGTACGATTGTCACGAAATCTCCAGCCAAGAAAGCAGTCCAGAGTCTCTATAAAGAGTGAAGAACTCCTCTTTTCACTGTGGCCATTCAAGTACGTAGCGTCCAGGGTTGCTTAAACCCTCTTGTAAAGAAGGGTAAGTCGCTGGGCCTTCGAGGATAGTCCCGTGTCCATGACACATGCATGGAGAGGCTATTGACTTGAGAGAAACAAACACATTTAAATTTGCGTCCTGCCTTTGCTCATCATTATACTTCATTCATTCAGGGATACCACGGTCTTCAACTCGTTAAAGTGCCTGGTCTTCTTTTTACAATTCAATTCAAATAATGTTTAAGGAACTATACATTTAAATGCAAAGGCATGTTGGCTTGTGTCGATTCATGTTGCCCTCAACTATTGTGTGGCCCGAAAAGAACATTAAATACGTGCCATATATTTTATTCTATAATAATTTTCCAACATCTTTATTCAGATTACTTGGATGCACCCCTCCCCCCCCCCCTTTAAAAAAGGGAACTTCCAAACCAAGATTCTGCTATGCAGTGACATCATTTGTCAATCATTTCAATTTCAATTTATTTTCATATTTCTCGATGAAAAATTACATCAAATATAACAAAATTAAATGAAATACATGACATACATAGAATATTGCAAATATGTAAAACATAATAGTGGTCGATCTGTTCAGTTTGGAATCTGTGAATGAATGCTAAAGAAATATGAAGGAACCTACTTAAAAAGCGAGCTTGTTGAGCGTAGGTCCCGGTTAAAAACGAGTTTAAGATTGAGAAGGGGAGCACGGGTACAACAATGACCGGAACATAAGAGAAAAACAAAAAAAAAATAAAAAAGTACAAATATACAGTTATATAACAAAATTCTTCTCTAGTGCAGGTTAGGGATCGGAAAAGCCACATGCTGTATATAGGCGGATGAACCATTGTCGTTCTGGCAATACAATATGACTTAATATATAGTTATAATAACAATGATACCGTTCAGACAGTATTAGAAATGTGTACATTGCGTGTATTAAGAAGGGAACACATGCACCTGCAAATCCATTAAAAAAGACATCGAACAACCAGTTGCAGTGCAGTGAGAATGTGAAATACCAGCTGTTTTCTCGTCCCAGCTATCTTTAAAGAAGGAAAAATATACATAAACACAGTGATAGAATTTAAGGGCGCAAACAGCTGGGCTCTTAAAGTCTGGTTTTACATGACAACAACCCTGGAGTACAGTATAACGGGATAGTCCTGGACAGCACAAAACAAAATTTCAATGAGCTGATGTAGCGTAATTATTCAATAAATACTGTCTTAATTTGCATTTGAAGGATGATAGTGATAAACAACCTTTGAGTTCAGGGGGGAGGTCATTCCAGTATTTCGGTCCCGCATACATTATTGTTTTCATCGCGAAAATTGTGCGAGTACGTGGAAGGTGATAAGCGTCCCGTTGGCGGGTGGGATAATTGTGAACTGAGTAGTTTCTTTTGAACATGTGAAGAAAAACATCAGGAAGATCATTCGTTGAGTACTTATACATGAAAATACCTAGATTGTAATCAAACAAATCAATCAATTTCAGAATTTTATTCTTGTGAAAAAATTCATTTGTATGAGATAAATATCCGGCGTTATTGATAATTCTGATGGCGCGTTTTTGAAGAAGGAATAGCGAATCAAGTAAAAATTTGGACGAATTACCCCATGCTAGAATTCCATAGTTGAGGTAAGGGGAAATCATTGTTGAATATATAATTTGTAATATACGTATGGGGAAGTTATATTTCAGCTTGTTTAAAATTCCAATGTTTCTGGACAAAATTTTACTTAAATAGTTAATATGGGTTTTCCAGGATAGATCACTATCAATGTAAAGTCCCAGAAACTTGATACTATCTACCTGGTTTAAATAGATACCATTGATCTTAACATAATCAGAAACAGAGTTCAGAGAATTGCTGAAAAGCATATAATGCGTCTTATCAATATTTAGTGACAACTTATTTGCGTGGATCCAGGACTGAACAAGTTTCAGTTCATTGTTTAACATGTATAAGCGTGTTTGAGTTACGATGTGAAAGAAATAAATTTGTGTCGTCAGCAAAGCATATGAAAGAAAGAATCTGGGACGAATTTTGGAGGTCGTTTATGTACAGGATAAATAATAACGGGCCAAGTAGGGAACCCTGAGGGACACCACAAGAAGTTGTTTTCAATAGAGACTCATATCCATTTACATAAACATATTGCTTTCTATTAGTAAGGTAGTCTTTAAACCAATCTTGAGCTGTCCCACGAATGCCGTAATGGCTTAACTTATAAAGCAAAATATCATGGTCTATCGTATCAAACGCTTTCGAGAAGTCGAGAAAAACACCTATAGTATGGGAAGCGTCGTCTAAAGCATGTGCTACTTTATCAATGAAAGCTAACAAAGCGTGGGTTGTGCTATGCTGTTTTCTGAAACCAAACTGAAAATTCGAAAGAATATTGCAGTTGATAAGGAATCTAAGAGTTCGTTTGTGAACAAGCTTTTCTAAGATTTTTGAAATTGAAGTTAAAAGAGATATTGGGTGATAATTGCTAACCGATTCTTCAGCACCCTTTTTGAATATGGGAACGACGCTAGCAATTTTCATCTTTTCAGGGACCTTTCCAGTCGACAAAGATTGATTAAAAATATAAGTAAGGGGAGTAATTATTTCAGTTATTATGTTTTTTAACAGAAAAACTGAAATTCCGTCATCACCTGTACTTTTCTTGTTATTTAGTTTGCGAACAATTTCTTTAATTTCTTCCTCAACAATGGGAACAAAAAACAAAGTGTGTGCATTCCTATCCCTTAGAAACGAATGAAAAGGTGTCCCGGAGCGAGGTATTTTCTTGGCAAGATCTGGCCCAAGGTTAACGAAGAAGTCATTGAATGCATCTGCCATCTCCTCTGGATTGTCTATCAGGCGACCCTCTTTCAGAATACGATTTGGAGAATTCGCCTTAGTGCTGGATTTTAAAGCTGTGTTAATCACCTTCCACGTACTCTGTATATCAGATTTGCATCTATCGAACTGTCGGTAAAAATACTGTTGCTTAGCTAAGCGTAACGTAGAGGTCAGGGTATTTCGATAACAAACATAACGAGATTTAGTTGAAACATTTGGGGATTTACGGTATCTACAAAATAATCTGTTTTTCTTATTAATAGACCTAAGAAGAGATTTCGTGATCCAAGGCTGTCTTGGTATTCTTTTATAATTAGATTTAGATCGTTTTAACAAAGGTATATGATTATCACAAGTTTCTATCAACATTTTCATAAAAACCTCAAAGGATGAGTTTACATTTCCTGCGTTGTAGACAGGAGACCAGTCAACGGACCCAAATCCCTCCCTGAGCCTATATCTAGATTGCGTTCAGACATGTCACGAATACCATGGTTAGATGTTGGAGTTTTTCTTGCTGTAAACTGAGGTACAAGGGTATAAATCGGGAAGTGATCAGAAATGTCAGAGACTACAATGCCAGATGTGACATCAAGAGATAAATTATTAACAAATATATTATCGATAAGAGTTGAAGTGACATCGGAAATTCGAGTAGGTTTTCTTATAAAAGGAATGAAGGATTTGGACAACATAAGGTTGAGGAAATCTTGACAGACTGTAGTATCATTATAACTAAGGAGATTTATATTAAAGTCTCCCATGATAATGCATGTCTTGTTATCAAAATATTTATCAGAGAGGAGATCATGAAGCAACCCAATAAACTCAGTAGGGTTAGAATGCGGGGGTCTATAAATTTCCCCCAGTATGATGTTACCTTTGTTCGGAGTTATAACCTCCACAAAAATACACTCTATACATTCTGAGGTAATGCTGTATTCATGTAATCATTTGCTAAAATACAAAATAAAATGATTAACAAAATACATCGGAATGCGCCTTTTCCTAGACTGAGCAGAACTTGCATGTGTCCATGTCTTATATATACTAATAATTTATGGCTTTTAAAAACACGGATCAAAGAGATCACACATTATGATTGGACATTTTCATTGATACATGCTTTTTATTGTAACCTTCCATTCTTGGCAGCAAATCAGAAATCACTCTTACCTTCAGCTATCAACCAGCTTGTTTACGAATGTTCGCCCTTGAGGTCTGCACGATATACATTAAAACACACACAATCATGCTTTGTGAGCAACACGAAAAATAGGAATAGGCAATCAAAATAACATAATTATACCCTTGGCACATATTTCGTTCCCAGAGGGGTACGGAGTACACCTTTAGCAATATGATAATCCGAAAGACGGAAACATTGTTAGAGTCATTTAATAACATACACAGGCATTAATTGTGAAGTCTCCTACAATGTATACTTTCAATACTTGAAATGACATTACAACCTACTGTCGTGACAAACCTGCCCCAAAATAATAATGATGTTCTATGGAGCTGAAATTTATTATTACGTATTGTTATAAGTTTTGGCAGTGTTTTCTGACATGGATTGTGCATAGTTACTCATTATGAAGACCGAAGATTATGTATGCTGCACACAGAAAATGGGGTTTTAAAGTTAGTAGATGCCTTACTTACTTAATTCTAATTGATTCTTACTAAGTGGACTCAATTATTATGAAGGTCTGAAGGATTTTTTTTTGTGTGCGAAGGTATACTTTCTACAGAGAGAGAGAGGGAGAGAGAGAAAGAGATCTACACTGTTGAAACTACGCGTATAGCTAATTCGGATAGAGCGCCATCTTGCGTTGCAAAATGTTGTGTAGTCCTATAGATTCTAACCAGCGGTTTCAAACGATTGGTACTAGAAGTGGGATTTGGAAATAATTATTAGGGCCAAGAAGTGTATTGATGTCCAATGGAAATTCGTGAAATAGTCTGCCTCTCGTCTTGTGATGTCAATTTCAAATATCCATTCTAAGATGAACAAACAAATCAAGACAATAAACCCAAATATATTTCACTTTGAGTGATGTGAGCGTATTCAACACTTAAAAGAAAAATACCATTTTTATATATCAGGGATATTTTTCAACGACGCTATGGAAAAAATCTGGAAAGAGATATGATATACAGTTGTACATACAAAAACACCCTGTTGCCATTACAGTTGCTATACAGGATCATCCTAATAAAAAAAAGAGAGAAAATAATACTGATTGCAATAAACATGCGCTTTAAGTATACTAGTATGCTATACTGCACCGCAAAATATCTAGGCCTACATAATATCATTATACCACAAAGAGACAGCGCTTCTTATGAGATTGAACAATTTTTGTGAATATTAATTTTGTCTTCCACACTCGGCAATAGATGTGCTGTAATAAAAAGCTAAATGTTTGTTCTGTGCAAACTTACACAGTGCATGTTCTTCTGAAAATATTAGGATACTTTTATATCGTTCGCCTTGAGTCATTCAGCAATCCCAAGATGCCTTGGAATAAAGAACTGAAATTCACTCCTTGAGTAGAGCAGTAAGAACATTATTCTATTCCTTGGTCCAATCTTATTTTCTACGAGGACTTGGGCTTAGGGTTATAGGGTTATGTTTGTGGGTATTATAGAATTTATGTTTGGCTGAGCGTACAGATATTTCGTGGGAGCAATTATCGCAGGAGCAAATGTCATGGAACCATGTTGAACTGCAGAATTTTTGTATTAAGATTATCTTTACCTTGTGACTTTTAATGAAGAGCACAGCGCATGAAATTCTCAACCCGCGTGGTGTCGGACTTTGTTGCAACTATCCGCGCTTCCGTGTAAAAGCGTCCATTTCGACACTCACCTTTCGCTTACTCGGACTAATAAACACAAGCATTGTCTAGCATGTGACTATACTACACTGATAGTACATCAAGTTTTATATCAGAACAGGAATTTAACAAGTTGGTCGTTCCAAATGATCTTAAAAAAACAACAACAACAACAACTCCAAGACCGATTGTAAAGAGTGAGAAATATTTCTAGTTTGATTTTGATGAGTTTGTTTATATTGTTTCTGAATTAAAATTTTGTTATCCATTGGGAAGACACTCTTATTCTATAAAGCCCCGACTATTTTTCCAACTGAACATGAAATTGCTCAACCTAATCGATTGCAATTCGCTGTTGATTTAACGGAAACTTTAAGCAGCGTTCGAAATTATAAGTGTAAACTATAAGATGTAGAGATCGGTGCCAGCACCTCTTCTGATGAGACAAAGATAATATAATTATACATACATATATACATATACATATATATATATATATATATATATATATATATATATATATATATATAATGAATTACTCCGTCAATATTGAAAATGGCGAAATCATTAAGGCCTTTTAAAGGCAGTATATATCCTACAGATTTTGAGAAAGACTATGAAGGGGTTTTGAAAAGAAAAGAGACTATATACTTTATCTTTGTGCCCACCCTTGGATAATTCCACTAGAAAAGTCAATCTCCATGAAATCACTCCTCTAATGGATGTTCCTATTCTAAGATTCCTCAAAGTTTCCAAAGAAACAAATTTAATGACAGGCAATCCTATTTCCTCCTGGTAAACTCTATTGTCTCTGAGAAGCGCATGTATGTTCCACCTCAAAATGAGAGACATTAGTGGTGATGGCATTCACATACTACCTGTGCGACCGCATTCGACACAAACTTACATTATGTTTTAGATTTTTTTTTCCGAGCGTTGATTCAAGATCGGATTTTTACATTGTAATATGTAATAATGCACTCGCATTACGGCCTCGCTTCAAGTCGCACTAATTTCCGATTGAAAACATTTCGCTTGTGAAACGCCCTCGGGGATCAGGTGCACACACGTAGTGAATTTGAAGAACGTGTCTATAATAAACTATATTGAACGCCCTGTTTGTGTGGTGTAACAGCCTTTCGAAACAAAAATATATGCATTTTCCGTGACTTATTTGCCAGATCAAGGGGGTACAATCTTCTTTAATCTCAGTCAAGAGACATTGTTCGTTTTCTAATTCTGAGATGAGGTGCTCAACATTCATTAACCTCATTGCCACGGCGTTGAGACTCTCCCACCGAGATTAAATCTTTGTCCTCGTTTGTCACAATCAGTGTCTGTTTTTGTGTGTGTGTGTGTGTGTGTGTGTGTTACATTTGCTTTTTGTGGTCTGTCTTGTTTTCTTTGCATGTATGCGGAGCAAATTCTGTTCTCTAATTGTTCAATGTAAGTTGGAAGAGAAGAATATGGTATTGTATGACAGTGTTTCTCTACCTCGAAGGGGGAAAATAGATAAGAAGGATGTATAATTGGAGGTGTCGGGGTACTGAAAAGAGAGGAAACTATCCTACATAAGCCCGGTCCCACTGGCCGATGGACACAAAACGTATGCAGAAAGGACGAGCAAAATTTCGGGGCTGGCTCCATCCGATTTCATCCGCTCCAGAAATTGACAAAATTTGCGAAAATTTGCGAAAACAGAACGGAAAAAGAACGGACGTAGGTAGTATGTAGCGGGGATGTTAAACGGATGTTCATCGGAAGCCTAGCGGATGAAAGTGGATGGAAGTGGATGACAGCTCCGAAGGGGTTTTACCGAAGATAATTGCGAAACGGACGCATAGCGGAAAGAGTGGATGCATTACGTACGCCTAGCGGAAGCAAACGCCTTGTCCGTTTTCAATACTTTACATACGAGATGGATACGCTCACATCCTTTCTATTTCCGTGCTATTAACGATGTATAGACGTTCCATGTACCATATCTTTCCTCCCTCTTTCCGTTTTCAGCTGCAGCGGATGTGAGTTGCGAGGATGCCCAGAGGACACATGCATAGAGGATACAGCGGACGTTTAACGTATGATAACGGACGTACAACGTGTGTTGCTCGTATGTCGCGGATTTACATCGTACACGGCGGAAAGTTCATCCGTTCTAAAAGTTTTAAGCAGCTTAAAACTTTTTGCGCGGATGAAATCACAGTGGACGGATGCTCGATGGATACGAGCGTATGAAACACGTTTGCGATGAGTACACAGCGGATGCGTAGCGTTTTCCAACAGATGGCAAGATTTTTTTTTTACTTTTTACATCCTCTTTGCATCCGTAAGTGCAGTGGGACCGGGCCTGAGCAAGAATCAGTTTGCTGAGCAATTGCTGAGGGAAAAGAGTTTTACAACCGCACACACACACACACACACACACACACGATCTAGTTTTTGTTAGTGCACGTAATATCGGTTGATGAGGAGGTATGAAATCAATACAATATCGATAATCAATGAAACATAACGACTCGGATTTTTTCTTCATTTTTTCATCTGAGAAGATGGCTGTATATGAATGTGTATGATATTTACAACCTCTCCATTGTTCGATATTTCGCCATACCCTTTGAACCCTTAACCAAGTGGCACCATTATTCCTGTACAACAACTTTTCGACTGATTTCTGGTTTTTAATCGAGTACCATTGAAGTTCTCATATAATAGTCCATGGGCCAGGCCAGATATTGGTAGCACCTGAGGTGGCAAAACCTTTTTGGTGTCATTTTGTTTGTCGGGCATAGATATACTTATTAAGCTATGATAGCATTTCTAAATGAGTAGCTTAGTCACAATAAATTAATTTTTAACCAAATTGGTCTCGTTGTTATATCCCTATACTTCTGAATCGAGACTAACCACTATACATAAGAAGAGCACTGCTTCAGTATGTTCACAGGTGTTCTTTTGTAAACGCGGTGCGCTTAGTTTTTATTCAAGGCTGCGAAGGGAATATCCAAAGGTTATGATGTCCACAGCGCTTAGTCTTTATTCAAGACGGCGAAGGGAATATCCAAAGCTTATAATACTGTGTATATCCCTTTATCTGAAAACAACAACAACAACAACAACAACAAGAGCAATTCCTCGTGAATTTTACCGTATTTTTTTCAATTATTTATAATTTCCCAGTGAAAACGCTACGGTAATACCACGCCAATGTCGCTTTATTTCCATCCAACAATGAAAGATAATACAAAAACAATGTACCGGTACACTACAATACATTATAATAAATAATGTTGTGAATGAACAGAGTGAATTTTGTTTAAAACTGATGTATTTGTTGACAGGGTAGAATAAAAACAGTATAGGTAATCCCTTTTGTTAAGAACTTTAGATACGATAACGGTACATTGTTCTAGATAAAGACTAAGCGCACCGCGTGGCAGCTGTGGACATCATAACCCTTTGGATATTCCCCTCGCTGCCTTGAATAAAGACTAAGCGCACTGCGTTTTCAACAGAACACCTGTGGACATATAGAAGACAGTGCTCTTCTTTGTATAGCGGTTAGTTTCGATTAAGAAGTATAGGGATATAAAAACGAGACCAAATTGGTTAAAAATTCATTTATTATGACTAAGCTACTCATTTGGAAATGCTATCATAGCTTGATAAGCATATCTATGTCCAACAAACAAAATGACACCAAAATGGTTTTGCCACCTCAGGTGGTACCAATAACCCATTTTTCGGGTCTTGGCCCATGGACTATAACTGTTAAGATCATGTTTTGACCGTGATTTCTGACCTTTCACACAAATACGTCAATTCATGTTATTTTCTGAGCTGTTGGGGGAGAAGCGAATCTATACTGTGACCTTGAATTCCAGCTTTCATCAGACCTACTTTCCGATGAACACATGAGAATTGTACTGTCACAGCATATTTTGGCACTAATTCTGATTGAATTTTACCCAACTCTCTCTGCAACAATAGTTCGTGGAAGAATATTGAAACGTGTCCATGATCCTAATGTCCTTTACGTCGCTTTCATTGCCGAAACCTAGGCTAGACGGCTAGACGGGGTTGATATTGTCCTATGCTGATACAAAACGCTTCGGACATTTTTATGTTTCAAAGACGACCTATAATGTGGACACGCATTGTGTGTACGTAAATAAATGTTACTTATTATGAAATTGCGTGTGAGAGCATGCGTTTGTTAACTATATACATTATGATAAGGAGTAACGAATTAACTGTCACGATGATATCGTTTTTGCATGTTGTTTCAAAATTATATGAAATTTACGATAGTCTTGCGTTGCCATCTCCCTTTGCGACAATAAAAAGTGTTTCCGAATTCGATTGCAACTGTTTACGAACTTGATTGCAGCATTCATATTATTTACGAACCCTGACGAAACTCAAAATTTGCTAGAACTGGCTACGTTTGCAAACATTCGTCGCTCAGTGAGATGCTCGTTAAATTCACCCTCCGAAAATTAGATAGGGTTCCTTTATTGTACACGAACATTTTGTGGCGTTATTCCTCGATAAGGTTCGTTATTCCAAAAATGAAAAGAAGGTGTCATACTGATGAATGCTTGGAATAATGAACCTTACCTCGTTTTGGGATTAACGAACCTTTGGGAAAAACGAACTTTTTTTTTTCATTTTCGGCTCGACGAACCTCCGGAATAACGAGCCTCCGGAATGCATGGAATAACGACCCTTCGGTATAATGAACTGTAGGCCTAACAACTGAAAAAAAAATCCAACCACGCCTTGCTTTGGTTGAAATATCGTCTGTCACTTTGTTCATTGTAAGATTTGATTCTAAAGATAAGAAATATGAGCAAAGTATGGCACAGAGAAAGAATGCTGAATACCAATTAGTGAGACATAGTGGTAAAGGTTACAACGTAAACCATATAGAGGCATTTTGTTGTTGTTGTTGTTGTTGTTTTTGCTTTTACGACAGGAACTGGTTTTTAACAGGAGTTTTAAAATGCTTGTGGAACAGTGATACATGTTACTACTTAATTTTCTCTAAATCATACAACTGCAACGGTATGCACGATGCTGGTTCACATGCTACACACATTGCTCAGCTGGACTCGGAAATCACGTGACCATGAAAAACAACGTTGTAATTTGACACAATACTGCATGAATCATAATATGGAGACTTGGAGGAATGAAATCATCACAAAATAAAAGATATCAGCAAAATCTTAAGATAGCGTGATATTTTTTCCTTGAAAATTTGGCTGTGATTTGCACCAAGTGTTTCAGTATGCATACAATGAAAACTTTTCCACCACGGAAGAGAATAACATAGCAGCCTTAAACATCACTTCTTACAGTCTAAGATGAGAATTTAATGTACATGATCGCAATCGTAACATGATCATTAGGAAGGCAGTCAGAACACGTGATATTTATCTCACGTGTCCATGCCAAACATTTGAAAAAAACAGAGTGATTTCAAACAATGTTTCAAACTGCAGACTACAATAGGTTGGGGTCAACAGTCACATTTAGCACGCTGGGTATCGAAGATCTCATAATACTATATACCGAAAGTCAATTTCTTTCTTCGTAAGGATTACAAGGCAAGGGTGAGTACTCTTTCTTTTCTCTCTTTTCTACTTCATGCCATCAACGCAGTCTTAAACTTCTGTTTTCCTTCACTCTGAGGATAAACAACAACCCAAGAACATAAAACCTTCGGACAGATATAACGATAAATCGAGATTAGAATTGATGGACCTGACAAGGTTTAGTAAGTCGTAGATGTTTATCATCATAATGGCAAAAACATACACAACCAGAATAAGCAAAAGCAAACAAACAAAAACCCTCGGAGAGATGTTCAGATGTCTGAAAAAGAATGATTTAAGAGCATATGGGCTTTCGTTATTCCTTATATTAAATCATCTGCTAAAAAATCATGACGAAAACAAGAAATATCAAAAGGGTCTAAGATTTTCATAACATCGTGATATAAATCGATACAGCTATCAAAAAATGATGATAATGGATTATGCTGAATGGTTTGTTTCGTATCCTGCGTTCTTTCTTTTTTTTTCCGACTCATTGGATTTTGTGGAATGTAATTCAATTCAATTCAATTCAATTCAATTCATTTTATTTTGATTCCTTCTTAACGCAATGAATACATTGTCATGGGATAGTCTTATTCAGAAAGCAATAACCTTATTTGAAGTCATGAAATGCCTGTATGGGGTTTATGACCATTTTTTTTTTGCTACGCTCAAGTCTTATTTGTTATATTTCCTTTGGAGTTTCTTTTTCACTTGAAGGCCTTATCAATACATTAAAATGACATCGAAGAGAGAAATAGAGAATATGAATGAAGAATAGCAGGTAAGCACCAAATGGTAGCCGACATACCTACTGGTGTTCGAAAAAGAAAAATCCCGCGTGCACAATGGAGACCCAAAGAAGGTTCTACTTGTAATAGACCCTCTTTGGGGAGCCCATACACACTCAGCGTCAGAACGGCGCTGTGTCTCACGTGTCAGAACTTCTGAGGTATCATAACGCAGCGAGGATTCTGGGTTCTTATAGCAATCTTGAGGAGGGTGGTGAGGATTGAAATATTTCTAATTACTGAACGGGACTTTAATTCATTTTGAGTTTATAGAAAAAACTGAAAGAGAAGACACAACAGCGACGCCAACCAGAACAGTTGCGTCACACAGTGACATACGTATTCTTGGCAAAGGATGCATTGTCCATCTCCAATTAAGGGCTTCTTTCTTCACTTTAATAAAAAAGTGTTCAAAAATCCGATGAATCTACAAAGAGATAGCTGTTGTTGTTGCTGTTTTATTCGCCACTCTGGTGTTCGTTAGAAAGGAGCTGAGAGCTTCATGCATTTACAAGTTTAGACAATAAAGTGGGAAACACCCTATACGTCCCTCACTTTCGGTGTATTAAACAAACCATTCATTTATTTCGTTTAGTGCATGTTCAGTATTACTATTGGATCCACGGTGTTGAGTTAGGTTGTATAATTAATGATGAAGAGGTGACCACAATGGTGACATGATTACTGTATTATGAAGGTGGTCAGAACACGTGATATCTATCTCACGTGTCCATGCCAAACACTTGAAAACCCAGAATGATTTCAAACAATGTTTCAGACTACAATAGGCTGGGGTCAACAGTCACGTTTAGCACCCTGGGTGTCGAAGATCTCATAATACTATATACCTATATAGTCAATTTCTTTCTTCGTAGGGATTACATGGCAAGGATGTATACTCTTTCTTCTTTTTTTTTCTCTTTTCTATTTCATGCCATCAACGCAGTCTTAACCTTCTGTGTTCCATCACCCGAAGATAAACAATAACCCAAGAACATAAAACCCTCGGACAGATATAACGATAAATCGAGATTAGAATTGATGGACATGACAAGGATTAGTAAGTCGTAGATGTTTATCATGTCAAAAACATATACAACCAAAAACAAGCAAGCAAATAAACCACATATTAAAAACAATCCAGCTAGACAAGCAAGCAAGCAATCGAACAAAAACCTAAGGAGAGATGTTTCAAATGTCTCAAAAAGAATGATCCAGTAGCATAATTATGCGCTTTCGTTATTCCTGATATAAAATCATTTGCTAAAAAAATAACGACGAAAGCAAGTTATATCAAAAGGATCTACGATTTTCATGACATCGTGATATTAATCATTAAAACTATGTAAAAACGATATGTAAGATATTCTAAGCTTACAAGATAACAATTGCGCAATAAAGTTGTATGACAAAGAAAGAGTCATATCAGGAGTTATATTTCATTAAGAGTTTGGTTATATGAGCAAAAATATGCGTAGATTAGAATTAGCAGAAATACATGCAAGATTAAACGAAGTTAGTAAAGTTCTCTGAAGTTTAAGCACTGTTCACTTTTCAATCTATGTCTTATCTTCACACACACACACACACACACACACACACACATATGTATCATATTTTGTCTTGGTACGTAATATTTCTTAAAATAGAACTCCATAAAGTGTAATTACGTTTATGAATCATTATGACAAAAATATCGCGTATAACAGAAATTTGACATGTAGACCGCAGTTTTGAGCGCACATGGTCGCTCACCGATGAGTTTAAGTGACAACCTTCGTACTTTCCATAAAATGGTTTGAAAGAGAGAAAAATATAACAAGCTTCAGGCAGCACAAAACAAACAAAAACATGTAAATGGGGAACACTATCAGAAGGTAGATAGAAAGCAATCAGTATCAGACTCCTTTTAGATGATGCTGAATGGTTCGTTTCATATCCTTCGTTTTTTTTTTCTTTTCTCCGACTCATTTGATTTCGGTGAAAAGTAATGGTTCCTCGCGGAAGTCAATAAACGTATTGTCATGAATGGGATGTTCAATCAGAAAGCAGTTTGAAATTAATGGTGCCTCTATGGACATTTTCTTGCTACGGTCGAGTCTTATTTGTTATAATTCCTTTGGCGTTTCTGTTTCACTTGAAGGCCTTAGCAATACATTTAAATGACATCGAAGAGAAAAAGATAGAGAATATGATTCAAGAATAGTAGGTAAGCACCAAATGGTAGCCGACATGACGACTCGTGTTCGAAAAAGAAAAATCCCGCGTGCACAATGGGAGCCCATACACACTCAGCGTCAGAATGGCGGCGCTGTGTCTCACGTGACAGAACTTCTGAGGTATCATAACGCAGTGAGGATTCTGAGTTCTTATAGCAATCTTGAGGAGGGTGGTGAGGATTGAAATATTTCTAATTACTGAGCGGAACTTTTATTCATTTTAAGTTAATAAAAAACTGAAAGAGAAGACATAACAACGACGCCAACCAGAACAGTTGCGCCATACAATAACACACGTATTCCTGGCAAAGGATGCATTGCTCATCTCCAATTAAGGGCTTCTTTCTTCACTTTAATAAAAAAACGTTCAAAAATCCAATGTATTTATAAAGAGATTGCCGTTGCCGTTGCTGTTTTATTCGCCACTCTGGTGTTCGTTAGAACGGAGACGAACCCTTTATGCATTTACAAGTTTAGACAATAGAGTGGAAAACCCGCTATGGTACGTCCCTAACCTTCGATGTATTAAACAAACCATTCATTTATTTCGTTCAGTGCTCGTTCAGTATTACTATTGGATCCACGGCGTTGGGTTGGGTTGTATAATTAATGATGAAGAGGTGACCACAATGGTGACATGATTATTATGAAGGCGGTCAGAACACGTGATATCTATCTCACGTGTCCAAACCAAATATTTGAACGACCCAGAATGATTTCAAACAATGTTTCAGACTACAATAGGTTGCGGTCAACATTCACATTTAGTACCCTGGGTATCGAAGATCTCATAATGCGATATACCGAAAGTCAATTTCTTTCTTCGTAGGGATTACATGGTACTGATCTTTACTCTTTCTTTTCTCTCTTTTCTACTTCATGCCATTAAAGCAGTCTTAACCTTCTGTGTTCCATCACTCCGAAGATAAACAATAACCCAAGAACATAAAACCTTCGGACATATATAACGATAAATCGAGATTAGATTTGATGGACATGACCAGGATTAGCAAGTCGTAGATGTTTATCATGGCAAAAACATACACAACCAAAATCAAGCAGAAACAAGCAATCAAGTAAACCACACAAGTCATTAAGAACAGCCCAGCTAGCCAAGCAAGCAAGCAATCGAACAAAAACCCCACGAGAGATGTTTCAGATGTTTCAGATATCTCAAAAAGAATGATCCAAGAGCATAATTATGCGCTTTCGTTATTCCTGATACAAAATCATTTGCAAAAAAAAAATCATAACGAAAACAAGTAATATTAAAAGGATCTACGATTTTCATAACGTCGTGATATAACTAATCATTAGAGCTATACAAAGACAGTATACTGAAAGGAGGCAAATGAATTACAGCACCTACAGCGAAGATGATATTTGATAGAAATCAAAAATAAATTTGTATTTGAATTTGAAGAAAATTTAAGCTCACAAGATAACAACTGCGCAATAAAGTTGTATGACAAAGAAAGAGTTTTATCAGACTGATATACAATATTTTTGTTAAGAGCTAGGATGTTATGAGCAAAAAATATGCATGTATAGATTAGAATTATCAGAAATACATGCAAGATTGAATGCAGTTAATAGAATTGTCTGAAGTTTGTACTGTTCACTTTTCAATTTATTTCTTGTCTTCACACACACACATACCATATAATTATATATATATATATATATATAATACATATATATTTATCTATTCATATACATATTATCATATTTTATCACTTGGTATATACTATTTGTTGAAATAGAACATCTTCAATTCTAATTGTGTTTGTGTCTCATTGTGAATAAAGATAATGCGTACAACAGACTTAATTTAGATACGAGTTTTGAGCGCATGTGGTCGCTTATTGATGAGTTTAAATGACAACCATCGGACTTTCCACAAGATGGTTTGAAAGAGAGAAAAATATAACAAAGGTTCTGACGGCACAAAACGAACAAAAGCACGTAAATGGGGAACACTAAATATCAGAATTAAGGTAAATAGAAAGCAATCCGGATCAGACTCCTTCTTTTATTGATGATGCTAAATGGTTCGTTTCATATCCTTCGTTCTTTATTTTTTTTTCCGACTCATTGCATTTTGATGGAAGGTAACGATTCCTTCTGGAAGTCCTTCTGGAAGTATATTGTCATGGGACGTTCTTCATCAGAAGCAATTTGAAGTCATAAAATATCTTTTTTAGCCATTTTCTTGTTACGCTCGAATCTTAATTATTATGATTCCTTTAGAATTTTTGTTTTAATTCAAAGTCTTATCAATGCACTCAAAATACATCGAAAGAAAAAAACGAAAAGAGAATGTGATTAAAGAATAGGTTAGCACCAAGTGGCAGCCGACATAGCAACTCGTGTTCGAAACAGAAAAATCCCACAATGGGAGTCCATACACACTCAGCATCAAAATGGCGCTGTACATCACGTGACGGAACTTCTGAGGTATCTTAACTCAGTGAGGATTCTGGGTTCTAATAGCTATCTTGAGGGGGATGATGAGGATTGAAATATTTCTGATTACTGCAAGGGACTTTATTCATTTTGACTGTATAAAAACTGAAAGAGAAGACATAACAGCGACGCCAACCAGAACAGATGCGTCATACAATGACATAGGTTCCTACATTCCTGGCAAAGAATGCATTGCCCATCTCCAATTACAGGCTTCTTTCTTCACTTCACTCAAAAGCTTTCAAAAATCCAATGCATCTATGAAGAGCTAGATTGCCGTTGTATTTGTTGTTTTATTTGCCACTCTGGTGTTCGTTTGTAGTGAGCTGAACCCTTCGTACATTTACAGGTTAAGGCAATAAAGTGGAATAATCCCTCCGTCACTCTTTCGGTATATGAAACAAACTTTTATGTCGTTTATATAGTGCATGTTCAATTATTCATTGCTGTTGATTCCACTGTGTTGTATTTGAGCTGGATTGTATAAAATGATAAAACATACTAGAGTTTTATGGAGACAATTGGCTACAAATAGGTTCTGCCTTCCTTGTACAATCTTATGTATGTGATGTATGTGATGTACAACATGAACAAGATGGAAAATAAATGTTTTACAAACTTGAACTTGAAAACTTGATATAAAAGCCTCTCGGTTTGCTTATGAAAAAGTGTGTATTAAATAGAAAAGTCTCGGCATAAGATTTAATGTCAAAGTAGAGGGGGAAAAAAGAGAAACCTGTCTGGAAAATGAAATAGGATTGAAACTTTGCTACCGAATATAATGTACCTTTTTGCTTTTACATTGTTCATGGGTTTCTGTTTGAGAAATTATTGAAAAAAAAAAACAGCGCACTGAGAGAAGACATTGCTTCGGAAACAAACCAATGGCGCTGAAAATCCAATTAAATTATTTGAATACAATGACATACCACTATAATGACCCCTTCAGTTCGATATTGGGAGTACATATGGTATAGAATACTAACTGCAAACAACGTATGCGTTTAAGACTGATAATTCTGAAGGGACTGGCTGCTGAACGCTGCGAATAAAGGTAAGGATGACCCGAAGTCACGGCACAAGAAAAACTCTTGATATAATTTTTTTTTTAATAAATCCTGCTATCACTAAAACCCAGTTCACCCAAACGTCTTTTTGAAAAACATTATAAGAATGAACCATGGAGAACAAACAAGTCATCTTTCCAACCAGTGAACAGATAACGAACTGTAACTGAAAAATCACATTTACCGATATACTTTTGTCTATCTGGGTTACAGTTCGTTATGCCGAATATTTGTTAGTCCGAAAAAAAGAAATGAGGCTCGGTATTCCGAAGGTTGCAAAACAAATGATAGATAGCACAATAATTTCATAGATTTCCTTTAGATGTTTCACGATGCTAAAGATTTTGAAATTCAGTATTTTTTTTTTTTTTTTGCTTATGTAATCAAATTTTAATGCCCAATCCAAGAGGACTTTCACTGATATGTTTATCTTGGTTTTAAATCTACAAAAGTTATTTGCCGATATCCTTCTTAGTTCTTATTCAAACTGTTTTTAAAGTAAACTATCAGGAATTTCGACATTGATGTAACCTCGATGAAGGTAAAATCGTACTTAGTCTTCTCGTCTACATTAGATTTAACAAAATGACTACACTTTTGAATTATCATCTCACTTGGTGACAAACAAAATTAACATAGTAATCTGAAAAAAAAAACCAAACAAACATGTGTTTGTTTTGCATTTCGGCACAGATAAAGTACATAATTAGCACGAAATGGGTGGATTCTGGCACCAATGTAACACCACAGCAAGCTGTTTCGAGGAATAGAGACGATGATTCCTTACGAAGACAGACAGAAGCATATAAAGCTGGAAAACTAAAAATACTTGTAAAATGCAGATTAAACCACAAAGGGTTCAACATGTAAAGCGACGATTCCACAGAAGTTTTAAACTTTCTTGACTTATTTGATTCGAAAACAACTTTTTTCCCTCCCTTTCCCGCCCACGGATATACACATACACAGGCACAAACATTATAGAAAAAAAAAAACACACACTCACACTTGAGGCGTCATCTGATGCCAGTGGACAAAGAGTTTCTTGGTGGCGCCCTTTTCTTATCTTGATTAATGAGCCATCACGCACTAGACTGTAACAAGCCCGGTAGCAATTAGCGGGAAGTGATACGTGGCCAAAATCATTCATTTAAACATGCTGCTACGACTCCCTTTTTTAGTTCTCTCTCCCTCTTTCTCTCTCTCTCTCTCTCTCTCTCTCTCTTTCTCTCTGTCACACACACACACACACACACACACACACGCACACACGCACACACACACACATGCAGGTGTATAAGTGGGAGGGAGTCAAAAGCAGGCGACAACGGGGGCTAGTCCGGACCCCATCACCGCCAATGTAAGGCTTCTTGCATGCAAACCCACCAGACGATAGTGAAGTGCGGAGCCATGCTAGCAGGCGACACCCTCGTTACACATGCCTAACATGAGCGCGAAGCCCAATTATGCGCGCGAAAACTAAGGATGAAAGAAAAGAGAACAGGAGACGCGTAACAAACAACCCATGCCATCCTCACGTATGGCAAACATTTGAGATGGTGAGATGATTCTGCATAACAGGAAGGCTGTCAAGTCAAGACAAATCCACCTGCAGGCGTCACAATGAATATCCCCACACTAACGTGACGAGTGCGAGGGTATTGGGATAAATGGCGAAACGGTTGTTAACTTTACAAAAAATGAAGAGTCGAAATAATATGTTTGTTTCTGCCCCGTTCCACTCTTCTAGCGCAACAGAACGGAATTCCTTCTTTTCAAGGATATACCCCTTTGTTGATTGAGTGCATGTTTCCACGTGAACGCCAAAGGCAGACCTGCAGGGGTCTTTTAGGCTCGTGGGGGTTCTATTCTTTCTCTTCTTGTTTCTACGCCTTTTAGTCGAGATGGCCCGTGGAATTACTTTGTTTCAACTTGGGGGTAGTCAGAGTAAGCTTAGACAGTCTAAGCTTATGCATTAGTACTTATTCAACGACTTTTTTTTCTTTTTATATAAGAACGAAAACTACAAGTTTTCCAATTTGTTCAGACTTGACGATTACGTAGGATGTTTAACTAAAACTATTCGATGCTATTCTTCTTTTAATTCTCTCATATTTTTTCTTGAATCTTTTCATACCGTTGTGATTAGTGTTAAGTTATATTAAGAGATATTACCAACCCTGCTTATCCCAGAATGATGCTAAATGCTTGCATCTACTTTTAAACTTTGGGTAACAAAGGCGATGGAAAGAGATTTCAAATAAATTTTCAACTAGCTCTTCTACAAACATGACATTATAACATTTGCATTAACACTTCAAAAGTATGTTTGCACACTCAGAGAGCTGATTTTGTTCAAACAGGGGGCTTTGCTAAGGATGACACAAATGTTGTTTTGCCGCAGAGCGCATCATTAGAATGAAATGATGCGCAATCTTTGAAAATTAAACACACACACTCACAATTATTCTAACTTGTCAGGGGAAAATGCGATCGCATGACTTCAATGTACAATATCACCAGATAAGATCACGCAGATATGACACAATTTTCATTTTTTACGTCGTTTGACGTTTCAACACTCATTCGGAGAGGGGAGGGGGGGAGGGGGCATTCTTAATGCATTGCTAGCCACCTTGCGCCTGTAACCGAATTTCCCAGCTGTGGTGTCATGTTTTCAGTAGCAGGAAGAAGAAGAAGAAGAAGAAGAAGAAGAAGAAGAAGAAGAAGAAGAAGAAGAAGAAGAAGAAGAAGAAGAAGAAGATGTTTACGAAGATGTGATCCTTCCGGTGGCTAGGGGCGATGGGACAACTCAGTGGTAAAGTCCTGATCTTAAGTGGAATTTACTTCTGTCAAGTGCTGTCAGCTTTTGGACCTGGTTGTCGAAAAAACAAAGTCATCCTGTAGGGTGTTGACGGGGTAAACATTCAACGCTTTGGAAGCAAAACTTTCAGTTGGGTGAGAAGAATTTGGTTGAACAACGGAGATATGTATAAAGCAATAAGTGAAGTGTATGGTATAGCCCTATATCTGTAACTTACACACAAAATTATGAATTCGTCTGTATTAACGTGTATATCGTTTTACACGCACACACAAACACAAAAACGCACGAACATCACACACATATATAAATATATTATATATTAATATGATATATATGCATATCTACCTGTATATACATACGTATGAATATACACATATATACGTGTGTGTGTGTGTATGTGTACATACATTATGTCATCATTGATAAATAATATTACTTATATTATTACAAACACTGCTTTCAGCTGGTTCCGTCATATCCACACTCCTATTTTTATGGACCTAAATCTTTGGTTCCATCATTATCTTATTTGAATATGATATAACCCAGTGGTTATCCGTTTGCTCAAACATAATTGCATTTCCCTTTGTTTGTTTATTCTATATTTCAAAGCATATTTTGATAACTTGAATTTTTTCAGCGATATGTTTTGTACTTTGAGAAGATACACATTATTAAAAAGATGATCAATTGGTAAGAAGGATAGCATATAGGGAATGTAACTAGGCAGACGAAGGGAGGGGGGGGGGGGAGGGAGAGGGAATAGGAGACACCCGAAGAAGAGATACCTGAGAAGTTGAGAGAAGAGAACAGATAGTAACAACTTTATTTCTCGTAGGTTGGAGCTATTATAATCATGTAAAAACATTGACTTTACCCAGTAACCCGTAATCTGAACCTATAAAAATGAAGAATTTATGGTGTAAGGGCGAATTATGGCTATGACTTGCGATGTGAAGGTTAAGTAGTGGGCTGGATAGCTTTTCGAGTGGTATATTGCGAGAAGACTTTTTTTTTGTAAGATGATTTAAAACACTGAAGGGAAGCACGATTTGAGATCGTCAATGAGAACCACATGTATCACAGATTCCTACGAGAGAAAAAGTCTTTCAAGACTGAAGATGTTCTGTCTACCTGTTCCCCTTTCTATCTATCTCTCCATGCAAATATAAAAACATATAATCATGTATGTATATGATAGAATTATTGTATATATACATTATATAGGTGTGTATATATATAATATATATATATATATACATATATATATATATATATATATATATATATATATATATATATTCATCTTGGAACTTTCCACGTGTTGGACTTCGAATGTTGTAATTATAAGTAGAACGAGTCTCAAATACGCCATGGATCCAATAAGAAGTTTTTTTTAATATATAAAAACTTCTTGTTGGATCCATGGGGTATTTGAGACTCGTTCTTTAAATATATTATATATATAAATACTGAGATGTGTGTGTTTGTGCGTGTGTGTGTGCGTGTGTGTGTGTGTGTCTCTGTGTGTGTGTGAGTGTGTGTGTAGAGAGAGAGAGAGAGAAAGAGATGTAGGATCTCATGTTTTGCGCGTAAGTTGATCATAGCAACGGCGAAGACACTTCGTTGTATCCACTTCCTGAAATAAAGCGTGTTCAATGTGACATTCAAAGAGGTAGCAATGCTCTTTTCCGCTTATCCCATGTTCAATAATGAAAAAGCCGAAAAGCAGATCAAAATATTCCTTCCTGTACAAGAGTCCGTGATCCATGTATTACTTAATGAAGCAGATACTGGCGACTGGTTGATGAAAGTCGTCCTATAGAACGTGGTCGCCTTCAACTCGGCTAACGCGGGTGGCGTCGTCGGCTAAAGTTGGGGCTCGGCGGGTATCGGCTTACCGATCCCGGCGCGGCGGCACTTGCACAGCTTCGCTTTGTCCTCTCTTTCTAAGTGACTGAGAAACAATTCCTGACTGATTTGTTTGCCGGGTGGCGCGCGTTATGGCAGGTTACACTCTCCTTTAGCTTTTGGCCACCAGTCTAAGACGGCACAAGGTACAAGATAATCTGTCTGCCGGCTTTAAAATGTCGTCTGCTGCGGCTAATAGGATGTAATACCGACGATATTGTACGATGTCCTCTTAGTCACGGAGCATTGTTTTTAAACCATTCTCTACGGGTAGCCCTACTCCTTTCACATTGAATTCTACATCCCGAATTAAAGAACAGAATGATTCCCAATACCAAAGACATACATAAAGTTATCGTTGCAATGTTTAGAACCAAGTATAACAGGCGGTATCGAACAGTCAAAAAGAAAAAAAAATAGAGGTCGTAGAAAACTAGTGCGCCCTTGAGGTTTTACGCAACAAATAGAAAGGTTGGCATTTCACAATACTCAAGTTAGGATCACAGTGTGAAATTCACATGATGTCCGAGTTATTTTTTAAAGCAAGTGGATGCCTCCAACATTTCGTTCGCAAAAGAAGAAACCACAGAATACTCTCAACTGTCGCTGTAAACGGCTTATGTGCTAAAAATAACATGAGTATAATTCTTATTTCTAAGAATATATATCACCATTCGAAGAGTAAAGCAATGTTCTCACCCCAAGGGGGATTCCACGTCAAGATCTGAAATTCTGCAGAACACTATGATATAACATGACTTATGTGATAAACAATGATATCATGTCAGCATGGCAAACGGATCAGGGCTTACTCATGTTATATTATGAAATACACAATATTATTACCAAAGGGAAGGAAATACTGGTGGCATAACAACATGTCACACATTCTGAAAATAAAACAAAGGAGGTTTGATAGATGGAGTTACAACTCACTATAATTATTCAATCAGCTGTCAGTTTTCTATGGATGGACAAAAGAATTCCACAGGTGCATTTGTGCCTTTGATGTTCGATGTTTGAAGCCGCCATTTTTCTGAGCAATCTGAAGATTCATTTTTAACGCTAACGTAATATCGGGTATATGCTGCTCATTTATATATCAAATGCAATGAAATTTCACCTAATGATAAAGCATATAAAACAAAAGTCAATTCCGTTCGAAAATATGTGCAAAAGTGTAAATCTGAGCTGTATTTTGTGAAAGTGTTTGAAATTTTACCCTCATGGAAAGCCGGTTTTATCACTTTTCTGATTATTTCCGCAAAATGAAACTAATATGGTATCAACTTCAAGTATAGTTCTTTCTAAATTAATATGTCAGATTAGCGTACAGACACGTACAGTCGAGTAATTTTGATATCTATTTCAGCAATATTTGAGCAATTTCTATTTTTGCACTCCCGTGCCTTTACCATTGGCTACCGCCCATCGTTTCTAAGTAGGGATAGCGAAAAGTAATTACCATCATAAAGACATATCTTATCTTCCTTAGACAGTGGCTGGTCATTATGCAATGAGAGTTGACGTGAATTCATTTGCTTCCTATCTGATAAGGGGCAGATCCAGTTTGACACACACTTCAAATGTTTTTGAGTGGCGGCTTCGAGCATGGGATCAAAGCGAATAAGACTGTTGTGACTCCATTTCTCGAACCTCCTTGATAAAACAAATCACCACCATCAATGATATCAGACTTAACGTAACATGAAAACTTTATTCTTCCCTCGTCTCAAACGGCATCGTCCCAGCAGTTTTCTTCAGTTCTAACGTCGGCCGAACAGGCCACACCCATTTTTTCCTTTTAGTAATGGTATGTAGAGCTTTTAATGCTTTTCAACCCAGAAAACAAACAAAAACAAAAACCAAACCAAAAACTACAAAGGGTGTGAAACTTTAGTTTGTAGAACGCGCGATTTTTGCTCGTTTCACATTGATCGAGACAAAGGGAAGAATGAGGAAAGACCGCAACACTGGTAACCAGTTTTACGTAACAGAATGCATGAAAAAATGTACTATAGCATTTCCCTCGTGATTCCTGTTAAACAAAGAGAAATGTATGAAAGCTAAGTTCATGTATACCATTTTTAATCACTTCTATCACATTTATGAGGTAGAAGAGAAAAGACCTTTATCTATAACATCGTGATTTCATTCTAAATGTGTGAAGCTGTGTAGTCTGGTAGTTACGGAAACAGAATAAACTACAGACTATTTCTAAAACCCAAACATTCTTGTTATATCAGTCACAAGGTAACAAAGATTTGTCTCAGTGAGAAATGACGTGGGAGGATATTTTAGGTTCTGAAATCAATATCTATAACATATCTGCGTTTTATGACTCAAATTTGCCAAGGTGAGGAATCCCTAAAGTGCTCTTTACTTGGTCAGTGTGGGTATTTCTCATCCCGGTTACTACACAAATCTTTATCATTGTTACTTTTGTTCAAGGTTTTTGCGCTATATAAATGTAGCCTGTCTTGTCTATTATCACACTTGTTTTGTTGTTGCTGTTGTTGTTGTTGTTGTTTGTCCCTATCATTTAATCTAGTTACAGGAAATATTTATTCAACTCTTTGTTTGACTTTTATTACAACACCTGAGCTATGTAAGTCATGCAAGGGCAGATCAAGTTGTATAACAGAAAACAAATAGGAGATTAAAAGTAGAGGGCATGACAATCCTTTTTACCTTGAGTTTTGGCGTGGAGAAACCTTGCGTGTTTTTGGATGCATCCTGTGTCAAAGGTTACTCATTTGGGATCTTTTCGCTGGTGTTCAATGTTGAAACATGAGTCATAAGTCCATAAGCGACTCGTTCAAAGACACGTTTGACCGAACAAAGAGAAAGTTAGATTTAGAGGCATTTTCGTTGCTTCTCTTTGCAAACTTTTTGTTTTGTGTATTGCTTCTCTTTATATCATGTTGGGGACAGGTTGGGAATGAGTCATAAACATTTTTGTTGCTGCTGCTTACTTTCCATTTGAAAGCTCAAGAGTGGTATTGGGATTGTCGTTTGTTTGTTACTTTTCGGATTTTGGATTTCCTTCGTAATAACGTTGTTGCTGTACCGGGATATCAGCATATCTTTGATTGCTTCCTTTGGTAATCTGACGCGGAAAGAATCAGCGGGTAATTACCGGTATAATTCCTTTGTATGACGATAAAGCATCGGATGTTCCGACGGTCGGTTTGATCGATCGCAGGTGCAGTTATCCCCCCACATTCCAACAAGATTTGATGGGCTCGAAGTTCGCAGCGCTAATACTTCCTGCCTATATATTAGTAATCTGTTCTTGTGCACCTTGTACAGCGGATGTGTCCCAAAGATTATCTTCCGAAATGACTGAAACGTTGCACATGATAATACGGGTTCACCACGATGAGTCAGAATTAAGAGAAAGCCCAGGGAGAAAGCCTTTAAATATTTGAAACTTATCGATTCCGAAATTGACAAGCTCTGATCCACCACGTTTCTATCGATGTATAATTTCTTCGTGTGGGTTCTGTTGGTGTTGGTGTTGTTGTTGTTGTAGGTAAAATTTACAATGTAAATGATTTACAAACATGTTATGTTTACATTATTGTTATTATTATCATTATTATTATCATTATTATTATTATCATCATTATTATTATCATCATCAACTCTCTAAAAAAATCGAGTGAAAATATTCACTCCTAAAAGGGTGAATACTCAAAAAAGAGTGAATTTTGAGTGAAAATTCACTCGTTTTAGAGTGACCTCAGGGATCACTCCAAAATCTTCGAGTGATCCCTGAGGTCACTCCAAAATGAGTGAAAATGAACATTTTCACTCAAAATTCACTTCAATTTCACTCTAAATTCACTCTTTTTTTTATTCACTCTTTTAAGAGTGAATATTTTCACTCGATTTTTTTTTATAGAGAGAACATTAACATTCTAAATGAATCGTCATGTTCGTGTCATGATAGTTGATGAAAAGAAAAGGAAATCACCTTACCAACGAAGCAATCCAGTTCTCAACAAATGGCGCTTTTGACCATGCTATGCTGCATATACAACTTTGCTTTTCATTTCCTGTGCACATAATTTGCAAAGACAACTGTCAATATTCCCCTATAAAAATGGCTGTAAAAACAAACAAACAAACAAAAACTCATCATCAGAGAAGGATCTCGACAACCGACAACTAGTGAAAAGTTAAAAAGATTGTGAGTCGCCAAACATTTTTTTTCTTTTTTTTTTTGTCAGGTGATTGTTAGTTAATGATAGACTAAAAATGGGGACACAGCTATGACAATGGTATGAATTGGGATCATGCATTAAACATCTTAGTTTCTTTGTTTCATCCATTTTCAATGTATATCAGTCAATTGATCATATAATTTCTTGTATTACGTGTGAGGGAAATGCACCCTACAAGCCCAGCTTTTTAGCATTCCTCCCCATTTCCAACATTTTCATATACTTACAATTTTTCTGTAAATTTATCCTTTATTTTGCATTATGATGAAATCTTTGTACTTGTATTTCATTTCTGTAATATATTTATATGTTTCTGTTGGAAATGAAAAATGAATGAATGAATGAATGAATATTAAAATTGAAAGGTATCTGGAAAGGTATCCTTATGAGTGTCCTGGAATGGTGTTTGCGAAACACACGACACTTTGAATGAAGTGTCGAGTAACTTTGCTGGATTATTTGCGGGATTGTGGGGATGCTGCATGTATTGAAGGAGCAGCAACATGGTGCATCGACCCCCAACTCTAATTAAAGCTTGAAATTGGTAAATAGCCTACTAATCCATCGTTCAAGTATAGCTTAAAGGGATGGTACAGTTTTGGTTGAGATTGGACTTCAGCTTTCCAACGTTTTTTATGATGATTTTTTGACATAATGAGATACCTATTATGAAACATGAAAGAACACATAATTCTTAAAGAAATTCAAAGTTTATTTTATGAAAATTGGTTTTGTTGGGGCCGAGATATCCAAATAAAGCCGTCCTAATAAAAGGTGGGACCCACCTTTTATTAGGATTGCTTTGTTTTACCTTGTTTTGTTTTTTTATATCTCAGCCATTTCAAATGTGATTTTCATCAAATAAACTTTGAATTCCTCTCAGAATATCATGCTCCTCAACATTTCATGAAATTGTTTCTAAGTATCTCGCAAAAAAAAAGTTTAAGGCTGAATCTTTCCCTCAACCAATATTTGTCCCTTTAAGGCAATTGTGATATTATCGGTATGATTTGTGGGCGTTCATAATAATCTCTGCCCCAAAATGAATGATTGTGTCTTCTGTTCAATTTTTTCATGTCTTCTGCAAGCGACGAGATGGACGTGATGTATTGGAGACTGATATAGTAGGTTGATGGTAATTTGGCAAGGACGGGGGAAGGGGGGCTAGAATTTGCGAAATAACGGTAAAATGTTTTCCTTCAGCTTGATTAAAGCTGACGATGCAGCAAACACATTCCTATCTCCTTGAAATTCTTTGGTAGATTAAAACCTTTGTCTCAATGATCGCTCACGCTAAAATGTAAACGTGGTAGGCAGAGAACTGTTATCTCAATCTTGAAACAAGTTGGTTCTGTTGTTACAAGAATCGTGACGGGAATTATAAGGCGTAAATATTTCAGCGCTCCCGCAACAGATATCTGCATCTTGAGGTTTGTGGGTATCATAATGTGTGTTACTGGTCATGCGGATTAACCTGCTTGAACGCAGGAATCACATGGCTGTGTTTGCTAATACGTGTCATTAGTTTCATATCGTCCAAAGGGCATTGCCCAATCTCACGCCTGTCAGCTCGCCCACTCGGTTGTTGCATTGCTTGAGTGACCGCTGGAGAGTGGGATCAAAAGTCAAACGTCCGCGAGTCTAATGATGACCGTTAGGTCATTATATTCTGGATCACTTTCTCCCTTTATCACCCTTTTTCAACCAGACTTCTAGAGTACCTGTGATCTGTTATGTAAGAGTACCAACGCGATGGGGATTTCTGTGAAGTGTGCGCTTCAGCCCGACCGGTCAATCAACCCTTTTCTTTCCTGATCTCTTCGTTTATTTTACGCAGACATTTTATTTCACTCTCTCTTCATAGATTTTGAATGAAGACATTTTCAAGTTTTATTCGCTTAATGCATAGAATGATAATAAGTCATTATCTGGTAATACGATACACGCATAGTGACAATACAGTGACAAATTACAGAACCTATCAACATGTAGACATAGACAAAATAAATGTGAAAAAAAGTTGATTCATCATATGACTTGTACATAGTTGTGCGTGTATGTAAACACACACACAGACATATACATATATACACACACACACACAAGCAGGCGCCCACATACCAACACACATACACTCACGTTCATTCACATTGTACCCCTTTTCATCCATATGTGCATGTTGAAATGATATTATTCGCATTTAAACACTTAAAATAATAGCTTAAGACTTGATCAAGCAATGCTGATTACGATGCTGAATTGAGTGTTTATTTTTACAAACTGAATTCCTTCTAATGGTCATGAGCATTATCTTAACTGTTGCTACATAGGGTGAGTCCACGGCCAACTTCGAGCATCACTAATACTCAAACACAAGCTACAAACCTTTTGGAAGGTAATCAAATCACACACAAGTCTTCTGTATATCTTGACTCAGGTAACTGCATCGTAACCATGGCGACAATCAAAGCCCTTAGAGCTGATTGGTTGCCCGGCCGAGCTGTTACCACGGTGATTTCACTGTTGGACGTTTTAGCTATATTCTTCGTTATTAAAGGAGCTACTGCAAAATCTCTGTCTTTGTGTCTCTGTTAGTACATGTGTGTGTGGGGGGGGGGGGGGGGGGGGTCCGGAATAGTACTGTTCCCATTATATTAATGGTCAACGCACCTTTCTTACCTCTTTCTTCATCTTCGTGCTGAGCATCACAATTTGGTGATTACCTTCCCTCTTAGCGGGACTTAGGCAAACAATCATGAAAAAGCTCACTTTGATAGTCCAATCTCAGTTATTATGCATGTTCAGTCATAGCGACATTCTCCGCTATTTTATTCAAACCGTAGGTGGGTGTGCTAAGTGCTTAATTCTTAGCTACCAGGGCAGAGCAGGGCATTCTTAGAATTCAGTCTTAAAACCTGTGGCTCTCAGAACATATACTAAGAACTACTTACATGTCTTAATGGCAATAACTATCCTTAAGCAATATTAATGGAGGATGGGGACAAAGAGATATATGTATACGGGTCGAGAATGGTCATTCATGACATAAAGAAATGAAAAAGGCACCTGCATGGCCTATTATTAACGGACTTTTAAAAATGTGTCGTTGTGGTGTGTAAGATTGAAACATTTTAGATCTGCAGAGGTAGCGCAGTGTTAATATGTTGCATCTGTAACCGGACTGAAGCAGAGTCCTCAATATCCAAGTTATTGAGTATTACAAAAGACAGAAAATAACAACAACAGCAGCAATAATGATAACAAAGACAGCAAACACTGAATTGTCATCATCTCTTTGTTTAGGAAGAACACAAAAACACAGAGGATTTGCTATACCGCTCGAAAGGTCATTAATCTGTAAGCAGTTTGCAGCTGGCCCAAACTGACCACTTGGTTTCTCAAAAGGTTACTTACACATGAACAAAGGAATTACAGCATTCTTTTAAACTCTTCACACTACTTCAGCATTTCTTTCTTTTTTCTTCCTTTCTTCAGTTGCTTGGCCGTTTAAAGGATTACTTTACTAAACGGATTATTGTGATTGAAGGATGAAGAGTTGTACAAGATGGAGTGGTATTGTGTTTCCCAGGTCATAGCCCCGTATTCCCTTCGTACCACTCGTTAGCAGGCTCTAGGGGTAAATCCTAGGACGCTTCAATGCTCATCTCAGCGATTACACCCAAAACAACTCCATTCTTCACAGTTTTCTGTTTTCTGCATTTTTGGCCTGTTTTAGTGACTTCACCGCCTGACCGAAGTTCGTTGACGCGGAAGAGTACGCGGAGATACACCGACATTTTTGTGGTCAAGAGAAACCAGGACTCGTGCTATATACCTGCGATTCATTTTGCTTCGTTATTTTTAAGTTAGGGAATGACTTGTTTTGTCTAAACCACAGGAATTTATTTAAGTAAAACTCTTATTTCTGAAGTGTCATGTCCCTTGTGGTAGGCCTATGTTTCAATGAAAAAAAAAGCAACGAGAAAAAAAAAAGTAGTTCTCCATGGCACCCCCTCTCTATCTCTTTCTTGTTTGTATTTCCAGAGGATAATCTCGCTGAGTAGTATAAAGAATCGCCTGACCGAAATGTTTAATGATGGGATGGAAAAATGTTGAAAATTCGGTAATACCATTGATAAAGATAGAAAAAACTCACTTCGTGGTTTTTGTGATTGTCTTGACGAGATAATGATGAAGGTGATAGTAATAAAGGCACAACAGCTGCAACCACAGGACCCGAATCAGAGACCTCGTGAGTGACAATCCGTGATCATATCCACTCGGTCACATCAACTCCATAACCTAATTTCACTACCTTAATGTTAAAGGATAACCCCTCCTTTGCTGAACTATCAATCACCGTTTAGATTTCTGGGCACAAAACAAACGATATTTGAAATCATGTCACTGACATATTTTTTGTTTTCGCGAGACCAAAATGGCAATTCTAAAGAATCCATAATAAAGGATGCAATGCTGAATGACCTGCCAGAATTTAGTTTGCTGTATCTACTTCTTGCTTGATTTAATTGAGGTCAGATTTCTGTCCAACTTATCACGAGAAATATCTATAGCATTTGTTTGATTGGACGTGAACATTTTCAAAGTCTGGGACTCCTGTCCGTTTTGAAATAGAATTATCAGCATAATATATTATCTGTCAAACGAACAGATACAATTAGAATTCGAAACATTGACTAACATCATGACATAGCATGGATTTCATCAATTTCAGTGAAGACAGCTTTCATTTTTATTGTGATTTTCGGGGGGGGGGTGGAGGAAGGTTGAGACACCAATCTATTTGGACCGTAAACCATACTTCCTGTTTTCAGTA
The DNA here is from genome assembly GCF_040938485.1 of Diadema antillarum. Lineage (NCBI taxonomy): Eukaryota > Metazoa > Echinodermata > Echinoidea > Diadematoida > Diadematidae > Diadema > Diadema antillarum. Next base: position 784,845 of record NW_027271999.1, read on the forward strand.
ATATGATTGTTTGTCTGTATGGAAGTGTTTTAGTTGTTATAGATGCACTTTGAAGGAGTTTGATGAAGATCGTTGTTTAATGATAATATGGGGGGGGGGGGGATGAGGGTAGCGGAATACATTTCCTTACCTACGTCCGGAGTCTCTTCCGGTGAGTTATTCTTAGCTCTGTTTCTTTCTCTCCTCTCTCCTTAACTTTCAGGTCGACGGTCAAACCTTATCAGTGTATGAAGAGATCTTTGGGCGTCTGTGTGGTAGTTTGCATAAAGGATTCGTACCATATATTACTCGGAAATCCAGTTACCGATATGTTAATGTGGTCAAAACAAACAAACAAACAAACAAACAAACAAACAAACAAACAAACAAACAAACAAACAAACAAACAAACAAATAAACAAACAAACAACAAATGTAAGGATATATCTTTGGGCGTTTGTGTGGTGGTTCGCAACAACAACTTGTTTAACTACTCGGAAACCTATATAGTTGCGGATTTTTTTATGAAGTAATAAAACAACATCAACAACAGCGAATAGCTTGAATTTGGTACGGAATACAATACAACAACTTTCGTCGAAATTTTCACCCATAAACGAATACACATTACAACAATAGAAATGGACCTCACAACTGTCACGCGGTGTCCATTTTGAATGATCGCTTACTGATATTGCCGAATTGTCCCGTAAACCATACACTCTTTATTGCTTGTCTTGTCCTCCATTTAGCGTATATATGAGTCATTTTACATTTTCTTCTTTTCTTCTTTTTTTCTCTCCAGAATTAGGCAATTAGGAGATATAACAATAAGAAGAGCCGTTCCAGATCGTACCAATCTGTCCAAATGCTCCTATACATTCACAGAAGAATTTTCATTGCCATGAAAACATAATCCACAACACCTGCAATTGTGAAAAATCGGATTAGCATGATCAGCATGATTAGGACTGGACTTATGTGCTTTTCTATGTCGTCATTGGTGGCTTAAACCCGTTTCACAGTGTGTCAGATTTATACCAACAAAATCATCTCCGACAATAGACCGGTTTACTACCAATACTGCTTAAAATGTTATAGGTACCCCTATGACAATAATTGTGATATCTTACCCGATATACTGGAAGGCTTGCCTGCAACTTCCCGACATAGCAAAAACTGATTATTGAGGTTGGATTCCAAGCCCTGCAGTACATACAAGAGAAGAATAGCTTGTCACTCGATCCCCACTGGAAAAATGAAAACCTCAGATAACTTTTCAATTCAATAACTGCATAATTATGAGTCCAAATAAGAAGAGATTTGTCTCTCTAATGTATCCATCCCCTACAGCACTAGTTTTTGGGAAAACAGATACCTGAACAAATATCCTTGTGAAATAACTTGTGAAATAACACTCAACATGATGGAGTTTTGTCACTAAAAGTTCAGTTTAAAGAGAGAGAGAAAAAAATACCTAATATGTAGTGGCTGGTGAACAGAAGACTGGATTTGATTTACAATTTCAATTCATTTTTGTAATTCTCAATGAAAATTGCATGAAATGTAACAAAACAGGATGATGTATGCATGATGTACTATACATATTACAGTACAATGAAATGTTACTACCATAAAACATGGCTGCCAATACATGTATATCAAAGTTCAAATCTAAGTAAAACTGTGAGAGAGATACGATGGAACCTACTTCAAAGCAAACTTGTTAAGCGTGCGTCCCAATTCTCTTAAACATACCTTTGTATTTTGCCGGTATGCATATATTATCTTTATTTTGCTGATTATTATTCATTTTTATAAAGTCAAGTGTTTGCCTAAGATATCATGAGTGATTTAATCTACGTTTGTTTGTATTTTGAAAAGAAAAAGTGAAAATCGAATGAATTGAATTGAAATCTTTCCGGTGAAGAACAAGATAAGGAGCACGGATACAACTTAAGACCAATTAAGGGGGAAGGGGACAATACTATTTGGGGAATATATAGACAATTCTACTCAAATACAATTACAGGAAAAAAATAATCCACATTTACATCAACTGATAAAAGTATCAAACATATTACTTTCGCCAATCAAGGGATATCATAACAATAACTTAAGAGTCTGCGTTTTGTGCTCGTGCTTTTGAGGGGTAGACTGACGGAAAAAAAAATCCAGAATGTTTTCAACTCGCAGATAATGTCCTTGTCATTAGCTTCAAAGATCGCTGAAGGCTAATGAAGCACTGCTATGCCTCTCTATTGTTTGAAATGTTTTCCTTCTCCCAGTCCCATCAGTTGTTCTTTATGTAAAGGAGAGAGTGGTAAGTACCTATCTGAGAGACTTGGTATGTTATCTTCATTCAGATTCCTGGAACAATGCGATTGTAACGGCTTGAAGTCTGCCGGTGCGTGAAATCTTCTTAACTTGCGAGCAATCACAGATGAATAACACATGCAATGTACGATGTCATATAGGTAGGTCCAATCGGTTGACTTTTCGCAAGCACGTTATAGGTGCAGTCCCTCGCTTTGTCAGAACATTCCACTTGTGGGCTTCATTTTCACTAGTGTCCCTTCCCCATTACGCAAGTGACAATGTGTGAGATGCAATGCTCTCGTGCTCCAGTTATGACGTCACGAATGTGTTTATCTCTCTTATTTTTTTCTCTGTCACTTGAAAGGGAAGAGGGAAAGTTAACGGTATGCCTAAATTCACGGCAAACAACTCTTATTACATGGGAGGGAGCATCTCCCGATACCTGTGAACAAGAAGGGACAAAAGAGACTTTATGAGGTCACAAAAGAACTCTCTCACAAAAACATGTTTTCTTGTAATAGCGGTAAAACGAATACGAGACAACAGGAAAAGAAGGCAAAAACTAAGACGAAGAAGAAACTATTCTTCAAGGGAAACATAGAAGGAGGAACAGTGGACATTGCTAGTTGGAAAACAGACAATTATTCCTTCTCTTCTCCGATGTTCATTTTTTGTTGATACATCCATAATGCTTTTCGACCTACAGTAATTACAGTTCATTTTCCTGTCAATGTATCTATGTGTAACTATTCTTCAATGAAAACATAGAAGGAGGAAAAGCGGACATTGCTAGCTGGAAACGTGACAATTATTCCTTCCCTTCTCCAATGTTCGTTTTTTGTTGACACATCATAATGTTTTACGACCTACAGTATATAATCACAGTTCATTTTCCTGTCAATGTATCGTAACGTAACATTGACACATCTATGGATTCGGAAAACAAGACAGTAATTTCATTTCATTTTCATTTTATGGAATATTTCTTCACATACATTCGTGATACATACATACATACATCTACTGATCAAACTATCATAGAATTTGAAATTGCATGCATACAGAATAAACTTTACATGATAATAATAGTTGAAAATAAGAAAAAATCTAAGAATAATAATGATAATCACAACAAAATTACTTAAGTTAGATTTCGAGACGATCTGCCACCCTAAAGTCTTGAAACAAAAGGAAGTTTATCAGAACTTTCGTATCTGCAACTCTTTTCATCAATGGCTGTAACTAAGAAGATCGCAGTGCATTGTAGAGAGCGCAATCCGTGCTAAGTTGTCTACTTGTTGCCTTTATAAAGAATGATTATGGAGTGAAATCATGAATAATTATTGAGCGTCATTGTTGTTATGCTTAAACATAATATACATGTACGTATGCATGCTGTATGTAAGTACTGACCCAGCTTTAGGGAGATATCATAAATTATGCTCATAATTACTTACACACGACCTCAGGGAGACAATTTGTGTCTCTCTAACGTTTTCAACTATATTTTATCGATTTAATCGCATGCCTTACTGTTGACATTGCTCATCTACACAATGTCTGCCTAAAGCTGGATCCAGAGTTATATACAGAATATATATATATATATATATATATATATATATATATATATATATATATATATACATGTACAAATAGATACAACTGTTATGCAAATAATGATAAGGCGGCGATGTCGTTGTATTTATCACGTCTAAACCTGTTAATTAGTTCGTCAGCATTCTTTGTCATTTGTAAGTTTTCCTTCTCAAATCATTCCACTCGAATCATTTGTAATTGCATCTTGATCGTGGTATATTGTAGATTTCAGACCAATCGAATGACTAGTGAAATAATCAAGTACATAAAGCACGGATGAAAATCAGTCTGGTGGAAAGGACACGAAGGATGCCCTTGCTGCTCGTAGCAAATTATGTCTTTTTGTCTGTAGGTGGGTGCGCAAAATCAATCACTGGGAGAATAAATTTCATCCATTTGTTTGTTTGTTCGTTTGATTTTATTTTTTCAACATAATTTCACACATAAATCAAAGTTCTTTTCATTAATTCTTTTTTGTCATTTTTTTCAGTAATATCACAGAAAACGTCAATACACTGATTACAATTACAGCATATAGTTACAATTTTTTTCAAAGTGGAAATAGTATATATACCACATACTGCTGAAATTAAATATTAATGTCAAATAATATTGCTAATGATCTAATCCATTGTAATGAATTATTTTGTTTGCCTTACCTTCTGTTGTTTGTAATTTCTGACCTTTTCCAGAAACGGATGGGGAGAGGGGCAGCTATGTGTGTGTGTTTTTGTATGTATGTTTGTTTGTTTGTTTGTTTTGGCGGATGGCTGATGGCTACCTCCCACCTGTTCTCTGCTGTTATTTGTTTTTCACCTGTAGGCACATTACCACATTACACCTGCCAGCCCACCAGTGTGACTAATACGAAGGACAGTCTCCTTAATGACATTTTATTCTGACCCGACGCGAGATAAACAAACTCGAAATCTTACGTGCGTGAAAACAACAGTTAAAATGTTATATTGCAAACATTCTCAAAACAAGCTAACATTCTTTTTTGTCTGTGTATCTCTCCCTCTCTTTCTCTTCATCTCTCTCTCTCTCTCCCTCTGTTTCTCTTTCTCTATATATCTTTCCCTGTTTTTCACTCTTTCTCTCCTTTCTGACCCTGGAGGGCACTACCGTTCAACCGAAGCTGGTGTGTAAAAGCTTGTAAAGGTGACAACAACACATCGAGATAAAGACACTTTTTAACGTTTTCAGAGATTTCTAGGTAACCGAGGTGGATCAACTCGCAGGACGAAACTCATTGATGTTGTTGTTGTTTTTATTTTTTCTACCCCCGAGAAGAACAGACCGATCTCTCACTGGACAAAGAAGCCCCATCACGACCCTATATCACAGCCCCCGCAACTACCATTGTCCCAGGACGTATAAAAGGCAGACGACGGGTCAACAAGCATTCAGTTGATAACGCGTCTACCACGCATACAGTAAACGTTGATACACTCTGGTAAAACTGGACGCCAAGTCGCGCGGGATTACACGTTAGTATTCGCTTCCTTACACCGAGAGGAATACTCCGCAACTTTGTGCATCCTTCATTTATATTTTGACGACTTTTCCAGTTTGGGAAAGAAAACTCTTTGTATCTTTCAACATGACGATTTCTCCACACATCAAAAGGTAAGAATACTCGAACTCGCGTCTTTACTTTGTCTTAGAAGCAGTTTGACATCTCCTTTTAAGGAGCTCCTAAGTGCATTGGGATCTGAACTTAATCTCTTTTTATTTCTCAATGCCTGCAGCTGATTTCATTGTCAGAATATTATTGCAATGGTCATTGTCCAAGATGTATTGGATGTCAAGTGTTGAATGAATTAGATTCATACGAAGATAAAATATTTCCTTCGATATTGAAATCTATGCATATTCCACCATGCTTATCTGTTCATGTTGGTACTAATGTCAATGCACATTCCATGCTTATCTGTTCGTGTTGGTACTATCAATGCATATTCCATGTGTATATTATGTTCATGTTGGTACTATCATCCAAACTCTCTCTCTCTCTCGAATCCGTAATTTGTTCTGTCGATGAACATTCAGTTTCATGGAGCAAATGTCATTCCCGCGGAACTAATTATTCCAATTTTCCATCCTATTGTCGCCAATTATAGAAAAAAAAATATTTGTATATCACAGCAAAATCTGTCAGCACTGCACTGTCAGAACTATTTTGTATGCAACCCTCAGTGTGATGTTGACATGACAGTTGTTCGAGGGTTAACCTCCCTATTTTCCCTCCATTACGTCCGTCCAGCACTCTGCGCTCTGTGCAGAAGACCAAGGACCGGGAGAGGGCAGTGACTTTCTCCGCGGTGAAACCCGATCACTCGCCGATACTGAGAACCGATAAAACCGACAAGCACAACTTCAGACTCGTGCTCCTCGGACAGGATGGCGTGGGGAAATCCGGTGAGTTTCGATCTGGGCAAGATAGTATCTCTATTTATCAGGTTGCATGATATTGTCCTCGGTACGCATACGTTTTAGCAGTGATCGGATAATGTAAGCCGTACAGTGCTCCTCCTATAAGCTTCCGATAGCTTTCTGTTCTATCGGTATATTCTTTGAGATTAAACACTTTCACTTCTTCATGATCTTACGCTCACTGAAAAAAAAAATCCAAACGAGAACAAAGCAAAACAAAACAAAACAAAACAACAAATGCGTGAGATGGCAGAGTGTCTACAATGTGTTTTCAGAAAATTAAAATGTTCCTACTGAAATAAGCAAAAATGCGATATGTAGTTGATTTGCATTCGTGCTCAGACTGCATAATTTCTTGCAGATGTAATGTTAATGGTTAGTAGCAATTATCATTTCAGTTTTCATTTCATTTATTGTTTCTGCTTGGTACAAATCAACAAATCATCTTAAAAGATATACACATTCCAAATGATTGTTAAATGGGCAGCGAGAAGCCGTAAATACAAATTACAAACCACACACTATACATACTGTTATTGAGATGGCCTGGCACAGAAGGAACGGATAAAGTTTTATTAATTGGATTATCAAGGGGTTAGGCTGCCAAATGATGGGAATTAGTTGATGAGGGTAAGGATGCGGAGAGTAGGTAACCTTTCCCCCAATTTTAGAGCTAGCGAGGCCCAGGTGCTCCGGCGTCCCCCGTCCAGGCAAACTCCTAATCGATTTGTTTACCTGGTAATAATTAAACCACTTACTTTGTCGTGACTCATTAGCTTCGGCGGCGCTGTCTCTTCTGTGTAGAATAGAAGTCACGTGCGGGATTAAACCTAAACATGTCAGAAACAATTGTTGACTGACCTTAACTGTATTTTTTTTTTTTGGTCGGTCATATCTTATTTCTTGAAGCTTGTTTCTAAATGATTTCCCTGAGACTAGCGGGGATATTGAAGATGAAGCCTGTTGTCAGGAATGGTTTATTAGAATACGGGTCTTTAGTACTTACGAAAAAGTAAACGATTTTCTTCTATACCATAATTTGTCTCACTTTAAGATACTACGATAAGGAAATAAAGAGAAAGGGGGAGATAGATTGTGTGTGTGTGTATTTGTGTGTGTGTGAGAGAAAGAAAAAGAGATGTGAGATAATGCTCATAATGAGAAAATGGGAAACGTGGTTCATCATCAGCGGAGTATCACTTTTTGAATAGTGGTAGAGCGGCTTATACTCGCAACAACCTGTGATACACAAAGCAATTCATATTGGAGAAGAAGGGTGTTTCAACTCCCCCGTCTCAATACCATGGCAACACTTTAAATCTGACTCATTGGAGGACATTCCTGAGTAGAGCTGAAATAGCGCTCTTCACCTAGTAACCTCCATGTTGACAGTCAAACGGAGGAGGATGTATTGACTCTCTGGCGTTTCCATGGCTATTTTTAGACCAAGTGTGCCGCCACCATCTTCCCAATACTATGTTTATTTAGTTAGGGATGATCCGCATTACACTTGTCTTGTCTGACTCAAACTCGAAGACAAACGAAAATGAAGACATATGACAGAGAGAGAGCTATAGTGTCAAGAGAAATTCCTTTCACTTTGCGCTGGCGCTGATTTTAGTCATCAGTCAAACATGTTTCAGGACCAGTGTCACACTTTCCTCACGCACGTGATTGATAATGACTAATGACTCAATTCACCCACATTGTGACCTCAGTCTCGATAAGAAACGAAAAGACCACTAGAACAACGACGAGGGTTGACCTAATTAACGGAAACTCCCTTAATGATTAAATTAAATGCCTTGAAGTCATTAAAGGCTCTTCAAGAGACCTTCTCCGTTTGTCTCGAGTTAACTAGGGAATAGATATTCGAGCAAGGTGAACGAATAGGGTTCCATCGTATATCTTTAGGCAAAATAATTTCTTTGACTTGCCCGATAAAAGAAGAAAAGCATAATGTTCGAACAGGGTATATAGATGATTACTTTGAACAATTATCCTACACTGTCATGACTTGGGAAACCGTTTTACTTACACACTAAATTTGACATGCTTACCACAATAGGTTAAGTGTGATAAAGTTTGACATGAAGAGATACCGACAGCAATATCTGTTCCACCATGATTAATGGATGTCAGTAGAAACATTTTAAATCAGTTCAAAATACCGTTGGTGACACAAGATATTACATCTTATTTTATGTTTGGCTTCGGAGGCAAGTTCATATGATAGGGAATGTGATAAGGGCTAATAGTGAGAGTGGGTCGGTAAAACAGCAGACAAAATTGGACTTTTGGTGATTTCGACACAAGCCTGTACCAGGTTGAAGCAAATCTTATTTAGATTATGAACTGATGACGTACGAAGTGGTTTTACACCGCTACATATCTCATCTTGCACAATGCGATTAGGATTAGGGAAAACAAAAGCGAGATCACTAAAGACTTTTTCTTGATCAAAGGGAAACAACATGAAGTCCGGGACCCTTCCAAAAGCCCTGTAGAAGGTCCCGCTAACCATTCAGCTACTGAGGCATAATGTAAGGCTTACTTTGGGGTTTAATCATTGGTAATCCTCCCTAATAATCTAGTTTTTTGCTTTTTTACATTTGAGTACAAAGACGGTGTAATCCGACTGTTACCCTGAGATAAAATCACGAGAGGAGAGCCCGAAGAAAACCAGTGACCAGTGATATTTGCTGAGATGATTAGCGTACTGTGACCCTCTGGATCTGAGCCTCATTGTACCCAAGGTGTGGGAGGATGAGGCTTTCGTGAATCGGTGTTAAAAACCACTCGTGTGTGTATGAATTGTGTCGAGGGATGTTCTAAAGAGAAGGAATGTGCGCCGCTCCTGGCACTTGTCCGAACCAATTTCTCCTTTTCTACTCCATTGAAAAGTTCTCCCTTTTTATTTGTCAAATACCGAGGCGATGGTATGCAGGTTCTCCAGGGCAGCTGTTATGAGTCATTTATGGGATTATGTATTAACATTCCTTAACGAATAATGCAAGCAAGGACCTAATTGAATTTGCGTTGTGGTAAATTGTTCTTTTAAACAATTCAGCCTTAAGAGTAAAAAAGACCAAACAAAATTTCACAAACAAGTACACACATACTGTCGTATGACAAACACACGCAGACAGTCACAAACGCATACAAACCCATCCATATACACACGCACATTTTCGTTACCCATTGCGTATTTTTTCCCCACGCTGCAATGTTTTCATGGTTCTATTAATGTTTTCTCCCTTCTTTATTTTCTCGTTTCAGCAATTTCTGTGCGATTCCTTTGTGGGCGTTACCTGCATGAATACGACCCCACGCTAGGTGAGTAATTTCCGTAATTTGTGATCTGTGGTAGCAACGAGACCTGTTAAACTATCTCCAAAAATGTGAATAATTGTCGCTGAAACCTACATGAATATACAAACCTGAAAGGACTCTCCAACTTCGCCTTCTTAAGTAATTTTGCAGCCGCACATCTGCTTACTTTGACTTTCAAGGTTAAAATGACTCATATGCTCTGGTAAATACAGACTTTTAAGGGATGTTTAGGCTTATAGCTTTACGTAAACGTTTGAAATTATTATTAGACGACTGAAATATAAATTTGTACGAGTAATCATTGTTTCTAAGTTTCTAAGCTGCATCAGAATAGATTGATATATTTTTGTCCCGGTCTTGTGGGAATTATATTATATAAGTTAATGTAGCCACCATAGTTATATTATTGGTGTGCATATATCTGTTGGTAGAGTGTATAAGTATACCAGCCACCAGGTGCGAATAATAACCATTTATACGTCGTGCAATCACCAGTCACTTCAATCGAATTTCCTTTTCGTTTTCTTTCTGTTACAGAGAGCTGTTATGAAAAGTTGGAAACGATAGACGGCAGACTGACCAAGGTCGAGCTCTACGACACGGCCAACCAGTCTTCTTTGGAAGACTACCTGGTCGAGGCTGACGCCATTCTCTACGTCTACTCGATCACCAATCGCTCCAGCTTCGAGAAGGCCCGCCTCCTCGCCGACCAGCTCGAGCTCCACGGCAAGTCCCACCTACCCGTCATGTTGCTAGGCAACAAGCGAGAGATGGAGCGAGGGCGCTGCGTGAGCTTCAAGGAGGGTTACTGCTTGGCCAGGGACGCCGGCTGGACTTTCCGAGAGGTATCCGCCGCCACCGACAACGGCAAGCTGAAAGAGGGCATCCTCGAGTTCGTGCGCGATGTCCAGATCGAGCAAAAGAAGCTGAAGGCGAGCAGGAGAGGTCGGTATTTTAGGAGAGCTGTGTCCGCGCTGGCAACCATCAACAGCAACTCCAGGCAAGCGACAAAGGAAGAACACGTAGCAGCCCTTCCCGATTGGACTCTGAATTTGTTACACGTCGGCGCTATCCCTAGATTCCATCAAAGGAGACTTACTTGTCCCGCTGTCTAAAAGAGACGCTCTTGTTCATCGTACAGGACTAACGATTGAGAATATCATGAACTTAACGAGACTTTTGTAAATATATGTATATTTCAAAGCCACGCGGATTGCTGCAATAATAATTATTCTGTTAATCAAACCGACACACGTCGTGAAAGCCGACGTAAATGCTTGAACTAAATGGAACATGCAAATGAGTGCTTTGTATAGTGCGCAGATGTGTTTGTCCCGGTAAAGTGTGTAAAGTATTTTAAACTTTTCAATCATGCAGTTTGAATGCAAACTCTCTTTCGTTCTTTTTTTCTTTTTCTTTTTTTTTAAACGCAAAGCGTATATGGTAAAGATATTAAAATGTGACGACGGGCACCATTTGCTTCTTCAGCTCTGATGCCCTTAAAATGAAATTATACTTCCATCGATTACAATCCTTAACGATAATATATGACTTGTAATAGTCTTATATTTAAAGACATAAATCGTTTTAGACGGCTGGAAAATTATCCAGGTAACACAACTCTCTTTTGACAGTTTATATAATCATTTTGCCAAAAAATTGATTCAAAGGTACTATGGTATTCACCGTACCTTTTAAAAAATTATGGTTGACGTAATGGAAACCATTGCTTTCTAAAATTCACATGCCAAACATTTCGTTTGGTTTTCATTTTTATTAAGTTCTTTTATTTATTTATTTATTTATTTATTTATTCATTTATTTATTCATTTATTCATTTATTTTATTATGACTATGTTTTATACATTGCTCCAACGCACATACTTAATTGGTATGTCAGGTTAATCCTTCAAATTCAATGTTCTCTTTATTCGGTGACATGATTTATTTTTTTCATCATAGGTCTGCTCGTCGCTTTTGCTAAATAGTTTATGTCATTTTTTTTTTGGTTTTTTATTGAATTACTGCCTTCTGTTCCTATGTCATGTCGATATTCCTTCCAACGTTCCATGAATGTTTTATTTCGATTTTTATGAACTGCTTTTATTGATTTTATTCAAAATTATCTGATTAACTGAAATTATCTTTTATTCTTTATGAATTGTTCATTATCATTCATCTTCACCGTATGAATACAGTATAGAAGGATGAGAGAAGTGAGAGTATGTGACTGAGTGAGTGAGTGAGAGAATGATAGAAAGAGACGAGAGAAATATAGAAGTTAAAGGGCTGTATAGATTCTATAGGCCTACATGGAATCTAGATGTACACCAAGGTGTGCATGCAAACCAAATCGTTGCCTTTCAAGGTATTTGTTCAAATGTGTCGAGTGAAAACTTAAGATGCTTTAGTTCACAAATATTCCATATCAAAACAGATTCTTAAAATTTCGGTCAGAGTGATTGTCTGTCGGAAAATTCTCCATTTTCAACTATTTTTTTTCAAAAATAATTTGCTTCATTAAATCGAATGCTATTCAAAACAATCACATTCATAATTTTTAGTATGGTGCATGGCATGTCAAACAGCAGCAAGTAATGTCTGTACATTGCAAAATTCGGATTTACAAATTTACACATGCAGAAATCACATTTATTTTTTCATTCACGCTGATCAAATTATGTTTATAATGTGTTTTCTATCGTGCTTCGTAGAAAATGTACGACCACATTTTCAGTTGAAAGTCTTCCACTGATGACTATCAATAAACAACAAAACACTGGAACTTCTCTGTCTCATAATCTGTCTTGCTTGTTTGTATATATAAGTATGTGGTTCAGTGATGTTGTCCATATCGGTATTACGACGGTGACGAAGGACGAGAGAATGATATGTGTGTGAATAATTTATGCTCTATACTGGAGTTAACCTTGGACTGAATGAAACATGATGTTATGAACACACTATTACCAAGCACGCTGTACACACACACGCACACACACACATACACACATACACACACACTCACACACATAAAAACACACTCAAACTTGCACACAGAATGACTTTTATAGCGAGTAAAAATCCATGAAAATTTAAAAACTTTCTTTTTTGGATGGGGGGGGGGGGATCATCTCGATTCGAGAACTGAAAAAGAAAATGAGACATACAGAACTTCTCAGAATTTTTCGCTGTCTTTCTTTTGTTTTTTATTCTTTTCTTTTTTGTGCTTCCATCTGCAGGAAATTAACATACCTAATGGGTTTTTTTTCTTTACCTGGTGTACGAATATTGCATTTTTAATTTTACTCTTTTTTCATTTAAGCTCACAAATCTCTTCATAACGTGCACGTGCAATCGTGTCTCACGTTGTCTTATGAGTCTAACTAGTGTGAACAAGCTCTCTACACATCTCGCCATTAAACATAAGCCTTTTTTTAGGTTTTTCTAACGTTTGTTTGGATTCATGCTACTTGAAACCAGACACTCCACATTCTTCACGACCATGCTGATAGGCTTTTATGACCAAAACAGACATTTCGGTTGGCAATCATCAATATCTTACAGAATATTTACTAGAATGCAACCTTGAATATAGCGTTGATCCATACTCAGACTCAAGTGTAGTATTGGTCGACAAAGTATGTTTTATTGCGCTAAAATACCAAAATTTTGTTTCGCCTTTAATCGTTATAATATGAGATATCCATGATATATATCAACAGTGATCTATAAAGGAGTAGAACTTCATTGTACTGCTATGCTCCCTTATTACGTGCAAGTGTTGGCAGCGTGCCATAACTCTGTTTTTCGATAATCTATCCGTGCTTCGCAGGACTATTATTAGTGATGTGGTATCACCGTTTACACAATCCAGACTGGTGAGAATGACATAATTGGTTGTTACATTTGCACAGGCTACATTTAGCTGCGTCTAGCCTCAAACAAGCAATTCCTGTCATTAAAAAAAGTCTATCGTCGCTGTCTGTCGTCACTGCCATGATCATTAAGCTATTCAGGTTTCCGTCTCGGTTAAGAATACTTAACAAACCAGGATTTTGTTAATTGATTTTCATCCTTAAGAGATGACAGCAACACTGCTCCAATGTAAAATACATGGCAAATGTTGTTCAAATAACTCGCTTTGAAGCACAAATATGAATGTTACTTCATCTTTCTACTGCTCGGTTTTAATCGTTTCCTCTTGCAATATGATGTTAACTTCATTCAGTTATTGATTTCTCTATCAATCTATATCTATTTCAGATTTTTAAAGCTTATTTATTCAACGTGGAATAAATACATGACATTGCATTTTCAAAAGTTCAGTGATCGTTTTTCTATTTCAAAGTACTGTATTCCACTAAATTGATGATCTCCATTTGGAAGACATGAAACAAACAATTAGTGTATAGGTATTAGCATAATTCTTCTGTCCATTTACTCATTTTGAAAAAAAAAAGGTTTTAGTTTTATTCAATCATTCGTTGCATGCATTTTGTTTATATTCAATTGTGCAAAAACGTGTGTCCCTTTTCCTATTTTAATGAAATTTCCCTTACCACCTCGTATCATGCAACAAGACTGCATTGTAACCAGAAAAATAACCAGAATGTTCTAATATCAATATACACTGCAGGCTTGAATATGTGACATATAATGAAGTAATAAAACAATCCTGTATACAATAGTCTAGTTTACCCATTAACGATGACGAACGTGGGTGGGTATAGTCCTCGGTGTCATGTACCTTTATTTCCTGACCTGGCATTAAACACAATCAACCCTAATCAAAACTTGACGAGGTTTCTTGTTATTGCAAATTGAAGAAAGCGCTGGACTGTAAATCTAATTGGGTTACGCCAGAGAATGATTGATTGTGGGTAAGGGAATTTATAAGCGTATCTTTTGACCTGATATTTCTCGGAGCGTGTGGTATAAAGGATTTTGTGCTTTTGTGCGTGTGCGTGAGTCGCTAACAAAGAAAATGGCAACCATGTAGAATGTAAACGTCTTTGAAAAAGCGGCCTTAACGGTTGTAACTTTGATAAAAAGAACAATATAAATACTAACGAAAAAGACATAACGCACAAACCATTACAAAAAGTACATAGATTTCTTTGCATCACGCATGTAAGAGCTTTACGAGATTTATGGACATGTGTAACATGTAACAATATGTAAACAATAATATGTAAAATGTAACAATATATAAATATATGATCATATAATATATAATATATATATATATATATATAGTATTTGCATTTTACAATCATAGATTGAAATTACAAAAAGTATGTCTGAAAACTTGTCTGAAATCTAAGCAATCATTGACCACTACTCCTTCGTATGTAACACTATGCCTTATATATAAATACATATGTATATATGAGTATCATATATATATATATATATATATATATATATATATATATATACATGTATATATTATATATTTATACACGCCTATATCATACAGATGTGTGTGTGTGTGTGTGTGGTGTGTGTGTGTGTGTGTGTGTGTTTGTTGAATAAATGCGTCTGTGGGCGGGAGGAGTTTCAGCATTTTTAAATTCTAAATCAACGCCATCAGCGATAAACTTCTCAGGACAGATCTTAATAGAATTCTGTATGGACAAGATTATCTTTTGCGTCGTTAGGGGGCCATAATTGGTTTAATCGATCATCCGTCCCCTGGCAGACAAACAAAACAAAAATAAACAGCAGCAGCAACAACAACAACAACAACAACTCAACAGAAACATTTAAACCATCCCTTGGGACTTGGATTACCAAGGCCAGTTTTATCCCCCCCCCCCCTCTCCCCCCAGCAATCAATTCAATTAGTTGGGCGACCAAAGAGAGAAGGACGCCATAATAATCACCGTCAACAAATAAACATGCCCTGACCATCCCCATTCGTTGGTTTTCCATATCGGCAGTGTCAGGATGAATTTCATATCAATCTCCAGTCCATCCAAAGTTCCAAAAACTTCTTCTCTATTACAATTGTGTCATCACTTTAAAACAAAGACAAACACATTCAGGTGAGTGCAAACCTCAAGTCCTTAAATCTGAAAAAAAAAAAATCTGACGACTCTGGACACAATAAAGCTTTGAAGGAGCAGAGAAACCATTTAGACACCTTTGCAAAGCATCAATGAAGTGGACTTGGCAAGGGACTCCGACCCTTTACCATTACATTGACTACCATGCAGACTAGAACAGTCCTCGTGGAAGATAGCATACACGGACTACTATTATTAAGTGTTTGTGTGCTGACCTATAACTGGTACAGTAAAAGAGGAAGAAGGCAGTACCCACAGTACACCGCATCCTTCTTCCCTTCTCTTCCAAATGTACAGTATCAGGTTGCCGTTTCACCAACTTGTGAGGATGGGGTAAGCAGATGATTTCATGGAACTTTTTTAACCACATTTTATACTTTGACAGCGTAGACGCCATGAACTAATAGTGGAGAATTTTTGAGCATTATCTTTCCCCTGAAACTGTTCTGGGAAGGAAACAAGAAACAGGTAAACACATTAATAGATACAAGCAAAGCTGTAACATGGGGATTAGTATCACCGGAAAGTTAATGAGGGAACATCTATAATTGTTAATAGCCCTCATCAATCGATGTAATTGTGCTGGACATTTAGTGGACATACCAATCAATGTAATACAATCATTATCTGTACATTGACATTTCTGGGCCCTCGCTGATACAGTAAACTCGGAAGGGGGTGGGGGTAGTAACTGTCTTAACACATAATGCATCTCGGTATTTATATGCATTATTTCAACCTAAAATCTCATCAAGACTATATTGAAAACTATATATTGCTAGAGTCATGACTTCCTGATAAGTAGGCCTACGAGTTCCGGCAATCAAATAAGAATAGCTTATATTTAAGGTAAAGTTTGACTTTCAATTAAGCCGGGAGTAGGCACAGGTCTGGATGTTTCTTTGATCAAGCTACACAGGACGTTCCTCTCTACCATAATGAAGACGATTACTTGAACCTTGATATAAAAACAATAGGCTAGTTTACAAGTGGACTCGAATGTACCAACATTTTACCTCCAAGGTAAGGATATAAACAAGCTCCTCCATCGCACGCACAGAATGAATCAACCTGAAAACATTTTCCACATCGACTCATACGTTAGCATTGTCTAGTTTCGCAATTATATAGGTATATGTATACTTTATTTAATTCTATTTTTATTTTATTCTATTTCTACGGATTTTGCTTGTAGTGCCTGGGAAACTCTTGACACGAAGAGAAATAAATCAATTCAGTTTTTCATCACAAGAGGTGTTCCCATCATCTATCTTGTTCATCTGGGCAGAACATGTGCGTACGTCGAACTTTCGTCCTTTTCTTACTGGCTATTGACTCTTTCCATGCACTGACTATCTACCATAATACTTCAACCAGCTTTTCTTTTTTTTCAAATTAAAAGCGTTTCCATGAATTGTTGTCCCATGAAAGGACGAAAGCAATACGAACGTGTCCTTGACATGACCATTGTCCAGCCCCGTCCGAAAATCAACATTGTCCACTCCGACTTTCTCATTGTTTGCACGCTCCAAAGGATCTTCGTTGATGATGCAGCTCATTGACTCACTGGACACTTTGAATCATTTCTGATTCACCAGGATATTGACCTGAAAATCCATATAAAAATTTATTTCTAGGTACAGTATTGTCATTTACTATATCTATAGATACATTTCATAGTGACGCCCGGCGGTGCAAACCAGAAAGAAACACTCAATATTTTATTCCAGCACTTCTCGTTCATTTGGTGTGAATATCACTGGAGCATATTGAGGGTGAAGAAGAAATAAAGCAGAAATAAACAAAAAAGAGTACAGGAAAGGTTGATTCAAATAAATGGATTCTTGCATCGAGTTGTTTCTTTATTGCAACTGATTGACAATCATTCATTTGAATAAATACGCAAGTACCCTCTGCTATAAAGGATGAGAACCAACATTGGTTGTCGGGTGAAATTTCGGGTGTAATCTATAGTGTGTGGGTCGCCTGCCTAAGTTACCAGGTGATCGATAGTTCGAGTCCAACCCAAGTATGTATGCCTATGATTTTATCATGGCTACTACCAAAACACTGAGAAATCGATTCTTATTTTCGTCGATGAAGGGAAATATGTCAATCAGTTGCAACAAAGAGGAGGCGTGTATGTGGGCCAATCTTGTGGTGAACGCCATTCTCTCATTCCTACAAAATTTGAAAATAAAAAGTGTTTCCCAACTACAGTTCAGACTAAAGCGCGTTTAACAGTTCTGAGTCAGACAAATACACGACGTTCGTTAGTATTTGATTATATTCAAAAATCAACTTACTGTGATTGCTGCAGCCATTTTAGCGTTATCAAGTTTGGTCCAAGTAAAGAATAAATTCAAATACTTTTTATAGAAACAAATCCAAATTGTTATATGTATATATATATATATATATATATATATATATATATACATATGCTCAAATGCTCATGGTAAATACATCATTGGGATGGGCGCTTTCAGTATTGATGGAATAATGAGATCGTAAAGATGAGGGTTTATTAGTCCACTTTAGGAGCTGCTCTCTATCTCGAAAAGTGAATGCACGCCATGAGAGGTGAAATTGCATCATAAACGCTCAAAACAACTTTCACTTGTAACCTTCATAGCATCACGGAGACATTCTAAGACAGTATCCATACCTGTCAATGTGGGAGGAAGAAGGTCTCATGACTTAAAAGACACATTAGTGTACCCTGCCAAAAAACCTTGGGGCTTATCTTCCATCATGGCCAGAAAATCCCCGCACCGTTTCGACAATAACTGGTGTCCTTCCTCACTACATTAAATGCACGATTAGAAACAAGTGCTATTGTTCGGAACAGCATAGTGTTAAGAGGGACTTAACCTCCGTGAACAAACACGAGACATTAGGTGGTTGTTTGTCGACTTGTATTCCTTGGACATAATGCCTCTTGCGCAGTGCTGTGCTACCCAACTTATTTATCTGATGAAGTTGTTGAATTATAGAATATGACAGCAAATACAGAAATTGAAAATGCGGTGAATGAAGTAATCTGCTCGCAACGACAAAAAACAAGACAATTCAGCCAACCGACGCTATCATTTTGTAGATCATTACCAACCATCATGTTCCAAATTCAAATGTGTTCACTTTGTAATTTTTACAAGTTTAAGTGGAAATGAATGTCAATTCAATTCTATGAGTCATAAGACGTAACACAAACACTACATTGTAATATGTACCTTACGTAATAACAACTTTCATACTATATATATATATATATATGTATATATATATATATAATATATACATATATATATATACAATATAATGATTACATATGTACAAAATGCATGTATGTATGTATGTATGTATGTATATGTGTGCGTGTGTTTTGTGCCTGTGTTTTGTGCCTGTGTTTGTCAGCATTTATCTGGCAATCTTGAATTTAAACATGATCACGTGCATCAGGTGCTATTGCCAATATTGTCCTGATATCCAACAAATGTAGGATGTTTGAATGAGCGCTTTGAGAAAAAAAAGAAGAAAAAAGTTTAATAGAACCTTGATTGCTTCGACGAGGAATTGTATATCATAGAATATAAATCAGGTTGCAATAAAAACCAGTGAACACAGATTTTGTGTTGCGTCGTATAGAAAGTATTTATTACTCGAAATAGTATCATACAAAGATGTTGACAAACTTGGTAAAAGTTTTATTTTTCTTTAGGCTGATAGACGATATGTTGTTAGCTTGCGTACTTACGCTACTATGATTCCATAAATATACTCATTCGTTACAGTTCTTACATCATCTTCATGATTATACATATATATATATATATATATATATATATATATATATATATATATATTATGAAGCATAGTATTTGTAGTATTACCTCGTTTTACACACTTGTATACTCTATTTTGATGGGATAAATACTCTGATGCACACAAAATAAATCACAAAAACGCGACGGAAAAATTTGCATAATGAAGAGGATAGTTTGCTTAATTATTTAAATCAGAAAAAAAAATCAATTCCTTCTACCTTCACGGAATGCATATAGAACTTGCCCCAAAGTCGTGAAGTAGTATATACATGCAGTATGTACACTTTTATTTGTTTGTATCATTTTGTACATTCAATCTTTCTACTAAAGCTGAACGTGAAGGAAGATTAAAGATATGTACATCATGGTCTCCGATGGATTATATCGACCTGATTAAAGAATCAAAACTTTGCGGCTATTCCACACACAAACACACACATACACTTGCCATGTTTAAAGTTAGCAACTCAAAGTAATCATGTACGACTTCACATTCCAATTAATCAATCTAATATGAAAACTTGTAAACGTAACGCTAAAATATTCTAAAGCAAATATATTGCCGGTTTACATCTCACGTACATATGGGCTAATCAGGCAGATTGAACACCAAAAGTGTTATATCCATATATACTGATTGCTTTCAACGCAATCGGTGTACACTATGTATGATTCTACAAGATACTGATCTAGATATACCGCCGCCATACTGTAAAATGTATTGCAAAGCGAGGCACCATTCTTTATCAATATTTTTTTACTTTAGAGGAAATGCGGGATGGAAGGTAGACTCCTGGGGGCGCTTCATGAACGCTATAAATCGAACTTAAAAGCTACTATTGACTTGAAATTATGGTATGTCGTTGGATTCTCTTTTCAATTATAACTAATGTTTCAGAATCCACTTTATATTATCATAAAAATTTACCCCCAAAAAATCCTTTGTCCCTAATTATATTTGGTTTCGATCCTGCCTGTTAAAGTCTCCAAGATTTTAATTCTTATATAAATTTATATGAAAAATAAAATATTATTGAAATGACACACAGCATACCATAACTTTAAGTTGATCTTAAAATTGTGAAACACCCCCTTCCCCTGTCCATGAATAGTTCTGACTCTAATCAAAAGCATAATTTTGCAAATCTTTCGGTATCTCTAATCTCCACGAAAAAAAAAACAACCACAAAACATGAATCTCATTTATAATTTCATTATGACGCCTGAAAAATAAACTGTTATTTTTCTGAAGAAAAAAACCCAGAAAAAACTAAAAGCATGACCCACCAAGAACTTTGTGTTTAAAAAGAAATTTCTCTTATTATCAGGTGTCGCGCAGTAGACTAATTGTAAAACGGCTTGATATGAATGTGCTGAAACAAACGTATAAGTCTGCGGAAGCGATTTTGGCGTGATCATAAGCATAAATTTCAACCCTCTCCTTACTCTGTCAAAGAGTAGCGCGTATCTGTACATTCAGATAAAGGGTTGCCAAGTGAAACTGCAGAGCAAATATTATCACTGACAATGTTGTTACAGTGTATGACATCGCTAGGTGTTAGTCACGATCTTATCGTAGCGGTGCTAGATTGAAGGAGAAAGGATTTATCTGTCATGAAACTGGTACATTTCTCTCATCGCTATAATTGTAAGCACTACATTAGTGCCGTATGATGGCGCCCTCAGTGTTTTTCTTATAATACTTTTTCATGACTTGTGAAGCAGTTTCAATTCTGAACTACAATCAGCCCACAATTTACTGTACACCTTCAAAAAAAAATTGATAATTATAAACATTAATATCTAGGGTACGTGAATTACGTCAATACTATTCAAAAAGATTACTTGGGTAAATCTCCTACCCCAAGAAATCATTGTTGATATCCAGGGTAAAATTAATATCCTTGCGAAAATTGGACGTTCCAAGGTTTTCACATTGTCCGACATGAAAAAAAAAAAGTACTGGTGTAATGATTGAAAAGAAAGAAGGCGAATGGGGAGGGGGGGGGGGACAGGAAGAATAGCAAAATAACGATGATATAAGTAACAAATCTAGTAACTTATTGAAAACTATGAGCACGAAAAACCACAAGCACTGACAAATCACAGATGTTAATTCTTCTCGCAATCTGAGATGTATCGGTAATCCAATGTCATCAGCGGTGTTATAAGAGGGAGTTGAATAATAATAATTCAAGAAGTACTTTTGCTAGATGTACTACATAGTACTGTTTGAAACCGTCAAGTCCCCAAAATTCATTTCCGTGATTTCATGTCGCTTCTTGTTACAATGTTTATTCCTATCATTAGTGGCCTATTATTACTGTCTCAAAAACTACAGTAAAAACCTTTTCTTTTTTTCTTGGTAAGCTTATGAAAATTTAGATGCAGAGATCAATTCGTAGAAATTGTCCCGATAGTAGTAAAAAAAAAAGTAGCGGTATTGTAGAAGCAGTAGTAGTAGTAGTAGTAGTAGTAGTAGTAGTAGTAGTAGTAGTAATAGTAGTAGTAGTAATAGTAACAGTAATAGTAGTAGCAGTAGTAGTAGTAGTAGTAGTAATAGTAGTAGAAGCAGTATAGTAGTAGTACACTGTAGTAGTACACACGTAGTAGTAATAGTAGTAGTAGTAGTAGTAGTAGTAGTAGTAGTAGTAGTAATAGTAGTAATAGTAGTAGTAATTGTAATAGTAGTATTAGTAGTAGCAGTAGTCATTCAACGAAGTAGTGGTAGTCACAGTCGCAGCAGCAGTAGACTTATCGGCGGTTGCATGTGTAGTACGGTGGCAATATTGTTGTGGTCGTTTGGTTTCTTTTGTCCTTTCACACAACGCAACATTCAATCACTCGATTGTACATGTGTAAGTTCGTAAAGTCGACATATCGCACTGGAGCATTTTGTTGCTATGATATTTTCAAATGAAAGAAAGAAAGAAAGAAACCTAGGTCTAAAGAACACAGGCAGGATTATATTCTTCGAGAACTGAGAAAATTTCAATAAAATATATGATATATATATATATATATATATATATATATATATATATATATATATATATATAACATGAAAATAAAAGCGAGATAGTTGAGAGGGTGGGAGGAAGAGATATACGAACGTCCAAAGAAAAAAAAGAGAAAAAAAACCATGATGAATTAGAGATATAAGAGAGATACAGACAGCTAGACGGATGTGTAGAGAACGGGTAGGTAGAAAAGGAGAGCGAGTGAGAGAGAGAACAGGCTATGCAAGTACATTGTATGAAGAGCGAATCACCTTTGTGAATTAAGAAGGCAATAATAGCACCTACAACTGCATGAATACCAGACGAGAGATTACAAGATTGAATTGAAACTCGGCGGTGAAATCTTTCCATCATTTCCCAAACGTCTCGAACAAGTGATTCGACACGATTCAGATAGTTAATTTGCCCTGTTACAAAGTATCTTGTCCTGTAACAAAATATACATAACTAAAAAAACAAAGCCAAGCACACGATGTCGACCAGGCTACATCTTCTGTAATGTTGACATGATGATGATACGGAAGCTTAGGATACATGACATTTTGAATGTACAGCGTACGCGACACTTGCATAATGTATTATAGGAGAGTCAAACACGGGTGTTTTTCAGACAGGCAAATAACAATGGAACAATTTGATACAGTTTTGTTCGCAAAAGGAAAAAGACAAACAAAAATCTCGTTTCATGAAACCATGAAATAAGATTCAATAACGCATTGTCAGTCGCGATGAGCGACGATTTTAATGTACAAAGTGGCACATGATGATCATAGATTCTATATAATATGTCACTCAGATACACGTATAATAGACTCATTCACTGACACACACAAAAAAGAAAAAAAAAAACTAAAAAAAAAAAGCCGGCAGAATAGCAAAAGTAGCTTTGTACAGACATGAAAATGTTTAACGTTAGTAAACCCAACGACGCAATATCCGAAATGAATAATTCAAAGTATATATATACCACGGTTCTCATAAAGCTTTTTCTCAATATATGTCATTTCTGATACATATTTAACATACTTTTTTAGATCCAACATCTGACTATATTACATTTGGTCTCGCGTGTACGTCGTGGTCTGATGAAGGCTAAGTTGAGAGATAATTGATAACACTTTGAGGCTAGAATAATATATTTAGTTTGTGTGCATAAGTGTGTCATTTTAGAGAACACACGGGTCAATTATCGTTATATGTATCAGATACAGACCTTGGTATATAAATCTGATTTGTTCAATAACAATACATCTTTTATATAATTCCCTTCTCCTTTCAAAGGAAATAATAAAGTTCATATCCAGCCCAACATCGCATGAAACGATTTAATATTCATTTCTGGCGTCTGCTTTTTTCCTCTCTTTTTTTTTACTCACGAAAAATAACATTAATTTTCATGTTCATTTTCAAATTCATTTGTTCGGACGACACTGCCCTTTTTCTGACATGCTCTGATATTATGCAAATCAGACACCTTCTCAACTATGACTGCTTCAATTCCAAAGCTGTGCTTGCGTCAACGTCATTGTTTTCGCACCATAATAAACAATGGTACGTCAGAGGTGCTTCTCCGCCAGCTTGCAAGAGAAACTGATAGCATTATAAAAAAAAAATATCGGACTCTCTCTCTCTCTCTCTCTATCCATCTATCTCTCTTTCTTTCTATCTATACATCTGTCAATATGCCTCTCTCTATCTCTTCGATGTTATTGGCCTCATTCTTTTTTTTTTTCTATCTCCCCCTCTCTCTTACAATCTATTTCTTTCTCTCTTGGCACTACGCCCTCAACGTCTTAAACAAAAAAGTACTACTCATCTGCTCTTTGTCCCTACATCTGTCCTTCAGTGAAAATCAATCCGAAGTAATGGATTTCTCTACGTTGAATGTCTGAACCGATTCTGGTCCAAATTTCCCAGGGCGGGGGTTATGCGGGTCTCGATCAGCTTAAAAGTTTTCCTTATGGAATCCAAAGTTGAACTTTTCGCACGACTTCTTGATGACTTTACCCAGGCTCGGCGATCCGCAGAAAAAGACTTGTACTTTTCCTTTCTTCTCACGGGAGATTTGTGTGAAGATCTATCAAAATTGGATTGAATCGGAAAAGAAAAAAATGATTACTTCAATTGTGCATTTCTTCACAGCAACAAGTCAAATATGACCCTTGAAAATCGTATGTAAAGATGTACCGTGATACAAGCTGTTATCTAAGCTGTGCTCATAAAACGACCACTCATGAACTGATATCCTTGACCGGCGTATCTATTGCCAGTACAATCGATGCATCTTATTTGTCTCAGCACCTATTTTATCATCACTAATAACATTATCATTATCACTACGATTTTCTTCGTTTCCTCTTCCTAAAGTCTGCCTACACATACATTTTCTTCATCATCTCCATCATATTTGTATATATTATGTTTGATTATGTTGAAAAAAAATGTAAATGATGCCATACGGAGAATAAATAAATCAAATCAAATCAAATCAAATCATCAATACCAACATCTTCAAATCATAAAATTCATCATCGTTCACACCCAACTTATCATTAATAATTATCTTCATGACTACCGTTACATTATCGTCATTTATCGCTATATACTCATAGGCCCTACAATCAACATATCTCTCTCTCTATATATATATATATATCTGTCCATCGTTAATACCCATTTCCATTCATATCAACCAATGCATAATTATTTGAAGTCAAGAGTAACGTCATTTTATTCTGAAGCACAGAATTACAGATAGGCATACATGGTATCAATTGAAATATATGCATACAAATATTAATCATGTGAAAATTGATAGAGTAATTCTCATCATCGGTTTCATTGACTTCCCAAACATTGTTATTACCGCCATAATATTCTTCATCTTCATCATATATAGATGGATAGATAGATAGATAGATAGAAAGATAGATAGATGGATAGATAGATGGATATATATATATATATATATATATATATATATATAGAGAGAGAGAGAGAGAGAGAGAGAGAGAGAGAGAGATAAATAAATAGATAGACAGATAGATAGATAGATAGTAGATAGATAGATATAAAGATAGATAAATAGATAGATGGATAGATGGATAGATAGATAGATAGATAGATAAATAAATAATAGATAGATACGTATATAGATGGGTAGATAGATGGATGGATAGATTGATGGAAAGAAAGGAAGATAAATAGATAGATAAATAATCAAATAAAACATAAAGACAGACAGATAGATAGATAGATAGATAGATAGATAGATAGATAGATGGATACATACATAGATAGATAGGAAATACTGTGACAGTCATTCTCATTCTCCGCTCCATCTACAGAGTCTCATCACCTTGTTCCACTCCGGTCTGCCCGGCTGCGTCCTGGTCTTGAGCCCCGTGATGAGGTCCCGGTGGCCCTTTTTGTGCATGATATCCAGGGCCATCTGCAGCCCGATCCCCTTCATGTCGTTCTTGGCCATGGCCGAGGTCATGTACATGTGGAGTTCCAGGAACCGGTCGAACGGTTCCTGGGCTTGCTCCATCTCCAGCTGGGTGAGAAGGCTGACGAACCACTCGAACGCATTCTGGTTCCGGTTTATCCAGATGAAGTCCACCTGGGAATACGAGATGAATATGATAGTGTCTGTGCCGTAACATCGATGTTTTATCTTCAGTTTGTATATTCTCCGTACGTTAAAGCAAATATATTGTTTACAGTATGCTCTTATATCACCAGCAACATATATATCAACTATCAAATGCTATACATCAATATTGCGTAAAATATGTTGGTATAATTGTCGTTGCTGTTGTTTTCTGGTGATACAGATCTTACAAGCTCCGCTTTTGATACCTCTTATCCATCGCTATAATTACATTTGTCACCATTGCAAAGTGTGCATGTTTTCTCATTATGTAATTATTGGGGGAATATCTTATATAACATTTTATGACTTGCATTTTTTTTTAACCTGCACTTTCAAATTGCTAAGCAATATGAATTGATAAATGTACATTTTCGTATTATGTTTTACTTTAGTTTGACCTGAAATGGGAAGTATCCACTCTTGTTAACGATGCTCAAATCGCGATCAATCATTCGACGATTGAAAACCCTTTACTTCTCATCCAAAAAGTGATGAATTATAAACAAGGACACTCTACACATGATGAGATATTGGAAATCCTGTCGTGAACAAATTCGCAATTTAGCAGCCAACTATGCGCTCTGCTTCGACGCAGTGTCCATAAGACAGGTATAACGATCCGCATTATATGACCAGGAGCAAATGGAAGATTATGTAATGAAATATTTTGCTCAATAGGTGTTAGATAATGATGATTATTTTTAACGATAAAACATGATGAAGCTGATAAAACTCACAGGTAGAGCGTCATAAATACAGCTATTATTACTTCCATTATCGTTAACACAACCACTGACAATGATCCACAATGTCGATTATCAACTAGTGCAGCATTTGCAGCATGACCGTACATCAATTTTCACCTGATCCCTCACTCAATAAGTTGTGGATTAGAGGGAAACTTGTCAATCATTCTCATTTTTCTAAAATGCTGACCTCATATTGAGAGCTATCAATCGTCAGATTCTTTTTTGGCTCTCCATTAAAGCCAGAGAGATCATCGAGCGATTTATCTGTATCCCATAAATCAGTTTTAGGCCGACGCTGGCCGGGGATAATCAGACCCTATTGTTATCACCGGTAACTCAATTTGCAGATTGGAGGCATTGTGCCTTATGTATGGCAAAATAATACCGCCTCTGATCGAGGGCACTTTCACGAACTCGCCAATAATGACCTCGCATTGAAAAGACTTATAACTGTCTGTAATCCTCTTCGTATGACTCAATTCATGTTCAGCAAAAATAAACTGAAGGAAAATAAAGGAAGACAGTGACTGCTGGTTACAAAAAAAGACAAACCCGGAGTTACAAAGATCCTAATTAGACTCTTAATAGACTCGACATTGGCATGATTAGTCACGTGTGTTTCTTCATGATGTCTAGCACGTTTCATAAAACTTGTCATCAGTGACAAGTTGTCATAGATGTGACAAGCTACTAAAATCCTTGCATCCGATTGGCTGAGAGCAAATTTGTCATAGAAATGTGGCGGTTGTCACTGATAACAAGTTTTGTGAAACGGGCCCCTGGTAGTAGGATGAAGGAGAAGAATATCAAATTTATTTCTCAGACTTCACAACTCTAAAATGGTCCAGCATAACGCCAGTCAGATGCCTAATAATGATGAGATTGAAATGACCCTGATGATGATGGATTGACAAAGTGGGTAACATTGCCTGAAAGGTATGAGGCCATGGTACACTCAATATCGATCAATTCCGATACGATCTCAGCCGTCCAGTGAAAATAATTCATCGCAAAGAAAATCGAAATCGAATTGCGGTCCAATCTGTGTTAAGATTGGAGCCATTTACGACGCCATGGACGAAATTCGTAATCTGTCACTGAGTATATAGAAACTAACTAATATTGAATCGTTTAAACACATTTGTATTATAACCACGCTGTCTTAGTTTATTTTATCAGCTATAAAGGCAGGGTTCATCACACCGTCATAGTACGATCCACATTATATAACATTATTCACAGGAAAGGAATAAATGCATATTATGCCTATGCCATAAACTATTTATCTTATTCAAATCGATATTGTTTACCCAACAAAAACTTGATGATTAAACTTTTTTGACCTGTCTCAATATTATTGTTCTTCTGAGTCAAAATAATTACAATATGAAAAATTTATATAGCGTTTAAGACAAACATGTTTTGATGCGCTTTACAATTAACAAAAGAAAACAAACATGTGAATTAACTACGAATACAAATAATCAACAATACATTATCTTCAGCACTGCTCCTGAAATAAATCGGTTTCGAGTTTCTTGCTGAAAATGTCAATAAAGGTGGAGGACTGAATAATGAATAGAGAGGTTGACCCAAAGTGACCAAAGAGTGTGCCAGCCCCAGGGGGTGAGGTGTGACCCCACTTCTTCTTCTTCTCTCAAAGTAGCAGAGTAAATAAGAAAAAAAAATCACCCATATATAGTATTATAAATTATTGTATCATATAGATTGCTTTACTCCTTTCAGATATTGGTTATGCTGCTGCTAAGACAAAGCTTCTTCGACAGTTTTGTAAGGACACAATACCAAATACAGTTTGTAGGGTTTATTGCCACTTGGTCTAATATCAGATGGTCTACTTCCAAGTTCGTCTACCACCCCACTACGGCTAAACTCATTTGGTCTGCTATCAATTTCGTTTAATGCCCGTTTGATCTACTTTGCACTTAGTCTAATGTCCAGTTTGGCTAATTATCATATTGTCTTATGACCAGATGGTCTAATTGCAATTTTGACACCTTGGATTTCTTTTTTCCCATTTTGTCTAGTACTCTGTGGGTATTAGACGAAATTACATCCAGCCCTTGAGTTATAAAGCCCATGAGTCATACAGCCCATTTGTTCGACACTAAGCTAATATGGCCCACGAAACAGGTCCATGAGTCACACAGCTTACGAGTCATACAGCCCATGAGTTCGACACTAGGCAAATAAAGCCCATGAGTTCAACACTTGGTAGCAATGTGTCGGTCTCGTGGGCCTTATATGACTTGTGAGCTGAATGTCGAACTCGTGGGCGCTATGACTCGTGGGTGTCGGTCTAGTGGGATGACCCCAAATGACGGTGTTTCTTTGATTTCAAGAATCCCATTCGTTTATCTGGATTGGGCAGTGTCGCTGTGTCATGTCAACTTTCCCCCAAACAGTCCCGAATACTGTGACCTTTTTTTGTTTTGTTTGGGAAGCATTGCCGGGGACTCAAAAAGAAGTAGGGTTCACGGGACCTTATGTAAGAATGACTCATGGCACACAACGTGACATGTCATACTAAGTATCGCAATGTGACAATCAACGTGATGAAAGCGTTCTTCATCGTAAAGGTCAGTAGATGGATATTAAAACTATAAGATGAAAAGGAGAATGAAACGTCCTTGTCTTAATCCCAAGTAGTTAATCTGCTCGATAGTTATTCGGGAGACCATTTTTGTGCTAACTATGTGTATATAACACCTTGTAACATAAGAGTGCAAATTGTGATGAATAAAATAGGGAGAGAGTTTTGAGATAATGATCGGCAGGACATGAAAAAACTAACAATCTCGCGGATACAGAGCTCTTTCAAGCTGCGATCTTTGTTACTTTTTCTTTGGTCATTTCAATATCAAGCGAGTAATTCTTCAACTCTTGTTAAGCTTGTAACGCGAGAAGGTCTGAAAACAACCTTCTAATATTACAGATGAAGGCATCTTTGGGGAGACAAATTGGGTCTTACAGCGCTTAGACCAAATACATGCTATTGAAATAGTAATAGATTAAATTGGTACAGGTGCAAAAGAACCTTGCGTCTTTTTTTAAGTATTTATAAAGATTGGGGCAAAATAAACAAACACGTTCTCATCACTTGAGAACAGTTCTGGCTATGACTGGAAAGAAAATGGGGATGTTGAAAGGATATAAGAAAGAAGATGAAAGTGGTGGGAAACGTGTGATTTATGTGCGCGCCGTCTGGGTGCAAAAAAAAAAATCATAAGTCACTTTGGGCACCTCTTCCAATTTGGGAGTAAAAGAACTTCATGAGAAGCCAAACAAATAATGATGACGAATAAATGAATGCTCCTCATCTTTTCTTAAACCATTTTAAGATAATGTCGGATTATCAATGTCCAATATCTCGCGCTCACAATAAAAAGAAAAGTGTTGTTGTTGTTTTTTTTTATAAACCTGGCATTGTGCGTTAGAGAGATTTACCGGTATTAAGTCGTAAAGCACTGTATATCTATTGCGTCATGAAAATACCTTGCTCACGGAAGACCTTTTCTTTTTTAATCAAATCTAAACAAATAACCAGTCTGAAAATGATAATGAATTTCAATAAATATAAAGATTACTTGTTCATGGTAAAGTAATAGAAAAACAAATCACTCAAATAATGACAAAATAAAAAGGCGATAGTAATAACGTGTGTAATAATATTAGCTATAACCACTCTGAAACGTATATGAAAAAAAAAATAGTATAACATCGTCACCGATCTGAGTTCTTATCTTTTCAAAAGAGCTGGAGAGACAATATAAAATCTGTCACTCATGGTTCGTTACAAATTAATGGTTCCAACTCCCGTACTTTCACAAATGCCAAGTCTAATAACTCCAACGTGTCCTTCGATACTTCGGGTGTGGAAAAAAAATCAATTAATTGCGTAGTGCCAGTAATGACGGTGCTGTTGAAAATTGGTTAATGCCGCAGTAAATGTCAAACGATAAATCATTTCATCTTGCACAATTTGATTAATTAAAGTGCGACGGGAAGGAAAAAAAAAATGCCCAACAGAATGATAATGAAATCAACTTTGATAATGTCGGAAAGGATAAAAGGAGTGTGGATGGCGGGTGGCAAAAAGCAAATTGGCGGGGCGCGGCGGGGATTCAGTGTGCATACAAGAGCTCTCACCGTCCATTTGTCGCGCCCGCTCGCTGAAAAAAAGCGTGACGTACCTTTTTCAGTCTCATCATGTCGGTAGGGGGCGTGGCAAGCCACGTGTGTTGACATGCGGGACAGGTTTGCCTGCTCATCCGGTAGCGGTGCATTACTGACTGGAGGATCGAAGCGAACGGAGTGACACCAATACCAGCGCCGACCAGCACGGCGTGCTCGGCCTGGAAGATTCCCCTCGTGGCCGTCCCGTAGGGTCCGTCAATGAACACCTTCGAGATAAAAAGTACATCATGGAAAGTGCATTTTACTAGGTGACGATAAATATCACTCCTACAGAGAGCATTATTTATTGCGCTATTTTGATGTAATGATGGGGTTTTTATCTCATCATTCCTTATAATTCGGAAAAGGCAGACAGACACAAACACATCCCACCCAAAAAGTGTTTAGTATCTATATTCAGTATGCTTAGGGCAATACCAATAATATGGTTGTGTCTGAGTTTCCGGCTTTGTGTAAGTGTGTTAGTGTATGTATGTGTGTTATTACCAGTAGCGGTCACTTTCTTCTGTAACGAATCATATTACGCATGAAACAAAAAAGGGGGAGGAATAGAAGAAATGTACAGAGAAAGAGAAATAAAAGGAAGGAAGAGAGAGGAGAGAACGTACAACAATTTCTATATTGCTCATCATATTTACCCCATCAAAATCGGTGTATATGTAAATATATGCTAAAGATGACAGTGTGACATAAATATTTCTGACTTGATCAGTCATGGACGAGAAGTGTTATGTATTAATATTTCACGTGATGTCAAACGAAAAAATATCAAACGAAAAAAAAAAAAAAAGACACGGTTGCAATATCTGCGATTATTTCACAGTCGACAGATCTCCGGGCTACCAAGAGGTGTATGCACTGCATATTATGACACAGAAATGATGTGCGTCTGTACAGCTGCTTGAGCTAAACGCGCCCGTGACAGGCCGCAGTGTGTGAAGCATGAAGGCAGCTGGATCGCCCATGGGAAGGGGAACAGTGCGCAGGAAGTCACATGGATAATGCAGAAACAACAGTTATTGTGGTAGCCTCGCTGTGAGTGATTAGAAGATCGGGAAAATTGCCACACACGGGAGGGGGGGGGGGGGGGAGCTGATTATGAGACAAAAATGAAAGTGAACGTGAATAAGACAGAGAAAATGGGCGGGAGGTAGAGAGGAGAATATTATGGGCTAGTGAGAGCTGTGAGAGAAAAATACGTTAGTGAGCCAAACGAGGGAGAGTTGAAAATAGACGAAAACAAGAAGAGATAAAAAAGAGAATGAGATGGGGGAAAAACGAAGAGAACCACGAATAATTAGATAAGAGAGAGGGAGATAAATATATAATTAAATAGATCAAGATAGATGGATAGAAATACATATAAAAAGATAAATAGATAGAGAGACAAATAGACATTTAGCTAAATAGATAATTAGATAGATAAATGAATAGATAGCAAGATAAATAGATAGATAGCTTGACAGATAAATAGATAGATAGCTTGACAGATAAATAGATAAACAGATAAATAGATAGACAGATAGATGAATAGATAAATAGATAAATAGAAAGATAGATAGATAGATGAATACATAGATAAATATACAGATATAGAGATAAACTGATAGATAGATAGATGAAAAGGAGAGAGAGAGAAAGATAGAGAGGAAAGAGAGTAAGAACAATAAAGGAGGACACCTTTACTTATCTCCGACACCTCTGTTGGATTCATTTAATTATGATTATAACTTTACAACAGATAAAGCTATAAACAAACTCATATTAAGTAGAAAGAAAGCTTTCTATGTTATACGCACAAACACGAACTATACGTTGAATATCAACAAGTATCATTTAGTACATCACGCCAGGGGAGTATCGGTGGGCGTCTAAACAAAGACCGGGGTGTTTTGTTACTAGTTATAGTATGTCACTACAAATTTCTCACTCCCAATTTTCTCCCCATCATATAAAAGAACTCACTACCCGTTTAGAATGACAAATGGGGGATTTCATCGCGGTAGAAAAGCAAACAAACAAAACAAATTTTCACGTGTTTACTGCACGTCGGTCGAGTGTCACATCACAGCTGAAAGTGGCGCAAACAACTATGAGGATGACTTTTTTTTTTTGAATGTGTCAATGCCAAGACGGTGTTGCTTTTACCCAAAATACAAAGTATGACGTCATTTCACTCCATCAGCTTGATTAGGCATGGCATTGTTAAGAATGCAGGACATGGGAGAAAAAGTGAAAAAGGCAGACATTGAATGGGACAGAAGAGAACGAAAGGGGACGGACAATAGAAGAGTAGGGAAATAACAGGATATATCAGGACTAATGACAGAATGATACCATTATACATTATCTGTGAATGGGGGGAAAGAATGACGTAACAACGGTTTCCAAATTACGTCATTGCCTCTTCCTCCGGCTACCGATTGTCTTTGACATGATGTGAACACCTTCACAACAGAGGAGCTAGGGGGTAAGGCCATTTTGGATCATTTATCACACCCCGCGTCATCAGGACAGCGATGTCTGGGGCCCCCAGGGCAGCTCTATTTCATCATCATTCGCCGGTGAATAGCCACTTTTAGAAGTACATCCATATTTGAATGAGTTTTCCCTTTCTGCCCAAACACTTTGTTTCTTATTAAAGCTGAATGACACAAGTGAAAAAGACAAGGACAGAAAGATGGATCGAAAGATTAATAATCCCTGGTGGTCATATTGGCGTACGTAACATCGCCACCACGGTGGGAACAAATCAGAGATTCGCTATCCCTTATATGAGTATATTGTATACACAGACTAGTGAGTCTGGCGAATTGATTATGACGGCGCCGAGAGAGCTGCGAGTCAGAAAGCAGCAATTTTCCATCAACTTGAGCGCGTGGGTATCAGATATCTTCGTTTTAACAGGATTTTACGGGCGCACAATCGCAAACTTCGTAATTGTATTCATGCTGCGATCACTGATTTCATCCAATCAGAGAAGGTGGTGAGGCGTATAATGGTGCGCGGGTGTATCTGCGTTCGTTTGGGCGACTTGAGCGCTTTAATATCAAGCGTTACGGTCGACAGTGCATTCCGCTTAAATGAACGAACAATCCACTTCTTCTCGTCCTAATTGGGGTTGTCATTTGTATAGAAAAACTTCAGATTGTCTCTGGGATGAGCCTCAGTTTCTAAAATGAGATGCTCATCTGTTAATGTATTTCTGGGGTTTTTCCAAAAAATGTATTTTTTTTCGCGTACTTTGACTTTGCATCTGAATTCGAAAACCAAGGTCTGCTGCTATATGAACAAACAGTACCTGGGTGACATACTGGAATAAAAGTGAAGAGATGGATATTATGATATTAAGGAAAAATGGTTTTCAAAACTGATCGTCTGCTGAATTATTAGCAATGCGTACCACAGGTCATCGATTAAAATCTCTATCGTACTAGCCCTTCAAGGAACACAAGTATGAACGCGCTGTTTACCCCTAATAATAAAGATAAGAAACAGTTTGACAGGAGATGGAGGGGGAGGAAGGGGATGGAAAGGGGAATGTATAGACCTACAGATATATCAAAAGAATTAACGTGTACAGAGAGAGAAGCAAAGCACGAGGGAAAGCTTTGGCTAAATTATATGCTTCTACCAGTAATGGAAGACACTGTAGATCAACTTCACAGTTCGTTTGGTGCGTGTACCTCACCGAAGTAGTATTTGCCCCCTTTTGGTGGATGCATCGTGACCCCCGGACCCCCATACTCTTCTGTAATTCAATCATGACGCATTTTTGTATATGTTAGTTTCTTTCTATCTTTGCTTGTTACATTTCAATCCAATTCTGTTTCTTGCGAGATCACGACGGATGAGCTTAAAAAGCTGCAATGCAAGTACAGTTAATGCAAGAAGTACCTACGTCGTTGTAATGTTTTTGGCATTGTGATGGTTCATGAGCTCCAGGTTGAAAATAACAAGATGCTTTGTTCCAAAGTAAACAACAATGACCTACCGCTGTGGGGAAATTAACTACTCCTTTTGGCTAACACACTATGATGATCAATACAATTCCTTTTTATACCCCCTCCCCCTTCAGACATGTCAGAAGCTTTAAACACAGCACGAGAGAAGCGTTCTCAACTCTTTTTTGTTTTTGTTTTTTGTCAGCACTGCATTTGCACACGAAAAGACACGGCTTATCACAATGCGTGTGGACAAACACACACACACCGACACACACACACACACACACACCGACACACCCACATCCACACACACACACACACACACACACACACACACATACACAGTTACACACACACACACACACCGACACACCCACATCCACACACACACACACACACACACACCACACATACACAGTTACACACACACATTCATGCTCCCCCCCCCCCACACACACACACTGAATGAAAAGTTTTGGCCAATGAGAGGGACGTGCTGAGACAAGGTTTGACCTGTTGACCCATTCCTTGATAGCAACCTCTGATAACAACCTGTACCAATATTCCAGGATACCACTGGAATGACTGGATCGTGGTGGCGCCCTCTCACCTTGATCTTTTCTTCTCGGAGCGAGCTCCGCCACGATTTGGCGCCCTTCATCTCGAACGTCGTCTGACACGCGATGGTGCGATGCTGGTGCTGCTGAAGGTGTTCGGGGTCCTGTGGGTTAAGAAAGATTAAGATCATCATCAGTTACTGGATGAAGCAGCTCCGGTATCCTTGGCGTCCCATTCTCATCTCGCAGCGTTCTAATCATATCAATGACATAGATTGACTATAAAGACATTCAAATTAAAGCAAAAATATGATTGCTCTTTGCCAACCTAATTTTATATGTGTATTTTCAAACTGATTTTTAATCTGTCATGGAGTATAACTTTGACTTTACCATCTACATTTTTCAATGCGTCTGCTTAAAGATATACATGCTTGCCAGTTATGAATGCCACTAGAAGAGAAAAGAAAACTTAAGGATTAAGTTTAACATTTGCTATTGTGCATGGTAGAATCAACTATCAAAAAGCAAACAGTAGATATTTAACTACTTGAACTCAAAAGAGAAAGAGAGTAATTGTTTCTCAGCTAGATATCGATTCGTTTAGTATCCGTCAATAGAGCAATGGACGTTGAGGATATGCCAACTGTACTGAGACACTCAAGCCTTCATGCATTTAAGCCTCTAAGGGAGCTTTGAATAGCAGGATTATTGGGTGAGTTGACAATTACTGTGGTAATATTATGCCATGTGCTTTTTCTTCAAACAAAGCGCATTGTTTCATCTATTAATTTGAAAAGAACCATGGGGATCTATATGGCAGGTGATGACCACCGCTGGTATGACGCCTGGGCCCTGTTGCATGAAAAAATGCAATAATTAAACATAAGTCAGAAAATCAAACATAAGTCAGGTATCGGCCAATCAGAATTAAGTATTCAGAGACTTATGTTTGATTTTCTAACTTATGATTGATTTAAGCCTTTATGCAAGAGGGCCCAGGCAATGCCAGGTAACGTTTGTTGTACTCGTGGTGTTGATAGTATCATTTACCTACAGTCAGTAATGGTGGAGAAATCACGTGATCTACTTTGACATCTTTCGACTCGGCTGCGTATAATGTATGCAAAGGGGGCGTGAGGAAATAACTGTGCGGTTAAACTGAAAGCTGCCATTTTCTGCACAGCCTTCAATTGATAGTTGTACTCACGCTCCCATTACATTTTACT
The DNA here is from genome assembly GCF_040938485.1 of Diadema antillarum. Classification (NCBI taxonomy): domain Eukaryota; kingdom Metazoa; phylum Echinodermata; class Echinoidea; order Diadematoida; family Diadematidae; genus Diadema; species Diadema antillarum. The sequence continues at coordinate 821,784 of NW_027271999.1, forward strand.
CTGACTCCGGACCCAGAAAGTCCCCGGATTTGATTTCCTCTAGTTGTCAATGTCTGAATATGAAAGTAGAAATCACTATTCTCTACGAAGTGTGTACGTGTATGCACTCAAGATTTCTGTTAATATCAAATCAAGTTCGAAGAAGACAAAATGAGCCATCTTTCCTTCCTTTTTTTTGGGGGGGGGGGAGGGGTATCACAAAGGGGAATTTCTATACTCTTCCTCGAATGGACTTGGGCATTCTTTGTTTCTCCATTTATATGTCAAGGCGTAGACTACTTTAACTTTATATTTTGCAACAAGCAGCTGACAAATTGGGCAACTAGCGTTAGAATATTCTAAACATTCTTGTAGTGTATTGCCTCCTTGTTTGATAGAGAGAGCACAAGAATCAATTATTTCTCAGATTTGATCTCATCGTATTTGAATGTGTCATAGCGCACCCTTTAGATGCCTCATGATAGCAATGGTGACGTAATCATTAAAAGTCAAGTATCCAGCAATGATCACGCCAATAAAGTATTCGCTGATAGAGTGCAAGTTTCATTGTCGTGTGGTTGTGAAGCAATTCCGCACGACCACTGAGGAAATAGTTCCTACAACTGGTCACGTGGTATCTGGGTAAAATGATAATGCTTTATTTAATCGTTCCCTGTTTAGGAGTGTGTGACAAGGCATATAACAAGTCGCATCAGTGAGTCCTAGCACAATCAAGAGTGCAGCAGTGGGGGGGGGGGGGTGATGGGGGCTGATGGGGGTGGGGTAATGGGGGTGATGGGTTGAAGAGGAGGGAATGGGGATGAGGTTGAGTAGCACACCGCTACTTGGGTTCTCACGTTGTCTTCGGTTTCCTCCCGGTCGACCGAGTAACCCCGCGGCATCCCGTGAGGCATGGTCCCGTTCGCTCCCCGGTGGTTCATCGACGGCTTCACGTCGGCCTCGGCCGCATCGAACTCCATCTCCTTCAGTCGGATGAACTCGCCGCCGTACTGGCTCTCCTCCGCTTCCTCCGTCTCCATTGCGACGCGGATGTCGGAGGCGCTGCCGAGGAGTAACTCGGTCTCCTCCCGGTTTCGCTTCTGCCTCTCCTCGAAGAACGCATAGAGACGGTTGGTCCAGTTACCCACGGATCGAATGTGCATGGAGATTATGCCTTGAAAGGAAATCATTGAGAAGGATTAAAGTATGCTGTACAGATGTAATAGTAGTAGTAGTTGTTGCTGCTGTTTTCAATGGTTGTAGTTGTTGTTACTATTTTTGGTTGTTGTTGCTGTTGTTGCTGTTGTTGGTTTTTAGATGCTAACAGTGGTGATATTCAACGTCTGGCCCGGTGCTGGACACAGTGAGATAAGTGTGAATTGTTTAGTTTGTATTATGCGTATGGAAAAAGTGTACTGAAAAGTCGTAACTCACATTTCATGAGTGCTTGCAGGATGTGTGCGAGTATTTTCACGTATTCACAGAAAAAAAAGATGAAGAACGGTGCGACTTTTCTGCGATTCACTTTGGATAACTTTTAAGTTGTACCATAAAAGCAAGAAATTATCTGGATTTAACGGCCCATGGAAGTTGCTACCAGAGGGTCTTTGGAGTCACTTCATCTTTTGGGGGTCTCTTAATGAGCAAATCCTTCCAAGCGGTAAAAGCCAATGTGAAATAGTATTACTTGCCTGTCATTTCAGGGGTATTCCTCGTGCTCGAAAGTGCTTCAGTCGCTAGGGGGACTTTTACGAATTGCCCACAAATTGAATTGGGAAATGCAGAATCTGATACTCATAATCATAATTCTGCACAAGTGTAGAAACTCCCCTTTTCTCCTCAGTATTGTTCAATATTTTATGTATTTATCTATTCATTCTTTACTTTACAGTTGTACGTGTGGTGTCTCCATGTGATACTTCCCGTTTGAAACGAGACAGTGCTCATGAAAGCGGCATTGTTTTTATGAAGCTTGTAACCAGGGAGGGTTATACACCCGGGGCCGCATCATGGGGAACACGAACCCTGTTGAGCCTCCGAGGCTTCCCGTCTCTGCCTCAATTTGAGCGTATCAACGTGACGCTCTACCGGAGCATATTCGACCTCTGCAATATCGACCCTAGAAATAAGGCATTATTTGCATGATTGCGATTCATCTGTTATTGGTTTTGTTCTCCTCCCACGTGGTATTATATATTTTGAAAGGGCACAAACATATCCAAGCGAAAGTATAAGTGGCTTTCACTTACTGGGAGGTTACGGCATTGTACCATTCACTTTTGTATCTCCTTTTTTTCACTTCTCTCTCACTTTGACATTGTTCTTGGTGGTTGGTAAAAAAAAAAGAAATATATATTATATATATTCTATTTTTTATCTTTTAAAGGTGTAGTGACAGTGAAGGAGACAACACGACCCTTGATAATTGCCTCTTATTCCCTTGCTGTTATTACCACTTGACATCGTTATCAAACATGATTGACTTTTTCAATCGGCAGTCTGTGGAACTTTTCTACGACAATTTGACGACCGTTTCTTGGAAACCTACGTATTGAACTCGGTTGGTTACCTCTGACCTGTAATAAACGGCCCGTTCCTGTGCCATCATTGTCGGATTATGGCACAGATACGAAGGCGAGGTACAATGAAACAGAGGGGAACTCCTTATACAATACATACTTTGTGTATGTGTGTGTGTGTGTGTGTGTGTGTGTGCGTGTGTATGTGTGTGTGTGTGTGTGCGTGTGCGCGTGTGTGTGTGTGCGTGTGCATGCGCGCACGCTTAGTGCTTTTCTGCAGAGAGGTTTCTCTCTCCACCCTGTTTTGTGCACGTCGTGCTGTTTACATTGCTCTATCTGCATAATATTGCATTTTGTTTCAACTTCTACTAGAGCTCGTTTCCTAAGCACCTCTAAACTAAACGCAACAAATATCAGTCCTTTTGTTGGCATTACTGGGATTCGTCTCACGAGGCATATAACATAACACCATTCTCTGTCAGGTAAACACTGGATAAGAATTCTGACTGTGTAATTTCGTTTATTTGTCTCCATATCCAGAATTGAGACGTGAACGAGCATAATAATATGTAGGTTGTAGGTATAGAACCGTCGTAAAACGTCAATCCCTTAGAAATTTTTATGAGATGACCGTAGAAATAAAAGAACAGAACCTGCTTTTCACAGTTTCCACTTTCGTACGATTGTCAGAAAAATACACGGATGATATTAGATCGGAGCCTGTCAGAAAATACTCCACGGGTTTCAAAACTGACATTAGTGATCAAACACACATAACGTTCTCACCTCTTTCCAACACTGCCAAACGAGCTCATTACACCACATTATATACGTCACTATTATGAGATGGAAAGTCAGCAGTAGCATAAGTTTGACGAGTCAGGAGCGCCGTCTAAAGGCAGTGAATGGTAAATTTGCACGGTTGTTTGTTTCCCCCGTCATGAACCCTCAGGGGACAAAAAGAGAGAGAGAGAGAGAGAGAGAAGGATATATAGATATAGATAGTTAGAGAAAGAGATAGAGAGAGAGAGAGAGAGAACGATTTTATGATATACATAGGTAGAGAGATAGACAGATAGAAAGATAGAGAGAGGGAGATAGAGAGAGATAAATAAAGATAGAGAAGGAGAGGGAGATTTTTGTGTGTATGTGTGTGACAGAATATAATAATATGACAGACTTGACCTGTGGTAGCGAAGATGATGCGTCGTGCTGGGAATCATTAACAATGAAGTGTTTACGAGCAGTACTGTAATGTATAACTGTCAGTCAAGGGCGAAAGAAAAATAAAGAAGATTAAGAATATTTTTCATTAACACTCCTCTGTTGCTAGGATGGAAGGAAAGGAGGAAGACAAATATTATTTGCCGGTTATCACAAAACAATATATGCTATGAGGTGTACAAACACATGGACACATTCAAGGGTGCTCTTGCACGTAGCTACGAAGATGCGAGCGGATATGAACCCAGCTTCACACGTTGGTGCGCTATACACTACACGTCGAAGATCGTCAACTTTCAACGCTCTTCCCTTTACAAAAATTATTGGTTACTGTGGGGCATCTCAACCTTAAAATCTGTACTCGGATCTTCAGCCATTTGAGCCGCAATTTGGCAGTTGTAGCTTGTGCACGATGTTTAAGATGACGGCAAAAAGTTCTTACTTGAAGAAATCAGGCTACTACTGTTACTCTTTATGAGATGCAAAAAAAAAAAGGGAAAAAAGATAATGATAATTCGGTACCGTGCAAGAGGTAATACTCGCACCAGCAAGATTTAGTGCAGGCCAATAAAGTGAAATAGGTTTGTACAGTATGGCTTGGCTGAGTTCCACCACGAAACATAAGTCATTGTCTCATCCTGCCGCAATATAATCTACTTACTGACATTCTACCTAAATTGGCATCCAAACAAAGATAAAAATAACAAGTATAAAGAAATAAACTAACTATTCCCTATACTTTAATTTAGTTGGAGTTAAGATTTCAGGAGTACTATATTCTTTGTTTGACGACGGATTGAGGGGGTGGGGGTGGACAGTGGGAGACAGGAAGATGCTTGTAAAAGTGGACTACTCTCCTCTAAAGGTTGCCAGCTGATGTCCCATCTCAGAGTTTAGTTACGCATTTAGGAGCCATATTGCGTCAAATATCGTTCATCTTAGCTCAAATCATTTATAGAGGTTTCTATAATATTGTGGAAAAGGTGAGTTAAGCAACAGAGGTTCAGTGGTCCGATAGATAGACAACATTAGTCTTTGCGGAATGTGTTGTGACATCCCGATATTAAAGAAGTTTTACATGACTGTACTGAGTTAGCTGTTAAACGTTAAGGATGTTAGATTAAAGGGGGACCATGTTTTGTTTCTCGTCTCGCCAGCTTTCTCGAGGGATCACTTACGGTTGACGTCATTTTTAACAGTTAAACCCTCCGAGGGCGTCTCTCTTGAAATTCAGTTGCAACTGCACAGCTTGTTTTTGCTACTGGTCGTGAAAGAGATCAGCGAATTCTGCGGACCTGCACTTCGACACTAGCTTTAAGCTATTCAAATAAATGCCTTATGCAACTGATGCAGGCATTTGTTTTTCTTTTTCTTTTTAAAAGAGAATGATAATCATTACAGATTGGTTGAGAAGGGGGGAAACACCCCTCACGTTTATACGCGTGGAACAGACTCGGATACAGTGTGTATTCCATTATTCGAAAGGGGGAGAGCAGGTGGTTTGGGAAAGAGGGTGTGAAAGCTGTGTATGCTGGCGGGGGTAGCTGATGAGGGCCTTACTCGGTGCACTCTGCGAAGGTTGATTAATTGGTGGTATGATCAACATGGCAATCCGAGGTAATCGATCAAGACGCTAATGAGAACAGTCGGTTCTCCTTTTTTGTGTATTCGTTTCATCAAGCACCACTTTCGTTTTCTTTTCCTCTCCCCTAACAATACCTACCACTTTTTTTTGTCTTTGCCTCAAAATGCACATTGGCAAAGACGGCTCACATCAAGAGACCTACTCTTATATTTTTGGACGGTTTTTATGCAAACAGGTTTGATTAAAGCTGCATTTCATATCTATTTTCTTTTGGCAGGGCGAAAGATAATACATTGCCAGAGGTCGAATTGAAGTGAGTTTACGTTGGTAACGCATATTTTTGTCCTTCTGTCTGGTCGGGGCTTCTTCATTTTTTTTTCTACCAAGTTTCTGTTTTGGCGCACACAGATGACGGAGGTAAAAATGATGGTGACATTACGAATGTCATCCCTCGTAGAATTACAGATTCAACAGCTGCAGGCAGGACCAATCCTTCTGGAGAGATCCATTTTCACCCCATTTGCTCCAATTGATCTCCACCTGATACGCGCTATTAGGGCGGAGTAATTAAAGGACTTGAACAGCGGCCGCAAGTTCGGCATCCCTCGCACCGCTCGATTACCCGCAGCGCGGGCTTCGTATGCCCGCGAGGACCTCGCCGTGTGGATTACAAAACTGTGCCGTTTTGACATCATTTCATATTTCTAGCAATGTTTGAAAATAGCTTGCACCCATTTTTCCTTATTTTCGTCCCCTTCCCTCTCTCGCGGTTCCTTCTCTCTTCCTCTATCTTTCATCGTCTGTCTATCTATCTATCTCTCAGTTATTTCAGTCTACGCACTATGAGCTTATGTCATGTATGTGTGCGTCTGTGTAAGTATGTAGAGTCTATGCAAGCATGCATGACAGTCTGAAAACCAGTATATCTAAAGCCCGCCGAACACTATATACGACTCACGACTATTAGTATATGACTGACACACTTTGGACCCGAAATAAATCACAATAGCCTCGGAATAAATACGCTTGTTTATTTCAGATCCGAAGTCTGTCAGTCGTAGAGCCGTGAGTTGTATAGTGTGCGACGGGCTTAAGTGTGGTCTCACTGACACACAACAGAAAATCCATCTATCGATAATTTCGCTCGAATGTGTTGTATCATCGCCTAGCTAGGCCAGTTTTCGTGATTTCCCTTTCTAGTTTACTCAATTTGTAATCGATAGCATTCAGTTAGTTTCTTTTTTAATCTCTCTCCCTCTGTCTCCGTCACACACACACACACAAAGAGACAGACAGACATACACACTTTGATCAATGTCCACTTTTATTTGTTGTTGTTGTTACAGAAAGTAGGGTTAAAGGGAAGTGCGCTTGATGCGAATAATTGTACTGAGAACATGAGTGCTTGGTTGTGTGAGTCTCCGTGCAAGTATGTCACGAGCTTCACATCTAACCCTGATAGCAGTGCTTTATAACTATGATATGCGTGTTGTCAGTGACGACATAACAGCGGAGTGACAAATCCTCTATAGAACTTAAACGAACTGGAATGTATTCGGAGGCAATGACCTCATGTAAGAGAACATAAAGTACAATATTCAATGAATGCCTTAATACGCTATCGACATTTTTTAAAACTTCGATGCGTAGTACATTCGGTCATGATTTCGATGGCACTATGTAAGATTATAATGAAACAGCGATATTACATTTTTAGTTAAGACCGTGGAAATGTACCATAACTCTCCTCAAAATGTAAAGTATTGATTTCAGACGTTCAATGCACGTTTGGGTTTAAATTTGATGGGTTTTTTTTTAATTTGAAAATGAAGCTAACAATGAAATCTAGACCCCATCCTCCCCCCCCCCCCCCAAAAAAAAAGTTCACTTTGAAGTTCAACCTGACGCCTCCTCCAAATCTCAGCGATCCTCTCCCTAGAAATGACCCCCCTCATCCAACATTCCACGACCCACCTGTTACCCCTTTCATCGTTACATTTGCCCACCCACCCCTTCCACCACGTCGTCTTTCTATTCTCGTTATCCCCATCACCACCTCACCCCCCCCCCCTCTACCGCTCTGCCCGTCCACAGCAAGTCCCTGTCCTGCCTAAATCGTCCCCGACTTCCACCCCATCCCTCCCACACCACTTTTCCCCACACTTTAAACGCTATATTCTAAAAAATCCCATTCCCTTTACCCATTCTTCTGCACATACTCCCTTGACATTCTGTACTGAGAGCATCAGTGAAATCAGAGGTGAGTGCAAATCAGCGCGAGAAGTCAAAGGGTAAGCTACTGTGTTTCTGGCCTCAGGGCGGCGTTTAATTGCAACGATTGTAATCCAGTCCGTGTTCTCTAGAGTGGTTACACTTCCCTGCAGGGCAGCTCATGAAATATTCAAATTATGTCTCCACCCCCTTGACATGAGATCTACTGAATGACGATTTCGCTTCATTGGTTCAGCAGAACGCGAGTAATGTAGTAAACAGTGATATTACTTCCGAGGAAATTTCTTCTGATTGGTCAAACTCCTTCTCTTCTCCCCCTCCCCCCCCCCCCTCCACGCGTCATTTGGGTCTCTAATTTCGATATCTATTGGCTCTCCAAGTGCGATCATGCGACCACATGTAAAGTGACGTGACATGACACATCTTACCAAGGACCGAATCGATGCATCGACACATTCAATTGCATTAGCGTCATTAAAAGGCTCAGACGTCATCTGGGTGCAAACTAGCGACGGCTCTGTCGCCGAAATTTATATCACAAAATACAAATGACCTTTTCATGGATTTACGAGGACTATCGCGATATCGCCGTGGGTAAACGGAGCAACTGTACTTCCTAAATCGGAAACAATTTGCCGTACATTGAGCTGATTACGGGATTTTGGCGCAAAGCTTCTCTTTACATGTTGAAAGTTACATTTTATTAACCGGTTCATGTGATGTAGAAAATTTCCTTCCTAAAACAGAAAGGTTAACAAAGGTCAGTGCAATTAAACACTGTCCCTCGGGAGATGGTAAAGGTGGTTCCCTTCGAAGTTTTCTCCTAGACACATGCAAGATGAGGCTCGTAAAATATTTGGCGTTCTTGTGAAGACAAGCCTGCCGGCAAGTTGTAAAACTTAATCCCTTCTTAATTTCTCCTTGGCAAGCTTACCTGGCAGTAGTCCTGGCAAGTTGTAAAATGTAATTCCTGCTCAATCTCTCCCAATATGTTTCCAACGAAGTCATTAATCGAAGACAGGTGGATGTTAAGTTATGAATACGTTCATGATCAATAATGAAAGACGTTAAAGATGACTCCGATGCCAACTTAATTCGAAACATGTACATTTCCGTTTCATTTCTTTTCCTTTTTAACAAAAATGAATAGAGCTCATCAGCAAAAAGGCAGAAAGTCTTATTGTGTAGATCTTCAGGACGAGTCGGAAAACTAAGCAATCTGATATTGTCAGAAACGAAATAGAAAAAAGAACACACACACATAGAGACACTTACTTCTACACATTTCTATCAAGAGTAAGGATAAAGCCAAACGAAGGAACTTCACGACTCATTACTGATTATTCCCTCTTTCAGCATACTGTTACAAGTACCGGGGAGTCTGTAATATAGTCGACTCTGCCTCCCAAACAGCTGATTAAAAACAACACCAAAAACAACTAGCAAAAGCAAAAAAAGGCACAAAACAAAACGAAACAAAAGCTTTAAGGGTACTCTCGCAGATTTCAAGCCTAGACAATACCACAGATCATTGCACGCAGACATAACAGGCATGTGAGTGCGTAACGGGAAAAGATCTCGTCGATTGATACACCATGGTCCTTTACAATGCTCTCACCAACCCCTCTTTGACCCTTTAGCTCTAAACTCTCAACTAATCCCAAGTCCATGAATTCTTCTGATGCTTGAGCTTGGTTCGAAAAAAAGGGTGAAACATTTTTTTTTGTTGCTATAATCCCATACATAGCCCAGAGAAGCATTGAAAATAATCATTAATGTATTCATGTCACGCCGCGTGCTGGTAGCATAAACTTAATGTGCCGGTATCGTGGTATCTTTCCGTCGTCCGCCAGCTGAAAAAAAATTCCCTTGATGGATTGAACATTGTGACTTTATGTAGAAGAAACAGTATGAAGGAAGGACACACAAGATAATGGATCGTCGTTAGATGAGTGAGGGTGATAGCATCATATACCTAGAAATGCTTCTTTAAGAAAAAAAAAGCGGAATGTGATGAGACGAAAATGACGACGGGATTAGTGCGGATTTCGCCTCGGTCACGTCTACGAATTCTCATTGTGAAATGCAAGGAGCAAGAGGGTGTACTTAGCGACTTTTACCTCTCGCATAATTCTCTCCTGCTTGGCTTCGATGGCGGGAACGTTATCCACGACACCCTTGACTTTGTTACTTCATGCCGTCTGAATGATAATGACGTTTGAAACGCATACTAACGGAATTTATCTCCCGCGCCAAGGTTCGGCGCATTTGTCATGTTTGTACAGAGCCGAGGTTAGCATACTGGCATCCTGCCTCGCATGGACTTACTATGCTGCCATTTATTATGAGCAAATACCTAGGGAGCAATCGGGGTCAGTAGTATTTTGCGTAACCTTTTGTAAAATTCTTTTATTGTTCATCTTTTATTTTTTACTCTTGGCATGATAACCAACGAGCAATATGACGGACAATCTTAAGTATATAAGACTAACGTTTCTTTGCGTCTTACCACCCATGTGCCAGAATGAGGGATGGTGTTTTCAAAGCATTATCTAATAATTATTCCACGCTTTACATGCCATAGAGTAATTTGATGTTTCAGTATGAACCATAAGCATGCACAAACTTATGAAGTTTAAAGTACTTATCTTTGGCATGACATGCTAATGAGTATATTATGCAATATAAACAGATAGGTTAAGGAAATAAGTGATATTTGATGATTTGCACATTTTGTTAAGGGGAATTTTTATATCATGTATCATTCATGATGAGAAAGTAGAAAGTTCCGCTGGTTTTATTTTGGGACGAGGTGTAGTATATTCCAGTATTGTCTACTGAATACACGATGTAAAATTTAACCAACTCTTCATTGTTTGGTACAACATCACTCCACTGCCCTCCTTCCATATAAAGAAATGAGTTAGTTGTGACAACATTCGGAGTGTGTGGTCTGCCAATTTTACTTTTTTTAAAACAAGTTAGAATTTCCCAATCAGGTAAATTAAAAATGGTATGAAGAGAAGGAGGAAGCGCATGGTTTTCTCCACAACAAAGCCCGATTTCTATCAAGTTTCTCAACTATAGATTAAAGGGCAAAAATTCCACACAAATACTCTTCTACTGAATACAGACAGGTGTTGTTCCTATACAGTAAAACCGTCTATTGTATGGCTATTGTTTGTCGAAACTGAGAAGGGTGATTCTCCCGTTGCTCTAAGGTAAGTTTTCCCAAAGGAGAGGGCGAAATGAGTAGAAGATAACCCGTATTCCCGATGTAGTTTTGATAATCATTCTCGATTCCCTCCCACATTAAAGATTAATGATTAAAGGGCATTACACACTCTTAAATTGCAAGATTTGAATAAAATGCAAATATGTTCTTTTATGCAACGTTTCCATGCTAAAACTCTTTCACCTTATTTACAAAATTTGTTTTCTGTGAACTCTGATGTACCTAATACAAGATCGTCAAACCATTTTCATCGATGGCGTTTTTTAACCGACAAATCTAAATATTCGTTGCGTCATACTGGTCCCGTTTTATGGAATACGTTAGAATTGAGCAAGTTCAATACACAGTTTAATAATATGTTCAAAAGGCAGTACAAGAAGTTGTTGATTAGTAAGTATTGATTGGATTATATGTATGGATGTATTGGTCTTTCTTCTATTTGTATTATGGCGTTTAATGTTTTCTCTTTTTTTGGTTATGATTAACTTGATTTTTTGTTTCTCCGTTCCTTTTTTTTAAAGTAATTTTTAAATGATTATAACGCGGGGTATGTGCAACATAACAAGCCTATTCTGGCTTTCTACGCGCATACCATTTTCCGATCAACCAAACACACAATGTTAATGAGTTTCTGTTCTTTATGTACCTGTGATATCTGTTTTCCCGAAGTGGTTTTCTATTCTTTTGTCTTTATCATAATCTCGCCTTGTTTTGTTGTCGTTTCCATTGTTTTTAAACTCACTCTTGTACAATCTGCTCATATCCACATGTATTTTTGTATATTATGTATTGAATCGGAAATAAAGATTGAATTGAATACTTGCTTTCATATCGTGTGATGAAGATGTTAGAATGGTTCGGAAGTTTGGCATTATTAGTGATATATTTGTTTGTTTGTGGTCGACTTTATGGAGACTTTGAAATGGGAAAACTGCTGCTGGAGGCATATTGATTGGTCCTTCGTGATCGGATCTTGGTAGTATTGCTATTGGAAAGAAATAACACCTACGAGATGGAGCAAAAATTGTTAATAAAGAAATGGTGAAAATGTCTTACATAACGATACAGCAATCGGACTGCCTGCGGTGTGTTGGCAAAAATCATTGTCTTCTTGCTTTATTCCAGATACTTTGGAATTATTTTACACAGTTTATCATGTAAGTGACTTATAGCCAATTCTTCATCTGTTTTGTTTTACTTTGCTTTTGCGTCTAACCCTCTCCCCCAAAGAGATAATTGACACTACGACCTTTGACATTTGACCCCTCGGCAGTGCATGACCCCATCCAATGTATACACGGAGTGTATAATGTTCCTTCTTACCTTGCTGTTCCGGCGCGCTGCTTATCGTGAATGGATGCCACTCGTATGTAGCGATCTGCGGAATCTGGATGAAGATGTAGTCACCCGCCTTGTAGTGGAATCGATTCGGTCTTGTGAGAACAAGGTGCGTCACCTGTGGTTCGACCGGGAGAGGAGGAGGAGGAAGAATGAAAAGATGCCATCTCATATACCAAAAAGCGTGCGTCGTCATCCACAGATGACCCTTAATGGTTTTAGGAGTTCGTGCAAGTATTGACCACGGTCCCGAGGAAAGTACTCGCCCCATTATTAAATAGTAAAGTACATGTATCACAGATGGACGACAGTAGAGGAGTACGATCCGGCAAAGAATCTTTAAAAAGACACGAACACAAGATGTGACCTTCTGAAGGAAGCACATACGGAAAGTTATGAATCGTGTTCTTCAGACCGAGTAAAAAATAAGTCTGTTGTTTAAGGGGAATGATACTCACATGACATAATCATGTGGATTCAGCGAATGCAGCAATATTAATTGAACAAATCAGTGAAGTTTGAGGAAAATTGGACAATTTGTTGCAGGAGAATGATACCCAAATGTACATGTGGATTGGGTCAGTTAGATGTAGCACTATAAGTAAAACATATCAGTAGACTTTAAGGAAAATCGGACAATCCGTTCAAAAGTTATGAATTTATAAAGTTTTGGTGCCGCCATCGCTGCCTAGGAAGACTACACCGATTCGTTTTTATATCTTTTTTACATCATTGTCCCGCAGTGACGTCACAAGCTGTTGTTTTCTTCCTTATCCAGCAATGGTGGCAACAAAACTTGAACAATTCATACCTTATAAATCTTCAATTTTCGTCAAACTTCACTAATGTGTTCCATTGATAATGCTGCACTCACTCAGTCCGTGTATGTATTTGGCCATCATTCCCCTTTAACAACTTACGTGCGGATATTTCTGCCCAATAAAAGTACTACTGGGAGTGAATAACGTATATGCTGAAGAGGAAGTTTGATTTTGCTGTTTCGAGGCATTTCTGAACATCCATACTGGATGAAAATTTGATGAATTATTATGTAGCACTTTGGGACACCGCAAATTTATGTCGTTTTGCTTCCTCCCCCATTTCATCTCATCCTCTCTTTCCCTTCCACTCTTATCTATCTATCTATCTATCTATCTATCTATCTATCTATCTATCTATCTATCTACCTCACCTACCTATCTATCTATCTATCTATCTATCTATCTATCTATCTATCTATCTATCTACCTCACCTACCTACCTATCTATCTATCTATCTATCTATCTATCTATCCACCTATCTATCTATCTATCTATCTATCTATCTACCTACCTACCTATCTATATATCTATATATCTATCTACCTATCTATCTATCTACCTATCTATCTATCTATCTATCTATCTACCGATCTATCTATCTATTTATCTACCTACCTACCTATCTATCTATCTATCTATCTATCTACCTATCTATCTATCTATCTATTTATCTATCTATCTATCTATCTACCTCACCTACCTATCTATCTATCTATCTATCCACCTATCTATCTATCTATCTACCTATCTATCTATCTATCCACCTATCTATCTATCTATCTGCCTATCTATCTATCTATCTACCTATCTATCTATCTATCTATCTATCTATCTACCTATCTATCTATCTATCAATCTATCTATCTATGTTGTAAACCTACACGTAAAGATTTTCTCATGTTTTCTCCTCTCTGAACTCTTCCTCACGCACTCCCCGTCAAGAAGAAATCGTTTAGTTTCCCTTTTTGAGTTAATATTTGTTCATGTATTCCTTTCTGTTCTGTTTTTTTATACAGAAACTCTTTCTGCCTCTCCTCATTTCATTGGCATTCCATCTTTTTAGTTTTTGCTTGTTTCTTTGCTCAATTTCATTGTCCATTCTCTTTCACTGTCCCTTTCCCATCCATCACCCTTCCCTCTTCCCTGCTCATTCCCCACCACCAAACCACTTCCATTCCCTACTCTGCACATCTCTTCCCCCACTTTCGCTCCATCTCCCATCATCCTGCGTCCAGACTGTAACCATGGAAACGTACACCTGACGGGAGAAGGTTGACTTCCTGGACGTATGTATTGCCGTATCTCGCCTGCTTCACGCACTTGGTCTGGCTGAGTTTCTCCACGATGAACACGACGCCTGGTACGACGAACCAGTAGTAGAAGCGCGGTCCGTGCATGAGGAGTAGCGTCCAGAACACAACGTACAACATGTGCGTGAAATAGAACACCTGTAGAGAGTAGGGACAGAGCGAGTGACAGAGAGGAAAAAAAAACACCCACAAATCCATCATGTTTACCTGCATCGGTATAGCAATTGTTGCAGACAGGCACGTTATTCCTCAATCTCTCTGAGCCTACACAGTGCCTTGGTAATAGATGTCGAGAACATTCGAGATGAAATCATTTCGTTTTGACGACTGACGTGAAGCATGACTACTTTATTAAACTTTATTTATGGTCAGTTGAACTCTATAAACCTCCGCCTTTGTTCCATAGTCAACCAAAACCTGCAGGCCGGCTGTAGGTTCAACAGGTAAAGCATTTCATTTAACATGCTGAACTAAGACTAGTATTTTAGGTGAGTGCTCGCTGCTAGAATGTAGGTCGTTTCAGCTTGGAAAAGATGCCTCGTGATATTCGAGTGAAAATACACTCATTGTTTAGGTCGACGTAACCATGGTAACAATTATAACTGTACAATCATACAAACAGAAGAGGAGAGTCTCACTAGATTTGGACACGGTAAAGAAAGTTCTCGAGTTCAGAAATCATAGTCTCATATTAATGTCGATCATGCAAATTAGAAGGGAAAATGATGTCATGGCCCGATCTCGCATTTACTCACGCACAAGGCGTGACTCACTTTCCTTATGTGACATGTTATCAAGTAGAAGAAATCATATCCTTATGACCTTAACACCTGATTGTTCTAGAGTTGTAAGGACTAGGCAATGACGATTTCGCGAAGGGGAGAATGGGGTATTGCTAAACCCTTGACAGAAAACTATGATATTGTCTCATCTACACTTTTTTGTATTACTCTGATGGACATTTGAGGGTTATGCTAAGTCATGATAACATTTAGAAAAGAATTTTGGTGGGCTGGCCGGTGCGAACATCATAAATCTCTACCACAAGTCTCCACCATCTTGCCGAAGTCCTCTGTTCTCTGATGACGTGTGTATATAGCTCGCCGCCACAGGATACCAGCCACGAGTACGGGTCAACTAATGGTGAAAACTATGACTGTCAACTACACTAGTGATTCAATTTCAATTGGACGAGCTTTTCGCGCGCAAATGGGCAAACCGGCCAATAGGGAGCCGAGTCTGTCCAGTCTTGTAGTTGTGAATGAAATGGTTCAGGCCTGTCTCATAAGTCCTCATAAGTTTTCTTCTATTCATATGAGAATGGGACATGACATAGCACCAGGAACCAGATTTCCTATGCTTCGGGCTAAGCAGAAGATCAAAACAATCATTATTGGTGATCTATAGCGTTTGGAATTTTCATGAAAGGGTCATATTTACCCGTCAACGGGCTACAAGGAGATGATCTTTTCACATCTGTATAATTATGATCCGAATTTATGACGTCAGTTTCATAGCCAGCCGCCTGAGCAATAACGGGATGCATTCACTTGTAGAATATGTTACAATGCATGGTGTATACTTGCGATATGTCGCCTCTAACTTCTGAAGATTTTTGTTTTTTCGCCAGTGGCGTAAATCCATCCAGGGTGGTATTTACCAGTCAAGTTTTATACTGTTACCATACATTCCGCTTTGGTACATTATTTAATCGTAGCTGCTATGTTTTGCCACACCGAATCTCTTCCGCTTAAGTACAAACCGGTTACAGGTCATCAAGTTCAATGACCTCTTCCCTTACCTGGAAATGACCCGATCTTCTCACAAAGGGCATCGAGCACACCACCATGATGCAGAGAAGAACATCCAGGACCCATCCGGTGATGTAGGCACTACCGGCTACAGGTGCCAACCCAAATGAGGTGGCACTGGTATTAGTGAAGAGCAACTCTACCATCGTGATGTCTATGTAGGGATTGCTCTCTACGTACCCTGTTCGTCGGACAAAAAACAAAAAACATGATTATGATGAGACATGACGCAGGATATTATGCCAGACAATTTGAATGGCTGCTTAATTCCCCCTCTTTTTTCCGAACACTCTCTTTGAGAACGAAAGCAACATCAGAATCAAATTATCTATGATATCACTTCAGTCTGTGAGTATAGCAACAATAGATAAAACCATAATTATAACCATATTGACAGTCATGTTCCATATTAGGAATATTGGCGATTATAATTGTCTTCAAGAGCTTCACATAATCAAAGAGATTGTTACTCTTCAGAGAAGACGGGTAATGCTTAGTGAAGAAAGAACAGAGAAAACTACTATCACTGCTAATGGCAGTGTATCATGAGACAGCACTCGTTGTATACGGTAATCATCAGTGTTTACTGTTACATCCATCATGTATTTCCGCCTGTTGTTAGTCGCTTTCCGAATGAAGAGAGTTACGTCAGTTTATTATTTATTCCACTTTTTGAGAAGCACCCGCCTATCAGAGACGGCACTCGGAAAATTCCTATGGAGGAAATTGGGCTGTAAAATGGTGAAGGTGTTTTTACTGTCTTGTATAGATATTAAACTACTATTCGGAAACGTGGCGTTTTCCCTGCCGATCGCTTTCACCCAGATGCAAGCAACGTGACCTAGCTAAGGAGCAGAAGTGTCTCATTATTCGTCTGCTGTCTACCCCGCCCTTATCCCGTCTCGGTCCCCGTCTACATCCTAATGGCAAGTCCTTCAACCAGATGTCACCAGCTAAGTCGATTAAATTCAGGCAGGCGGGGTCATTGATCGTGTAATGTGGCGCTGCGAGGAGGGCTGAGATAATAATGAACTGTGATTAGCGAGTTACGACAGAGACAAAGACGACAGGTATGCAGTTAATGTATCTATGTGTGCGGCTTATGAGGAGGTATACAGAGATAAAAAGACACTCTCTGCCGGGTGAGAAGAGTAACATCAAACATTCGTGCTTCGACTTTTACGAGTTTTCGGTTTCAACTCGGGCTTAGGGCTTAGGACATAAATTAATGAGTAGGTCTTATCATTTGTAGTCATCAAGATACATCACGTTTGGATTTGAAATATAAGGAGAAAGTTATACATCTCTGGTAATGTCCTGATCGATACTTCACATGTGCCGGCAGAAGAAAACCTCGAGGCTAACATCGCAATCATTTTCTATCCGCCGATTAAACAGATCAAGGTGGCTCACGAGTCATCAGTTATTGTGGTTTATCGATTTGTAAGGTTTATGAATAGGACACTGACATCCGACATGTAAAGATTCCATTCAGCAGACAGTGTAGCGCTTCGTGATGGATACAATGCGGGCAATACGATACAACTTCAGTTGCCATAGTAACGGAGCGGCTGGCGTCAGGCAAGAGGCGACGCGAAGCTGGCGCGGTGCTCCCTACCAGGTGTCATTCACACACTCTTTCATACATCATTTATTTATCCTGAATAAATAGTCCCAGATATCCAACCATTATCATAAATCACTTCTTTTCCTCCACACCTCTCGGCACCATCAAGTCCCATTTTCTATGTGCATTTAATTCCCAACATGGCGTTAATTAAATTTCTTCCGCCATTGCCAGCACCTGCCTCGCGACTGCTGGTAAGGATTGCCTTCAAGTCCTGCCACAGGTCTTACTTCACCTTTTATTCTAATGGACTTAATCGAATCATGGCTATTAACTCACTCCGAACGTTCCCTTTCTTTCGCTCTCATCAATGTAATCTTGCACTTCTTTAGGCGTCATAATCAGACAGAAGAAAGAAGACATCGAGTTTCACTTCACTCGGTCGTCGAACTCCACTTATTACCTATCGCTTGCCAGCCCGGTGAATGAGCTGAAAATAAAATGTAGGCCTTACGGGAAGTTTCAGTTACGAGGCTTGATTCTGCGAGTATTTACGCTTCTTTTAAAGAACGTCTAGACGCCCAAACTATAAAAAAAAGAATGTTCGCGGTGTAATCCTCACACAACCATAAAAGCAAAATCAGACATCTGCCTTTCTTGAGTGTCTCTATGTACTGAAGACAGACATGCCTGTGATGATACTGACAACAGTTTTCTAGTCAAGCGTCAAACTTGCCAGATACTGCTCACCTCTTCACTAATTGCTTTTCAAAACTTTTTTTTTAATATGTGTACGTGTTCTCATTTCACATTGTCGACAAGATATGAGGGATGGTTGTTACGGCACAATGACATCAAGGAAACCAATTGTAACGGTTAAAAAGCCTCCTAGATAATGGCCTCAATCAGACGAAAGTTGTACACATCGTGGCAGAAGCAGACTAAATATTGTAGCTTGTATAGATTAGCAATGTTTAGATGTTATTTTATGTATACTTGTTCATGTCAAACGAAAATAACATTTGAATTTTGCTAATACCGCGAAATAACATTTTTTCCAGTTCTATTTATCTTTCTCTCGCTTTCTCCATCATTCTTTCATTCTACAAATGTTTGTATCTAGCATCTTTTTTTTTATATTTGCTTTGTTCAGCAATGAGAGGAGAACGTACAC
Organism: Diadema antillarum; assembly: GCF_040938485.1. Classification (NCBI taxonomy): domain Eukaryota; kingdom Metazoa; phylum Echinodermata; class Echinoidea; order Diadematoida; family Diadematidae; genus Diadema; species Diadema antillarum. The sequence goes on from NW_027271999.1 coordinate 840,580, forward strand.
GTCACGTGGTACATGGCTGAGGGGTTACGGGAAAGGGACGAATTATTGCAGCTTGATCTTGACGAGTTCGCAAATTGGCAGCTCGCCGTCAATTCAGGGAGCATGTGGATCCATGACAAATATTCCCACCCGCTTCGATCGAGCGCACGTACACATTGATATAGGAAGACCCATCAATCCTTGAAAGCTAACTATTTGCCTGCCGTAATAAACGACCTATACGATCAGAGCTCTATACAGCAAGGGGTACGTGAATCTTATTTCTGATTTCCGCACATGATTTCTTGCAAATACAACACGAATATTTTGCCTCGTCATACAGGAAAGCAAAGCGCAACTGTGTTTTAAGCTAACGATGAAAAGAACAGCTCCTCAGGACAGACACACAAACCTGAAATAACATAATACTTTTCTTCATTTTTTTTTGTCACGTAAACAACGGAAAGGAAGAGCTGCCTGATGTGCATATTTGATGCAGTATTTGACGCGACAAACTAAAAGGGTTACACTGTCAGGACCGTTTCATAGCCGCTTGGGGCTGCACGAAGGTTAAGTGCCTATGGAAAGGGGCTCAAAGGCTGTTGCGTTTATTCAAGAGGAGACATACCTACTCTTCTCCAATAGTGCGATTGTAGACCGAGTTGGCAATCAAATATGACAGGCTGAATTGATGCAAGGATGTCAGAAGTAACACTCAGGCACTTACAGTTATCATTTTTGTTTTCTACCTGCCAAATACAGGATGACAGGTCTTAATGCCAGACGCGTCCTGGGTTAGAAAAAATAATTTTGCTGCATGGGAACTCATGCATGATGATATCGTCGCACTCTGAAAAGAAACGGGTATTACAGTGGCACACTGTCAATCAACGAGAGAAGTAGTGATAGTATGTGTTAATATCGTAGGTTATTGATCAATGTGATCTCTGACATTGAAACTTTATAAGGTTGATGAGGATAAAATACTTTGAATACTTTTAAATGGAGGGCCAGAAAAGTTGTGTCTTCAGAAATTAGAAATTCATGAATCGTCGCTCGCTGCCTTCTGGAACGAGTTAATGCGTCGTGTTGAATTGTCACGTGACTGACTATACATCGATAATCATCTCCCAAGTTAGGCTTCCGGCAAACTCTGTTTTGTCCTTACATCGCGCTTCCTGAGGTGCTTTGCAGCGACTAATGTTGAAGAGGCACGATGACACTTAATTAACAGCAGTTTCATTCCATGAAATACCATGCGGAGATGCACTATCTCGCACGCTTATCTCTCATTGCGGGTACGAGCGTCAAACGAAATTGATTTAACCCATTTATCATGGTCTGAGAGCAGTCAAGGATGACAAGAGGTAAGACGAAATGCTTCACAACGTTCTCCTTGCCTCCCTCACGTCCGCAATGATTAGCATCTCTTATTGGTCACTCACAAGCCTAAGTCCCTCACTCATCTTATGGAATAGACTGAATGCACAAAGGGGGGAATATAATAGAATGCGCCTCGCGTTTACATAATGAGAAACTCATTCGCACAATGCATTTTAAAAGGAACTGAAGCGAAAGATAAGGATGTCAAAAAGAATCGCTTTTCAGGAAAGCGAATAAAATTGACCTCTCATATTAAAATATAACATAACATAACATAACATAACATAACATAACATAACATAACATAACATAGCATAACAAAACATAACATAACATAACATAACATAGCATAACATTACATTACAATATTACCAGTATGCAGTTAGAGAACGTGAAAAATATACTTTCCATGCAATATTTAAAAAAAAAAACAGGTTGGAACCACCATCACATGTCTTTGATCATCTGACAAAACGATTATCTAATGCGTCTGGAAATACGTACATCCTGATCAGAGTTATGTTGATGTGCTTTTTGTTTTCTCTTCTGTTTTTTTTTTCTCGAGTTCACCTCCACATACTTGGATCACAGCACACCTCCCATGTCTGTATTCAGTTGTTAATGCTTAATTCCTGGCTATAATTCCTCAAAAAATTTGTAAAGTAGTCAACCGAGTCTTACTTCCTAGTCCTGTTAAGCAATACGCATTTCCAGATAATATCTCTAATTGTGCTACTTCTTCCACAAAGCAAGACCAGAGGATGAAATTATGATGAAAAGGAGACCATGTGTTTCTTACTCTTCTTGGCATATTATGGCTTTCCTGAGTCTTATCTATACAGTAACATATCATACTTTCCTTCTGTTTTTAATTTTTTTTTCATCAATTGGTCTAAATAGTTGTCCGTGCTCGACATTTCCCTATACTAGAATCTGATTTCATCCTGAGACCCACGACTGAAAAAGCTTGCTTTTTAGTAGCACCATCATACTTTTCGTACTTTCGTACGTCCAATATGACTGCAAACAAACCTTTATGCCTATTTTACACCAGGACCGTCGTAGATTCTATCAAAGATTTCGCCTAATTTGTAATCGTTCTATTGTATAAATCTATTTTTGTACGACATTTTTTTTTCGAGGAATGGGAAAATAAAAAAAAAAAACTTGAAAGTTAAAATGAAACTTTTTATCACTGCAATGCCGACGATAACAATGAGACGATTTTTTTTTTGTACCAGCTTGTTTGCTTACAAAGCATTTCACTCCACCAGAAGTACTCTAAAGTGACGCCACTATAGTGTCGTTCAAGACAACCAAGACGTGAGCTCTAAGCTTTAAGATACACAAAAGTAAGTAGGGCCCTACAAAGAACTCTAAACAAGGAAGAACTTGTTTCAACTTTTTTTCCATACATACACACGTATAACAAATAGAGACATGTTTTATTCTCGACATCTGATTGGTCAAATGCTCATCACATGATCAAATAAACGCTGATCAAACATTTTTTCCCCATCTTCCACCTACTGATTGTCGCAGTCTTCTGATTCAGGCGTCTATCACATACATCACCAACCAACTCCTGATGACCATATATTTCTTTATATTTGATGTAGGCGAAAGCGCCCGGAAGTTGCACTCTCTTGGCTAAGTGTCTCGGAATGGATCACCGCCCCCAAGCTCTTGCTCTGTAAACCTCGTTATAAGAGCTTGCTTTCAACTGTCTAATCTCTCTCTCTTGTTGTTTATTCCAAAAGACCAAACCCTGCTCAAACACCTGTTTGCAGCTCTTGAACTATTTAGGAACATTTCCAGAAGAGCCAGATGACTTGGTGGAAAGGAATTTGGCCTCATGAAATGTCACATGTTTTGTATTTCCGCGTAAGATTAACAATAGTCTCCAGTGCTATTGATCCCTGATACACATTCCCGAATGGGCGGGAATTAGAGCCAGATTAAGATGGACAAGACCCAGTTCTTTCTAAAACTCTTGGATGTGATTTAACACTCAAGGGATCATCAGGCACCCCTTTGGAACTATCTTCAGAGTAGCGTTCCCATTGGGATGTTTGACAATAGGCTAAAATACAGCAAGAGCAAAATCCAATCGAAAGATATTAAGTTGTTATTTGCGTCTTGCCACGACAGTTGTTGCATCCAACGCGCGATTTCTCTTTCTTTTCTTTCCAATACCAATTCAATGACAATACTGTAAACAGAGAAAAAAGTGACGTTGGCTATTACTTTCATGGTCACTTTGTATTTGAGCCAGCCGGGTATTCGTCTTGGCAAAAGATTGTAATTTGGAGTATGGATGACATATCTGGCGCGCAAAGCAGTGTCAGTTTATATCTTGTTTCTAGAAGGCACATAAAGCCGCCATTTCTCCAAACTTGTCTGCAGTCTAACAGAGGCCAAGGGGTAAGTATGTATTTCGTGGCCTTCATACTTACAAGCATTGCCGATGTGACCCAGCGTGTGGACAAGCGCCATACAGGCGATGACAATGCCCACCATTTTGTGGAAGATGATATTCTGGTCCGTCGGCAGGATCTCGGCGGCTTTCGTCGTCCGAATAGTGGTAATCGTCTTGCGAAGCATGAGAACCAACACGAAGGCGGAGTTGAAATTTAGGCACTGTCCACAGCCGCGAGCTGAGCAATATCAAAGAAAGAAGAAAAAGATGCATCATGGGTGTTTCCATTCAATCTGCGTCATTTTCTGTATACACAAGTATTTTTTTTTTGCATTGTCGTATTCGTTTTTTCCCCCGTTTTTCAAGAAGCACGTTCTTTTAAATGACAGTCAGTCTTATCATCATACATGTAGGCCTACTACCAGGTAATCTAACAGCTGTAAAAAGTGGACACAGCGTCACAAGTAACATATGACAAACAATCACTTAAATGCAATCAGAATCTATCAATATTTCTATGAGAACATCTATGCTTTTGATTTTCTTTTTACATCATACAGTAAAAAAAAACAGTCATTTTTGGCCATTTTTTTTTCCTATGAAATTTGATTCGTTGATTTCAATAGCAGTCAGAAAACGCTTTTTAACTTGAATATTGAAAGAAAAGTCTTCAAGTTGACCTTAGATAAAATCAGTCGCACCCATCGAGGATAAGTTGCAAGGGATAGACAAACGAAACCAAAGAGAAAAAACATGCATACAATGATTGTACGAGGGAAATATTGCGCTAATCCATTCACAAGGTTGACAGTTGCTGAACAATGAAGACTGCAAGTTGCAAGAAACCACTCCCTATGTTTCTCAGACATTTTATCTGATATTTCACTTTTCTTTGTCTATATAGTAAGGGTGGATTTCTGAAATGGCAATTCTTTCTAAGTAAGACGCGCGAGATGGAAACAGCAGCATATGAGAATTAGGCTAATGGAATAATTATCGTAAAAACTGTTTGAAGAAAAAATCGAAAAGTTCAAGCAAAATAGGGATGTTGAACATCGATCCATTTCTGAAGTAAGTCACATGAGATCCATTGTTGATTGAGTTCGCACCACTTCAGCAAAACACTGAAATGAGATTAGCTGAACACACACACACACACACACGCACTCACTCACACACACACACACACACACACACACACACACACACACACACACACACACACACACACACATACATACAGTGAGAGAAACCAGAAGTTTATGAATCCATGAATTACACGATGGACCATAATTGTGTTTCAATAAAACAAAAATACGTCTGGGCTAGTTCTTCGTCGAGGAATTCAAATAACGTTCTTTTTTCCTGCGTTTTCATGTAGAGATTCTAACAGAAAATTACATTCTGCATCTTACTATCCTTCTTCTTTTTTGTACCAACAATGCTTAACTGATTATTCCATTTAGAAAAATAGGTCGAAGCATAAATAGCATCACCGCTCTCAGTATGACTTCTTAGCATGAGGCGATACGCGGTATTTTATCGGCGAATTGGAAGATTGACTTTTTGTCCCTCCCTCTTTGTCTCTCACTTCTAAGGGCATCTCTTGACGAGCTATGTTTATCCAGACTTCTTCGTCCTTTCCGGCATTGCATGTGCTAGACAGCGCAGTTATAGCGGTTTGGGGGGAAATTAGATAATATAATCTCGAGATTGGCTAGTGTAATCTTGAGGGGCCTCCGAGCTTAATGCAGAGTTCTCAAGACTCAGAATGTGGTTTTGTACTTGTGATAAATATATGGAATTGACCCTACGGTTTGCATGATGACGAGAGGCGACCTGTTTACTCTCTCTCTCCCTACAAGCTATATGCGTCTGTTTGACTAAAAGTCTCTCTCCGTCCCTCTGTCTGTCTGTCTGTTTGTCTCTCTATGATAGCAAAAAGTCACAGTAAACATGTTAATAAAAGTCCCATGGCGTTAACATGCAACTTTGTCTACTCATTTTGATTAGGAAAACTGTTGGCAAAGTTGAAATAAAGGATGTAGAATTTACATTAGTGTGTCCTAGTGGAGTTTTTTGTTTTCATAGTATGACTACAATAGCACAAATGATTTGATCTTTAAGACTAGCTCTTTCTGTTTGTGAAGTATAAAATGATGATTTATGAGAAGACAAGAGGAATGTGTGTAATCTTTCTGTGTATGATATCCGCTGTGTATAATCTACAAGTTTTCAAACTCCAGTTAACAGTGTCATTATCGTGAATTCGTGATTAATATGTTTGGTTAATTAAAACACACACACACATAGTGACCTCTCCCCTACACTTTGAGTAACACCGCGAGTAGACGAGAAAATCAATATGATTATGATTGAAAGAATTGTTAGAAACTGGACAATAAATGAACAGTAAAAGGCTTTCCTTTTTTCTTTTTCTTTTTTTGCTTATCATCAATGATTATCATTCAACTGTGTAAAGATATAAAACCGGACGGCATTTCCACTGGAAATGACCACTTGGTCTATATGATTAATAAATTATGTGTCATTGATTTAGAATAAAAATAATGTTTACCCGAGCATTGTTGTTCGAGTCTGTTTTGATGCATTCACGAGGTTAATAGAATTACTCACTTCACCGACTGCACAGTTCAGTTTGAGTCACGTTTTTCGTCTACCTAGCTGACAACTTATTCTCCCGTTCTTTCGGGGGTTGCCATGTACTTGCCTAATTAGTATTTACGTCAGCGATAGCTTACTCCTGCATCAACTAAATAATGATGAAAAGGTGTCGAGAGTTGCTGCTCTAGTAGAATCGATATGTCATTCGTCATTTATGGCGGCTGGATTCAAACGCTGAAACAAGGTGAATTCTCATGTGACCACTATTTCAGTGTCCCGTCCCCCCCCCCCCATCTCTCCATGTTTATGAAAGCAAATAACAAATATTCGCCCATGCTTCCAGAAAGAATTGCCATGGATCATGGCATACCAGGAAATGCGACATGAGGCAGTTTACAGGATCCACAGAGGTTCTATCATGAAGCTAGAGCGTATATCTGCCCTTCTCAAAGGCGAAATAATATAATAATGATAATAATAACTGCAAAATAGTACTCATAGAATGTGATTCAAATAAGAAAAATGATGAAATGTAAAAGAAATAGCAGTATGACTTAAGGCATTTCTGGAGTTTTTCTTTTGCAAAAGATGAATTGGAATAAAAAGAAACGTAGGCCTATGTGAAGAAAGAAATTGCGGTAGTATAACCCTGTAATGTCGTCATGGCTTAAATGGGAGCATTATTTGACGAGTTGATTCATCCCTCTGATAGGCTAATGGCAGAAATCACGGCGAAATATACTGTGGCGACACACGTTGATACGATTTCCCTTCATTACCACGGGATTGCTCCGTGGGAGGGGAATTCCTTGACCGTCTACCTGTAAGAACCGCGCGCGCTGATCCGGCCGCGGACGAAACGTGCATGATATCTGTAAACATCGCATCTACAATTCGATTACAGGAGTCCGCAGAGTAGTGATATATGTGGATTTGATTAAACGTGCTTATTTGCGATTCGGCCGATGGAATGCGAGAGTAATTTCTTGAGCGAATAGTTAGGAGCAAGATTCAATATTGGCAGACGGTTGCCGACATCTTGGTTGTCAGGGTAGGACCACGGCTCAGATCAGGAAATCGCGTGATTGACCTCAAAAGAAAACTTTTTTCCAAATTCTCTCGAGGAAATGGTCACACAAGAAATCCACAGAAGGGGCAATAAAAAGAAAGGGAACGCCAAAAATGTTGGACCCACGTAGCCATAGATTATTTCCAATATAAAGTTCTGTTTTAGTCTTTCTACTTCAGGTTGGTCCCAAACACTCAGAATCATTCTCGATAGATATTTTTAATCAGTCAAGTATTACATTCCACTTTATATGAATGCAATGTCAAAACTATCAAAGAATGTGACAATTGTTGTTTTTGTTGTTGTAGTTCAATCAAATTTCCTGATCGTATCAAATCTAGTGTATGAAGAGGATACGGGGACGACCAAATCTTTGGATGTTATTGGCAAATCCCTAATTAGATTTCATGTGTGTGCAATGTTTGTGTGTATGTGTGTGCGTGCGCACGCGTGTGTGTGTGTGTGTGTGTCTTCCTAATGCCGCAAGTTTATCTGAAATCAGTCTAAAAATCTTGCGTCAGTGTTGACATGGCCTTGATAAGTTGGCAAAAAGATGTAGCAGGCTTTGCACACGGCGTTTAATTTCAGCACAATGGCAAACTAGTAATATATTTGTTCAGAAACAAACGATATAAATATAACGATACTGAGATTTTGCTATATCACGTTCATAAAATCCTTTGAAATATTCATATTTTGTCAAGGCTCTCCGATATCAATATATGAACTTACAATAGAATAGTATACACTAATTATATACTTGCATCAGCTCTTCGCTAAAATATCTCCCATAAGCTATGACCATAATCCCTGCATTATCTTAAATGGTATGGAATGTGATTTAGAATTCGTTTCGATTGAAGAGGTAATTATATTAAAACCATTTAACTAGCAATATATTCAGTTGCCTTGAAAATTTTTAAACGTCGTCAGACGTGATATTTCTACGTGTAATTAAAAGCCCGATGAAACAGATTAACGTAGTCGTGCAGCTTTGTCTAATCGGCGAAACTATTCTTAATAGATTAATCGATCGCTGTGATCTCGGTAAAAATCCAATATTTCATGGTGTTTCACAGGGGAATACTGCTTTGTATGAATGAGATTTTTTTTTTTTAACGGGAAGACTGTCTTTGTTTTTATTTCATCTGTCATTAATTAATCCTACAATAAATCAACAAAGGCAGGCAGGAACAGAATGTTAGGTTTTCCACTGCATATATTTTTCTTTACTCAGTTAACTCATATTCGTTCATTTTTTGGCGCTTCATTTTTGTGAAATTCCTTTGTTCTGCTGAATGTGAAAGGGAAATAGGGACAGATATCTTCGTTTCTTTCTTCACATTTTTATTGTCGCTTTGTGTTTGTTCATTTTTCGGCTTTGTATCAAAATATGCCACGATGTCGAATCAGTAATTCATGTCACATTGAGATGAGGAACATCACGCAAAGAAACATTCATGGAAGTAATCCATCATGCTAAATAAATGTGCTTACGGTGGAATACTAACATACATTGCTTACGGCATCAAGTCATGATCAACAAAAGCTATTTGGTCACATTCATGCAATCGTTTCAGAAGGTTTCCACGAGAACTTGCATAGCCTCGTCAGAAGATGAAAAGGACATACCAAAATAACATTAGACGATCGGCAAAACACTGCACAGGTTTTTCACTCATTTTTTTCCCCAACCAATGTATTGCTTCTTCAGTTTAGACTAATACGTGCCACTCTCCTAGAATGGATCGGTCCTATGTGGAAGACACAAAAGATCGCCTGAAATGTCAGAATGTAATTAAGCTGATGATCATCAAAAGACTGATGCCTTCCATTAGTTTCATCTATTCAAGCGATTACTAGAGTGATAACAAAACGCACTGAATGAAAAAAGGGGCTGTAAATAAACGCAGTCGTCTTGGACGAAGATATTTAGCAGAAATAAATTAGTTTTTAGCCACCATCACATGTGATAAGTGGTAAAGCTGTAGTTGATTCATTATTAGCAATCTATGATAAAACAAGTACATTATTATAGAGATAAACAAACAAGGAAGAATAGTAAGAGAAATTATAATTTGAAAGCTACGCATCGCTTTCTCTTTCCTCAATGTAATATATGAAATATATAATATGTTAATTACATGAAGAGAGAGAGAGAGAGAAGAAAGGGTTGATACACACGTTAAAAGTTTACTCTTGTCCCTTGGTACTCTTCCAAGAGCTTTGTTTAAATTGCCATAGTTTGATACCTTATACACACACACACACACACACACACACACACACACACACACACACACACACACACACACACACATATATATATATATATATATATATATATATATATATTTACATTTAAGTTATGTTTGCATAAAATATACGTGCGTCTTTGTGTGGGCGTTTTAGTAAGTGTACTTGTGTGATGCATTCATCCTCACAAAAAATATTCATGTCTGCTGATGACGAGTTGCGGCAGAGACATAATATTTGCACAGAAAATGGAATTATGAGAAGTAATTCTTTTAAGTTAGAATCATCATTAGAATGCAAAAGCAAGCCTGTGATCATGGTGACGTGAACAGCCGTAAGTTTGTTAGCCAAATAACTACATATGTTAAGTGAGTTATCGTAGTGCTAGCAGCATTCAGCTCATCACAGGTCAATAATATGGAAGGAGGTTCTGATGAGTATGGTCAACCTCATGTCTTTTTTTTTCTTCTTTTAATACGTCACATTCCACATCAGGCTCCCCCGCTACTTACTTACTTCGCTTCATCCGCTCATAAACATGTCAACGTGCCCTTGAAATTGAAATGAATTGTGCACCGATAAATGAACAAATGAATAAATAAATCTAATCTACTACAAAAATTGTACGAATTGTATGAAGTCTTGCTCTATGTCCTCACAACACATAGAGCATAAAAAACTACAACAACAACAAAAAACAAAAAAGGGAAAGTTATATAAGCCATAGTCGGAATGTAATCAAAATGAATATGCTTTCTACAATCGCGGCCATGGTAGGTTAATATGTGTTATTTAGCTTCATGTGCAGCAATCCTATCAATAATAAAGACAACCTGAATTAGGGCATATATATATAGTTTGCCTGTCAAGTATTCCTCCGTTGTATTATATATTTAATTTGCAATGAAATATTTAGTATATCGACCCTCATATCTATACATAACATTCGAACATGTATATGACTATACTTGACGATATGGTATGGTGTTATCTATCAATGATAGTTAACCCTTTAGGAACTGAAAATTCCATACATAATGGCCTATTGTTCCCTGAGGTACTGCAACATTTCTCTCATTTCGACAACTTTCTAAATTATGCAAAATAGATCACTGCATGTTTATTTTTGTCTGTTATAAATCATGTTTATTTGGAAGCCTATTTAGACTTTACCAAGATACGTATGTTTTACAGTAATAATTCTGACATACTTTTGTTGATCTCTGACCTCTTTCAAACTATACGTAATTATATATTCTGTATGAAAACAATGAAAATTGTAAAGCATAACACTCTAAAAAAAAGGACGGGTGGTTTTGGGCAGTTCAGTTACTAATGGGTTAAAGGACAATAAAACACACACACATATATATATATATATATATATATATATATGCGTGAATTGATTAATTGCGTGAATTCAAAAATATTAGTAGAATATATCGATGAAGTTGGAGAAAAATCGGACAATCCGATCAAAAGTAATACATTTTTAAAATTTCGGTAACACCATTGTTAGATAAGAACATTGTGGCAATTCGTGATGCTATTGATGAATAACGATACAGAGAAATATAAAGAGAATGCAATATTCGTATTTTCATCATTCTAAAAAAATTAAAGAGCACTTGATTTTCCTCTTTCATGCATTCTATTTATGCCGTTGTCAAACTGTGACTTCATATTCTTGCTTGATTTTACCTTACTTAAATCACGGAATTGTGGCATGGGGAAACACCCATCAATATTTGTGACGTAAACTGCTCTTATTACAAAAGAAGGTGTTACGAATTATTTGCAGACTCGCCAAGCGTTCTCATTCATATGCATGGATTGAATTAAATTGAATTGAATTGAACGTTATTAATTGCTGTAGTTCACTTGATAAAACGTGCATGTTACTTAAAAATTTGACAAAATTACGACAAATATAACATGACAATGTGACAAAAACAAACAAATTTATCAAGTAAAGGGGTTAATAACTAGGCAATGGGCCTTATTTAAAACTAACCCCGGTAAAGTAAATACAGTGTTTTGTCTCTTCTTTCTACAAACTATAACTGACACAAAAATTCGGCACACACACACAAACGCACAAACATGCATACACAAACAAACATACACAATACACGAGATGCCATTTTCACAAACAGACCCATGCTAATCAATGCAGAATCATATTGATTAATTTTATGTAGAGTACGCTTAAAAATCTTTCTTAAACTCTTTACCGTCTTAATACATTTCACATCAGAGTGTATAGAATTCCAGATTTGAGGGCCTTGAAAAAATGTTGACTTTTTGTAGGAGGATGTACGAATCAGAGGAGAATAAAAAATTCTACAATTTCTTGTGCTTTGATTATGATTATCTTTGTTCGATTTAAAATAATCAAGAAGGGATTCAGGTAAAATTTCATTATTGAATAAGAACATATATGTTGCACCCTGAAATAGATATAAGTCTTCTTATGTAGTCTTCTTATTCAGCGGAGGCAGTACTGAAAATTTAACAATTCATAACGTTAAGCGGATTGTTTGATAATCCTCAAACTTAACGAATGTGTTCAAATGATATCAATGTATTTTGCTCCATATTCAAGATACTAATCCATAACATTTCCCTTTAATGGATTCTCTGATATACACGCATTGTTACTGTTGTTAAGGTGTTAAATTGAATGAAGTTTGATTTCGAACGAAACACTCCCATCTCCTTTTTAATGTTCTCTGGAGATTATCAACCTTTCTGATTTTATTTTCAAAATAGTGGTGTAGAACTATTAAGCCGTACTTATCTGTATTTCTTCCATTTTGTTACATATTCTATCACGTAGAAATCGCATGAGTAACAAAAAACAAGCACTGTATAAGTAAAAGTGCATGTGCAACTAAAAGTGCACAACTAAACAATCATAGCCTTAATGTGGCGGCAATCTGATATAATGATGTGTGCTAAAGCTTTTTCATAATGCATAAAAACACAAGATATACCATTAAAAAAAAACCCAGAAACAAGTCTATTATTCGAATGAATCCAGGTGCTAACGCGCAAACTCCGCAAGTTATGTGACCGGACTTGTTTACCGAGTCTATTTGGAGTACGATCGATACTCTAAACAGATATCGATGCGCTCTTATTGAAAAGAATGCCCCCTCTAGTGTTCATGAACATTGATTGACTTGTGTTTTCTAATAGTTACTTCCAAAGACATCGCCCATTACTACGCGTGCCTCGTGCGACACAAACAGGGTGTGAGGACATTTCTTATGCACCCCGATTATCATATAAACACCTCATAAAATACCGCCATGTATGTAAAACTTTCTCTTCCTTTAACATTTGTAGCATGGCAGCACTTAAGGACAAAAATGCTCTACCGAAAAAAACCCAACAAAAACATGCACAAACAGTCTAGGCCCCATGTATACACATACACTGTGTAGCTACACTTTTACATCATTCTCAGTTAACGTTTTAATTAGCGTCACTTCAAAACGAAACCCACATATTCCGTTGTACCTCTTGCAAAGTTGTACCACTTTCAGCGTTGTTTCGAATATTTTATCACAATAGCTTTCTGACTGACTCGGGTTACAAAATGGCGCCACATGTCCCGGGGGATCAACCATTGCTTTCGGGGAATGGGAGGGATAGGGATGAGGACGAACTCTGCGCGTAAAGGTAAAGAGAGTGCGCACCTGTTTCGAACATGTAAAGGAAACCAAAGCCCAAATATCAATGCGATTTGAGTTAAAGCTGCGATGGCGATAGAATGCATCAGTGAAAGTTTGAAGAAAATCGGACGATCCATTCAAAAGTTACAAAATGTAAGTTTCGGTGCTATTATCGCTGGATATAAAGGAGCCTTCTACACTACATGACGTCATTCTGGACAACAATATAAAGAGAATATAAGGAAAATTCTATAAAATCTAATCTTTTACGAAAAGTACACATTCTATCTACTTGTTACTGACTTATGGTAAGGGTATTATTATTCTTCCTGATTTCTGAAAGAGATAAGTCAAGTGCTCTTCCATTATACTAGAAAAGCGAAAAAAAAAGATTATGTCAACTTTTCTTTATATTTTCGTAATATTGTTGTCCATAAAGACGCCATAAAGACCTTAGTGTAGTAGTCTTCTCATCCAGCGATGACGTACGGCACCGAAACTTTAAAAATTCATACCCTTTGAATCGATCGCTCGACTTTCTTCAAACTTTCACTGATGTGTTCTACTTTTCATATTGCTGCTTTCACACAATCCTTGATTTATGTTTGGGGGTTCACTCGTGGCTCACCAGTTACGAGGCACCAGTTGGAATTTTCTTTACGACTCGTGACGTACGCAGCCTGGATAAACAGCGCCACGTTGATCAGCAAGTAGACCACAAGGAAGAGGATCTTTCGGTAGTTGTTGTGAACGTATCTCCAGGTCAGGTAACGGGGGAGCAATGGTCTCGTCCGCTTGATCGACGGCGGCTTCAGCCAGCTCGCTGCACTGTTGGGTCACCCCAAGCAAAAAGGAAGACACAGAGTATACAAAAAATGTCAGAGTTTTACTTTCAGCTAGTTATCGACATAACCATGCATTCAAATTCAAATTCAAATTCAAACTTTATTTTCACTTTCTTTCTTCAACAGAATGTACGAGAAACAATATTATGAATTTGACATGCGAATCGTTGAATATATATATAACCAGACAGGATTAACAACATGTTCATGCCTACATGATCAGTACAATAAAGATACATACACTCTATATACACCCTGAGAAAAAAAAAAGTGGAGGTACCCACTCAAAAGACTAAGCTTGTAACATGTGGATACCTCTGATTGCTTGATCATAGATAAGATACATTGCTTGATCATTGCTTGATCATAGATAAGATACATAAATAGGTTGTAGTAAATAATAGAGTGCGGGTATTTCCCCCCGTAAGACTGAGTGATATTGAGGTATAAGGATTATCCAGCTTTTAAAGTATAAAAAAAGAAGTTTAAATTGAAGAGATTAAACTTGCCTATGATCGCGAATCTTATCTTCGGTTTGCTAACCACTGAAGCTGGCAAAGTTTTCTACCGATATTCACAAACTTTCAAGATCCTTTTTTTTATTAGTCAGTCGTGTTAGAGATTAATGACTGTGATGTCATTTTACTACTTGTATAATAGTCCCTATCCTTGACTAACGTCGGAGAATGAAAAAAAAAAACAATCTGTTTCATGCTCAATAAGGTCACTTTCATCGATCTCCCATGCATCTTAAATCGTTATTTTCATCACTATTCTTTTTTTTTTTCAAATAAAAATCAACCTATATCTTTGATAAAACACAATCTACTGAAGTGTTGTGTAACAGAATATCACATACATGATCAACGATGCGTCCTCTTAGGCTAGTGAGGAAAGGAAAGTTAAATCAATCAAACTTGCCTGCGAGCCGTGTGCTCGACAACAGCGTATACATCATTAATTCTACCCACATCGCCGAAAAAGATATGAAGGTGAACAAAGAAAGGACATTGACGGAAACGGGATGTAGAGAGAGTGAGCGAGAGAGATTAAAACAGAGGAGAGGAAGTGGGCAAGAAAGACGAGATGGAAAGACAGAACTTTGATGCATTACTCCATCAAGAACAGGCAACAATGGCTAAAAATTCACTCAAGCCACAAATATCATTTCGCTTAATTCCATTTCATTTAATCTCATCTCAACTCCTTTCATTTTTTTTTTCATTTATTCTGCCATTTTTTTCCTACTTCATGCGAAACAAGATACATCTTGGCCGATACATAGTGGAAAAAACGATACAGTGAACGATCGATCATAGTCTAACTGTAAAATGTTGCATACAAAGGTTGCAAGATTTTGCCACAATAATCAAAACGTTTCATGACACAACTCTCATGATTTTTTTCTATTCAACAAATGAAAGAGAATCTAACTTTTACAGCCTGGACCTTGAGTACAGTGATTTTGGGAGAGTTTCTTTCATTTCAAGTCATTTCATATCATGTCATTGTATTCGTTATAGCTGCGCTTTTTATCACAATTCATTATGCTCCTGAGTGGTAGGAATTCATAGCTGGACAATATAATCTCAAGATCCTTTGATGTCAAATTTGATATAATTTCTTATCTCCTCGTTCCTAATCATTACATTAGTACTTTCAGCTGTCTGTTTGTCAGTGTTTTTTTTTTAATCCATCTACAGAGACCAAACTAGCAATAGGCCTACAGTTTGTATAGTTTTGCAAAAGTATCATTCAGCACTGACGTGTTAAACTAGTTTCATCATGACTAAAGCACGGAGCGACGTTACAGGACAACACACACACACACACACACTAAAAACAACAACAACAACTTTCAGATTCCTCTCTTCTTATCTTGAAAGCTATGAATTCTGTAATTTTTCAGTTCGTATAAATGCTTAATGAAGGAGGATTATTGTGCAGTCAATGTGAAGTCATTCAAGATGAGATGGTTGCTATGGGTGAGGCCGCTTGAGCATGTCAATGTGTGTTGTAACTTAGGTGAAATCATTGCAGTAGACTTATAGTAGAGAGCAACTTTTAACGTTGACTCCTCTATAGACTGAGTGAAATAGAATGAATTTGACATTTTCATGAAATACGGGCATTAGGAGGGAAACATCTGGAAGTTCAAAAGAAAGATTCACAATACCTATGTTTCATGAAGTTTACGAAGGCGGTCATTGAAACATGTAGATGAGAACCTTTGAAGTGACTGCATCCTTACAACATATAATACTTTGTAAGTATGCCCGCTATGATTAATTGTATGTGAAACTGTCAAATTTTCTTACTTCCATGTTTGTGTTCTGAAGTTAATAAAACTTTAACAGTTTCTTTGTGTAATTTAATCGTTCTTGTGAAAGTCAGTTAAAAAATCTTAGAATTGCTTTACATTTTTTAGAACTTATCTTGCAAACTATGCAAGGGGGTGGACGGTAAGCTATGATCATTATCACAGCTAACAAGAGGATAGATCAATATTATAACATCGATTTCGTTGGCTACATATCAATATCGTCAATTTCTCGTCACACCTTTTGTGTTCTACAGCTCCTCTGTCCTGAAATGAAAATACTTTCAATAAACTCTCCCAAGATTATGAAAATGCACAAACAAGAGAAACCTAATGCAAAGGATGCTGGGATACAGCTCATCAGAGAGGCACATAAATGATACCACCATGAGCGGAAATGCGTTTAAAATTGTTATTGCTTATACCAGCGGAAATAGGGTCGAGACTGCAAAAAGTGCAGTGGAAAAGAGTGAAAACAAGATAAAAAAAAATAATATTGAAACTAACCACACAAACGAATAAGCAAAAATCCAAATGGGTCACCTTGCCACCCTGGCCACAATTCGTAAATCAGTTCATGACGTAAGAGGCGCCTTTCACATGTAATGGTATTGTAACTTTCTCCGCTGATCGGCACACAGAACCGCATCCCCTACAAAGGCCCCTCAAATCTTTCTTCCCGAAATTAAATTTCCCTAACATGGACTATACACAACTGAGACCGGTACAATACCGTCGAACATAATATATGACGGGAGGAAACCATCATTTTACCCGCAGATAAATTGAAGGCAATCCCATAGGTGTTGGCAGCCCTAATAAGTCATATCTTGAAATAGATTGAGATTGCCGAAACAATGACGAACACAAAAAATACGAAAAGCACAACAACTCTACCGACTCATTTCTCCCACACTATATCTCTCTCCCCCTCTTTCTCCTTGCTGCCGAGAATACGTAATATTGTAATATTGATGTTGCGTGTGCCTACGTGGATATATCCAGTCGATCCCTCTAAAATTGGTTTAAGTGAATGATATTTGCCCCCCGCGGCCAGCTAAGTTACACTTAACGTCGTCAATGACCGATACGGGAGTCGATGGTGAGGAATCGCCTTTTCGGTCTGAAAGACCGTCAGGAGGGATATGTCAGGATCCACTCTTAACTGGGTGGCTTTTGAAAGGAAAGTGTGTCGGGTTAGATTGCGCTTTGTGCTGTGATTAGCGGCGATGGGGGGAAGGGATATATTATATACATAGTGTCACAATTTCTTCAGAGATTAATGCCTTGGTATTTCATGCTTTTTCTTCTGTGTTTCAATCACGATATGAGAGCAGAAGCGGGGGAGCGGGAAAGAGAGGGGGATAGACAGATAACAAATAGATGTAGGAAGGAGGGGGAGGGAGGGAGAGGGCATCACATTGAAAAGACTAAGCATCTTCCTTCTGGAGAACGAGAATGATGATGAGACAAAGTACTGGGGTGATGTGACGACAAAAAGGTGGTATTTCATGCTTTTTCTTCTGCCCTCCCCTCCCCAAGTCAGACAGCCTAGTTATTATTTTTTTAAGTCATGGGTCCCTGCACATATTTATTTAATGTCCTGTTTGACATTAATACATGAAAATGGACTTTCCAATAGTAAGTATTTTTTTAGTCATATTGATTCAGCAATAAGGACTTTTAAGATGGGGGGGGGGGGGGTTGTAGATGTTTATGGTTTCAACCAAAAACAAAAATGAGTTCGTAAAATGTCTTATGTACACACCAATGCGAGGATTATAAAGAAAATGGTTATATTGCATAATTAGTTTTATCGCTGATATCATTGACTTCTACAGTGCTAAACTTAGTAGCTTTCTTTCTAGAAGTTCGACTTTGATAACAACATTTGTTGAGGAAAATGAAGAAAAAAAGATGTTATTTGTTCGATTTTGGTATTCTTGTCATTAATGCCAATTCAATCATGGACTGGACTTTCTCCGTTAAAGGCGTTTGCAAAATCCTCAAAATATTAAGGTTTAAAGAGGTATGTGTATTTAAATTTGTGTATCCCTCTCGTTGGTAGCGGAGTGATCACCTACTTAGAATCAGTGCCTGGCTCCATGCAGTGAGTGATTCGACGGACCAGTAGAAGTAGGAAACAGCTATGGGAACGGAAGTAATTCATAACAAGAGCGAGACTAAGATTAGAGAAACGCCGGAAGGAAAGAAAGAAGAATAGATGTGACAAAAGACAAAAGATTGCTGAAGAGGAATGTAGAACGCACAGAAATTGAAATTGTATCCATACTTATTATTCGACATCACAGAAGAAATCTAAAATTGAAATGCTCTCTGCAGTCAATTTGTAAATGACTGCATCCCGGTGACGCCTTGCATACGCCATGTGATAAGGTGGGAAACGAATTCTCGTAAACATCTCACCGTCCCCCCTCGATAATAGATCATACGGAATGTGTGCACAACATTTTGCGTTCGGTAAATGGCAGCTCGTCGAGAAGTTCGCACGCTTTAAGAAATTATACTTGGCGCCTCCCTGCAGAAGGCAACACCCTTACTGCCACTCGAGGAATATTGGTGGTCGTTGGCAAGCACTTCGATTGTTTGTTTGTTTTTTTCTTGTTGAGTGTTATACAATGACAAAAGGATGGAGTTTGTTCTTGTCTTTTGATTTTACTGTGTCATGTTTGTAGAAGCTACATGGCGGCACGTTCCAGTTCTTTTCTTATAATCATAAGCCATAAAATTGAGCAAGAGAGAGCGAAACAAAGAGAAATATAAAGAAAATAAAACTGTTTGCAACATGCGGTTGTAATTGCCATGGTGAGAAGTGTTGTTGGTTTTTTGTTACTCTACATCCTGTATTCTGAGGCACTGAGCATTGTTTTTTTATTCGGAAAAAGAGTGTAATCACCTTGATTAAAGTTATCACACTCTATCACTTTAATTACACGAATCCCTTGGCCCCCTTTCAGCCCCCCCCCCCCTCTTGTGTCAATTTAGCTTAGAAATGCCTCTATATAAAACCAGATAAAACTATAAAAACTCAACAAAACAGCAGCACAAATTTACACAAGCACACATACACACACGCACACACACACACACACACACACACACACACACACACACACACACACACCTATATCCCCTATACGTAAGCGACATGGTATTTTGAGAAGTCAAATATGGTATTTTGAAAAGTCAAAGCAAGTGTAACTAAATATTCTTTGTGTTCTCAAAGAAAAATAAGCTGAGATGAGATTTAACATTTTGCAGCATATCATGATAGTAGAACTCGGTATTGTTCACTTTTGTTTGACGTGCTTCACAGTAAAGGCATGTCATAATTCGTGGGAGCAAATTATCAGGTATGAATATTAGTTACATGCACGTAGAAGCGACACAGCGCAAATCTGTGATATGATATTTGCGAGCGATATGACGGTCTCTTAATCAGATAAGTTGCTCTCGCGTATCCTTGCAAGCTTGATCAGTATTACTAACAGGGTTTTGTGTGTGTGTGTGTGTGTGTGTGTGTGTGTGTGTGTGTGTGTGTGTGTGTGTGTGTAGGGGGGTGATGGTGGTGTGAAGGATCAATTATTCTTTAAATTTGCCCCACCTTTTTTATGTTTGAAGAGCAAAAAGTGTGTGTGGGGGGGGGGGGGGGGGGACTGCAGCCCCACCCCACCATCATTCCGGCTTTTGAAATGCACAGCTCTTCCAGAGAGACTTGTCATTATCATCATCCACGCGTCGCCAGGTTTCCATATCTTTCCAAAAGTGTGTCAAGGGGGACAAAGTGAGGCAAAACATCGTCTCCAAGCCTCATCTACCAGGGGTCATTTCATCAGCCCAACGCCCACAAGTTAAACAGCCCACGAGTTCGACATTACTTTTCCAAAAAGGTAAATGAGTCATACAGCCCACGAATCACACAGCCCATAAGTTCGACTTTTGGTAAAAACAGCCCACGAGTTCGCCATAGGCTTATTGCATGTAGTGTGTCGGTCTCGTGGACCTTCTTTACTCAGTGTAGAACTCATGGCCTGTATGACTCGTGGGCTGTATAACTCGTGGGCTGAATGACTCGTGGGCTGTATGACTCGTGGGTGTCAGTCTCGTGACGTGCACCCCATCCACCATACCACCGGGCTCCCAGTGCCATATTATCTCATCGTGTGATGGCATGCATCCTTTTCCCCTTCGTGCATACAAAGTTAGGGAGAGAGCAAGACAGACAGGGCGGGGGGGGGGGGGGGGGGGAGGGGAAGAAACCTAGCGAGGATATCCTAGACTTTGTGAGCACCGTGTAATATCGATGTATTACCACCATAAGCGCATTAAAGAATTATTTGATGAAAGGGGGAAGCTTAATCAGATGGAATGTTGGTCACGTGATGCATATTATGCCCCATCATGATTACTGAAGATGTAAAATGACATCACTTTTCCTGACCTGGCCTCCACTCGTACATTCTAAGAATGGTACGGGCCTTTCGCAACGGTTCTGTGACAGGACGGAAGAAGACACGGTGGCAGATGAAATACTGCTAGGGACTGTCGCGAGACACTCGTTAAGAGTTCTAATGCACATGTACTGATATGGTCCGAAAATTGATGTCTATTCTAACGAGCGGAATGTTGCTGTTGTTCTCCAAGGACCGGTAAATCAGTGCCACGGCGCAAAGTGACATCGTGGTGGCAGTCATCTTTTAATAGATAACCCTAACACGAGGGCATAATGTAATCTAATGAACAAGGAGCCACGAGGGCGTCGTTTTGACCGAGATTTACTACCATTTTGCAGACGATGAAGAGACAATGCCTATAATGAACATACCTTAACGTGTCTCAAATATTTATGGTGGGTAAAGACATCCGCCGTTGAAATTTTGAATGATGGGATTGACCAGGGAGGTGGGAACCCCGCCTCCCTAGAATGACATAGCTATTAAGTTTTTCATTTTAGAATAAAGTACCTCGATTGTGTAAAAATAAAGATCCAGATACGTTGTATGTGTGTTCGCGTCATGATGCAATGATGTAAAATGTTGAATCGCTTTATTTAAGGGAAGGAGGTAAATGATTACATTATATGTTGTATAATAATCAATACCTTAATGAAGGTAAGTACGAGGTAATTGAACAATCACATGTAATAACGACGAGATAATTCAACTAGAAAATCACGGTATAATGACAATAATGTCTTCCTTGGTGCGATCAGTGGACACTTGTTTTCTAAAGGACGTGAATATAATTATTCCCAATGTTTTTCCCAAATATTTTTGTCTGTTTGACGCAAGTTGCATAAACTAGTGAAAATATGTGAAACAAACTTAATTTTTGTTTTGTTTCGTGAAAAATAAACAGAAGTTGAAGACAAATAGCTATACACTTCAGTAGAAGATGTGAACTTCTATTTCACCAAAGTTTCAAATAAATTGCTCATCAGTAATTATTTGACACTTCTTTTGGTTTCGTCCCTTTGTCATGTTTGTGTGCTTTTATACATTGCCGCCTTGAATGCCAGCGACCACGTGGGATCTCAACACTTCAAATACCCGATCTCCCTCCCCACTTCAATCCTCAAATAGTATCGTGAACAACATGAATAAAAATGAAACAGCCCCCAAGAGGGGGTAGGGGGTGGAAGGGTCCACCATGAGCATCATACTGTGCAAACGAAGTGCCGATTTTCATAAACGAGAGATCGTCTGTCTACTGAAACCTGTCGCAAGTCGGGACCTTTTCAAATTTCGTCAATCTAGTGACAGACATTACGGTTTGATTCCATGATTATGATTTGTCCTTCTAGGTGACAAAGAGTGCCGCCTGTAACTTGATTTTCCTTAAATCTTTTCCTATTTTTTGGAGATGGGGGGGGGGGGGGAGGGAGGGAGGGGGATAGACATTCGATAGTCTCTGGCCGGAACGTTCCTTTCACCATTGCGGCGTAGGAGTGCAAAGCCTCGCGACTGCGTTTAATTTCCGCAAGATTACCGTCTATTTAAACGCGATAAACGCGACACCAGCAGGAAGAGGAACGACGATCGGGTGCTCCAAACACAGTGGCCACCACGTCAACAAACTCTGGACAAGCCTTCCATGCTGCTGCTACGTCGTGACGACTGAAAGACTGATAAGATACGGAGAGATACATATATCCACCCGAAAGATTAGATGGTTAGATAGATAGATAGATAGATAGATAGATAGATAGATAGATAGATAGATAGATAGATAGATAAATGAATAAATAAATACATAAATACGTACAATCAAACATACATACATAAATAGACAGATAGGCCTAGATAAATACCAGTATATGTAGGTAGACAGAAAGATGAATGAAAATAATATTGTAATAGTTCAATGCAATTGTATAGCACCTATATAAGAGAGAAATGAATAGACGAATTTAGAGAAAGATAAACATTCAGGAAGAATAATAGAGGAGAAGATAGCTTGACAGACAGACAAGAGTATCAGAACAGACGAAGAACAAGTTGTAGGACGGACTACTGTTATTTGGACATAATATTGGATACAAGCTCGAAAGACAAGTTTAGAGTCTGTGGGTAAGAGAAGCATGAAATCAAAGTATCACACGTTTAAACGAGGGCAACTGAGATGAAAGACGCAAACGCTTTTAGGCTGTAAGAGCGGATTTTTTCTCTTCTGTTTTCATGCCAAACAATTTTCCCTAGCACTTCATACTTTCTTTCGGCTTATTTCTTGTAAAATAAAAGAAAGTTGTAGTAAAAGTGTATCATTGAGGCACTGATCTAATTTCACTTCGTTAATGATTACTACAAATGAACTGATTTAGAGACTAAGTTATTGTACATTTCTCGTTGGATTACTACAAGGAAAAGCAGTGGGCTCATATAAGCGTGAAGGTGTAAAGAAACGTCTGTCGGCGCGATACGCCGTTCATGCACGCAAGGCGACAAGCGTAATTTGTGACGGTGTAAAAATCGCGACGCCACACTATCATCTTTTAACCGAAATAATAATTGGAGTCAGTTGGGTTACACGATAGTGTGAACTGTGTCTCTGCTTGCGGTCGCGACGGAAAGCGAAGAATTAAATGGGTCGGATCAGCCATTATATCCTCAAGTTATCCATTGATTAACTTCCCATCACCATTCTCGCCCAATTACTGCGTGCAGGTGTTTCGCCCCATCTTCCTATATAATGGACTCGGTATCAATATCGCCTCGCCACAAAACCCCGGTCTCTCGCGGGAGCGCGGAGCCGAATAAACTTTCGAAAGAGTGCCACTAGTGTCTCCTGGTCCGCCCGACCGAGTTCGGTAAGAGGGAGAGTTTTGAACCGAGTGAGAACATAGGCACTTCTTTCTGGTCACCGAGAACTTTGTCCGATCCCCCCGAGGACACGAAAAATTCATCTTTCTTTTTAATAGATGGATGATAAGCTGTTCAAAGAGGATGAGTTGGGACCGTTACCAAACTATATCTTAGCAGCAAGATGCCATGACAGAGTGCAGTATAATCGAAGCGAAAGCCAGGCTGTGTTTGCTAATCGTAGAACGGCCTTCGTCGTCTGAAAAATTTGATACGGCCAGCAGAGCTTCCGGCAAACTTCTCCTGCTATTCTTTGGTCACGTGCAGTCTGCCCGGCACTTCTCCCGCCAAAAGCGAAGTCGCGAGTAACAAGAAAGAAACAGCCTGTCTACGATTCTTTCATCGATTCCATTCGACGGCATCGGCAAAAACATGGATTTCGATCATTTCTTTACCAGGAGAATAACGATTCCAGATATATGATTACCGAAACTCCGGTATCCAAATACCCCTGCAACTGAATATGATTCTAATGAAGCGTCCTCTTATTTTCGAGAGCTAGTTTACAATACACCCCTATACAAGCCGCTGGTTAGGTATAGAGACACTAATGTTTCGTATTTTCAGAGTAAATACGTCAAACTTGTCTTTGCAAACATCGCGTTCCGCGAGTATTATGTGATGGACAAAAGAATTAGACTTTTTTTTATCGGCTGCACATGGGTTGAAGTCTGTCAATAATGTTACACAATGTCATGTCCCTCAGAGAAAACATTCATCTCACGTAAATTAACTTGATACTGGAACCATGCCTCGAGGTACTTGGAAAGGATACAAGTTTTACGTATTTTTCAATAGACAGATAAAAGAAAAAACCGTAGGCACTCAAATGCACGCACACACATATACAAACATGTACTTCAGACAAAGTATATTATGAAGGGTTTTATCGCAAAATGAGCTAAGCGCCATTTTTAAACATTTCAAAGTAAATCCAGAATCAGATAGAGCAAAATTAAACCTTTCCAGTAATACTTCACTAGTAACATAACAGGAAATATTCTACAAGTTGTGACTAAAAATATCCTGTATTTTAAATTCTTATTATTTTCTTTATTTTTAGCAGCTTTAATCACAGATATCTCAACTTAACATAAATGGATTTAGCTCGTTTTGCGATAAAACTCTTCATATATATATATATAAAATGTGTGTGTCTGTGTGTTTATACAGGTGTGTGTATATGTACGTGAAAGCCAGAGTGGATATACAATGTGTATTTACATGTAATGTCAGTTTGATATAGACGGCTATGTGATCCTGTGTTCTTACCTGGTTGTCTTTATCCTCAATGCTCAAGTATGATGATTTTTTGATTTAATTTGATTTTTCAAACGTTGTGATAGCATTATTTTCGCAAGTAATCATAGAAACGACCATAAAAGATCGTGCTAAATTTTCATTTACGTTCCTGCGGCGAATTATATAAGGCCAATCGTATTTATTCTTATCATCCGCTCAAGTTTATCGAATACATAGCTTTACTCAAAGTGGCAGACTTATCTTCTTCTTAATTGTAACGCCACTGTACACTGACAATGGCATTGGTAACGGATCACCTTCAACATCAATTCAATTTCATATTCAATCGTATCCTTGTAGACTTTATACGGCACGCCCACACCTCCCCCTCCATTTCTGAACCTCTCTGCGTTCTCTGCGTTCATGTTTACAAGGTTTGGGGGCCACGAGGGCATTATGGCATTAGAAAATAGGAAAAAGGTATTTTGTATGTTTGTGTGCGTGTGTGTTTGTGTGTTTTGAAAATTGTGTCCAAATGATGCGTATATTTTGTTATGTTGTACAGAAATACCAGCTTACTATCCTTATATAGTCACTTTGAATGTGCGTGTGTGCGTATGTGTGTGTGTGTGTGTGTGTGTGTGTGTGTGTGTGTGTGACAAGGAAGTATGAATTTAAACCAAAAGGCTGGAAGCGTGGGCAGGGTGTGTGTATGTGTGTGTGAGTGTATCAGTGCGTGCACATATGTGTTTGCGCTTTAATTTTTTCATTCAAATCGTTTGCGGTATAACGTGCTGATATTGCAGTTAATCTATATCAGTTATCTATTCAATGACAGCTGGGAATATGAATTATACGAGTATGTGTGTGGTTGTTGTTTTGTTTTGTGTGTGTGTGTGTGTGTGTGTGTGTGTGTGTGTGCGTGTGTGTTACCCAGAATAATGTGCATAGTTTTTCAAACACTTTGTGATTTGTATCTATATATCTACTCTATTTTCAAAAAGTCAAACGCATGACTCTGTGTGCGAATGTCAACGTATGAAGTTTACATTATGATTTGAATGAAACTAATAATAGATATTACCGGGGAAAAAAATGAATATCCACACAAAAATGGTCGGCTTTTCTAAGAGGCTTGCCCCTCCAGAATCACACTGCGAGGTATAGACGAATATAGCACCCCACCCTGTAATCACATACCAGGCTATCTCTTGCGTGTAATCCATCCAGGGTGACCCGCAATCACCGTCAAACTCGCCATCAATCATAGTGAGAAAATAGAAAAAATAATTATAGATGAGACTTTTCTGAAATACCGCCTTAATCACTATCTCCTCTCGTTGGAATCCTAGAGGGAATCATATTTGTCTTGGCTAGGGGTCACTCACTAAAAACAAGGGACAACTTGCTTGTAGACTCTCTCAATGATAATTTTGATTACAACGATGAAAATTGGAACAAAACTATCGTAAAAAGAATGCTGATGATTTTAGAAATAATCGAGAGGCTATATATTCGTCTGTAACGCAAGTCATAGTGGACAGCTGAACAAGGAGACTTTGCCTCGAAGAAAAAGCTGATGCCAACGAAGTTCAAAACGTGATTGACAAATATCAAGCTAGTATCATCAATGTTTCAACACTGTTTAACCTTGTCTACTGAGAGTTAAAAAAATATCTTGTTTCAAAATAATGACTTCTCTGAATGTCCTAGCCCACTGCTGTGTATACTATCGATCATTTTTGTGACTATTCATACATGGATCTGTTTTCTCCATTAGAAGAAAGAATCATTAAAGACAGTGTGATGCAATGGGACACTCTGTGTCCATTACCATTACAAAAGCAGCGTTAAGATAACTTTAAAGATTTAAGGATATCTATGAACAGATGAATCTCCATGACAAACTCAGATATGACAGGCTATCTCTTTTGATATTTATCTATCACTCTCAAATTTCACTGATGTACAATTTTGTTTCATTGCGTTCGCGCAGTATTATAATTTTTCTTTGATTACTTGTTCGTTTTTCGCAATCTTTGACCTTATTTCATAATTATGTTACAATCTATACTACTTTTCTGTGTGATCATGTAGCAAAGATTAAACGAATCTGTCGGTGTATTCATTAATCAAAGAGGTGACTAAAATATGAAATATGGACTTCTTTATTGGGGAGACCATTCCTTTAAAGCACTGCTGTCAAGGACGAAAATGAAAGTGAAAAAATATAAGAAAGAAACAGAAAAATTCCGCTGTATGGATAAAGCAATTTGACTGCCACAATAATCTACAAAGCTGGCTGCATCGGTATACATACAGAAAGCCATGCGAGCGACATTGAGAACCCCATGAATGTCTCGCAGGTAGAGTATGGGATAAGAGGATTATCGGTATTAAGGTAAGGTACGCGGTGCAGCTACGAAAGGAGTAACGTCTTTATTTAACCCTCAACGGACTGCTCCACTGATAACCTATTGATATCTATCGCAGTATAGTCGAAGGGTGGTGATGAGAGACTTAAATGATGCGCCGGCATTATCCTATTGAAATGGAGACTGGTCTGTGGGCATGGTGGTATTGTAATGCCTTGCAGGCTCTGTTTTTCCCATTTTCTCCCCCAAAACACGCGCTATGTGTCTGCTTCTTCTCATCGCATTCATTAACATTTCCGTGCAATCCACTTTTTGAAAATTCAATAATGTGGCTCAAAGGAACAACACAACTTAGACAGAAAGGGAAGATGGAGTATGATGTGAGACGAACGAAAATGAGAGACATTGAGACAAAGATGTAGAAAAACAAGACCCTGAAATAGAAAGTACACGGAGCGGAAACGATGGCAACGAAGACCAAATAGAATCTGCCGCGAGTAATGAAGACAAAAATGGTGGATACAAGCGGAAATCGTATTCTTAAGATCTTGATATGTCTGAATACACGTTTACCAAAAAAAAAAAAGAAAGAAAACAAGCGAGAGAACACATACGACATCTGTATTCATAGAGCAATGTGTACAAGCAGGAAGGGTTTATCAAATCGATATGGTTATAATTATATGTAATGACATTATTTTGTTCTTTTGTTCCACATGTTTCTACCCAAGTTTTGGGCATATCAAATAAACAGGTACACAATGCCCAGAAAGAGAGTGTTTGTGTGTGTGTGTGTCTGTGTGTGTGGGGGGCGGGGGGGGGGGAGAAGAGAGAAGAATACACACGCTATTACGAGAGGGAGGGGGATTTATCATCACTTTTGATTACTTACCTTATGGTCAGATTTTCCATGACATCCGGGTTCTTTTCGAGTTCTTCTTTGAGCTCCTCGAAGCTGATAGCGCCGCTGCCGTCCGTGTCTGCGGCCTCGAAGAGTGCTGACGTCAGGGAGTCGATGGTTGCCTCACTTATGGTCATCGCACTTTCCTGTAAGCAAGCTCGTAAGACCACTTTGAGCTCCTCGTGGTCAATCGCCCCGTTGCCTACATGGGAAAAACAAAGATGGCGGATGTTGCGTGTCATAGTATTTTTATTGTTGCTGTTGTTGTTCTTTCATGCGATATTATTCATCGACTCTTCGTCAATATGGGCAGACGGGAATGTACTATTAGAATCTTGTAAATACAGTATCAAAATCGACTTCATTTTCTTAACCATGAGGCCGCCATGCAAGTCATAATTTGTTTATAATGGCCGTTTCCTGAAATTACTCTCTTATTTCCACATGAAACGATAAAGATGTTCTTTTTGCAAGATGTTGATATACATTATAGAATGAACGCAGTATTGCAAAGTGATGGAAACTTTCTCACATTATTTGTAGCAAGCATTCGGTTTGCTGTTTCAGTACTTGGGCGAAATACAAAATTGTGCTCCAAATAAAACCAAGTCATATGATTGCAATTGCTTTGAAATAAGGTGAATGCCAACGTAGTATAAGGGTCGATATGATGATAATCTATGTCTTGCACGTTATCTGGAAATACTTATAAATGGCATCTGTGATTCCAAACTAACTTTAAAAAAATGTTGCGCTCCATGTAGACGCACACTTTCATCGTAAAATACTAACCCCGGTTCCTCTGTCTGATTTTCCGGTACGTACAAAAAACAAACAAACAAACAAACAAACAAACAAACAAACAGTCATATGACCATCGTGTAGAGCGGTTGCAGTTCGTTATTCCTAAGGTTCATTATTTCAAGGGCTCGCTATTCCCAAAATGAAATAAGGTTTCATATTCCGAGGGTCCGCTAAACAAAAACGAAATACGATTAATGATTCAGAAGGTTCGTTAGAAGGTTCGTTCGTCTCTGTTTTGTATTTGTTTTTGTTTTTTTATTTTTCGGATCAACTAACCTTCTGAATAACGAACGACACCATTCAGAGCAATGCGATCTCGGGTAGTATTATTCCGAAGGCTTTTTATTCCAAAACTGATAAAAGGTTCGTTATTCTCAAGGTTTGATATTCCAAAACACTCAAATTCCCTAAACCTTGATGTTCTTTAATTCGCACATTTTGTGGCGTTATTTTCAAGGTTCATTATTCCAAAGGTTCGTTATTGCGAAAATGACACGAGGTTCGTCAATCCGAATGTTTGCTAATCTGGAAATGAAAGAGGGAGGGTACGTAATCGAAAGATTCGTCGGTCCGAAAAGAAGATATAAAGTTCTTTAATCTGATAATAAAAAAAAGTACATACCAATGAAACTTTTGAATTGCCAACCATATTTTGTTTTCAGATAAACAATCTTCATTTTATTTTTCATATCAACGAACCTTCGGACCCAACAAAAACAGAGAGATCAAGTCGTACAGTATAATTGCTTTAAAAAGTGTGTGTGTGTGTGTAGGAGGATTTTAGTGCTGTTTTTGTGTTGTTTTTTTTCATTGCTGTTTGAAGACAACAACGTTCAATCGTTCAGGGCGCTTAGTCCATTATTTGGTAGCATCTTTCAACGGAGTCTTTGAAAAGTTGTGTAAGACACAATGTTATTTTGCAGACAGAGATAAAAGAAGTTTGCGATTAAAGTGCACAGAATGTTGCGCTAACTCCGTTGTTTATCGTGACAGCCAATATATTGGGTAAGGATTGATACAGAGATTGTTTTCTTGGTGTGATGGTATCAAATAATCAAGTTATTATACATTTTCCTTAGGGGTGGATCCAGCAGAAATTTAAATAAGATTATTGAAACATTCTCTGACTAGCAAGCAATATGAACATCGCGGAGGTGAATGTAGTTCACATGTTTCTTTGAGGAAAAAAAGTGAACCCGGTGAACTATAGAATGGTGTCCCGCATTTGAAGATGGTGTCCCCATTCTCGGAGAGTGCTCCTTGTACGAACTGTTGGCAGCACCAACGCATCCGAATTCCATGCATTCGTAGCGTTGAAACCTAATGCCAAAAACACTTACACACGAATCCTGCCGATCGATAGGAAAATAAAGCCACACCTGAACGCAAGCTCTGGTCTTTAGGAGGCTCACCTTAAACACGTGGTAAGAAATCTCCCGGCACGCACCTTAGGACATCTGAAATTCCTCAGCGGGTGTTATTGCAACATTGCGTCATTGCATCATTAGAGAGTCTTGCATAAAAACAATATTCAATGGCCGACTTCAACTCCGATTTCAATGTCGGATTTACAAGAGGAAGTCTGACATGAAGGCACGAATCCGGAGGGTGCCGACTTTGGAACCGATCTTCATATTATGTCAGTAATTTCTTCCATGTATCCGAGTTGGGAAGGCTTTTTGCTAATTGAAGCATGTACTCAACATTCAACACTCAGCTGAACGAACAACTTTCTTCCGAATTCATCCTAGTATTTCCCCTAAATCTATGTTTTTCGTCCTGTGCAACAGTGACCTTCATACTTTTGTAATAGTCTTTACTGCATCAACTCATTTTTGCCCACTGAAACTTGCGCTCAAAATCCTAACTGGAGTGATATATTCAAAACCCTTTCTAATGTTTATTTCCTATACTGTAGAAATGCCCAATTGTAATAATTAATGCCAGCAAAGTAAGAAGAAAACGTATCTTTAAACAAGAATGATTTTGAAAGGAAACATTGAAAGCGAACAAAAGATGTCATTGTAAATCGAGCGTCAACAAAGTCTGAAAAGATATGATCAGTTCAATGCAGCTGTGTAAAATGTAATGATATGACATTCATTTTCAAATTAACAAACCTTCGGAATAACGAACATCACCCGTTGATGTAGCGGCGTTATTATTTTACTTCCCAACAGCCCGGGATGGTTTGTTTTTCCCTGATCTGCGTATAAGTGGTATGTCTCACCCCACCGGGTTAATAACTTTTTTTTTTTTTCTGTGGAGTAACCTGTCCTTAGACAATCTTAGCAGTTTGAAGATATGAAACAAATGCTGATTTCATGCATCGACAATTCTATAGATTCTATACTGTAGTATTTCTCCCATTTCCTGCAAAAGACAGCATGAATCATAATTATGAATAATTGATTAAACCAATACCAACTAGGAGCCTCAGCCAAACACTGTTTTAGCATAATTGAAAACATTAAATAAAAGACCCAAGCCTGGTCTGAATCATAATATTTCTGGGAAATTTTAATTCGTGGATTACATGTAAAGTTATGAGGGATTGATTTACCAAACCATTAAAAACCATTTCTCACTCCGTGTACAAGTCATCCCGTGGATTAAAGAAGAACTCCCGGTGATTTTCAGACTTTTACATTATCAAATATCTATAGATTGGTTATATCATGGACATACAGTACTTATGGACTGTGATGTGAGGCCCCGATGCTATCATCTTTGTTCAGTGTATTATCTTGTAAGTTTTTCAGAATATTGTTTTATCTACTCAAGGACCACAATCTCAATAAATTACACAAATCTGTACATGGCACTATCGATTTCATGTACTTCATGATGTAAAATTATATGAATTGTCTGGAATGCCTCTTAAGATATCTTTCTAGTTTCAAGAAGTGAAACAGATGCTGATTTCATGTGTCAAAAATTCTAGGATTCTATACGATACTCTGTTGTTTACGTCATTTCCCCATACTCACTATCTGCACAAACAGGAGCATGAATCATCATCATAAAAAAATAATTGATGAATTCGATATCAACTGAGAGCCCAAGCCAAACACTTTCATTTGAAAACATTGAATAAAAGCCCCCTGGTCGGAATCACATTTCACATAGTGCTCGGAGATTTTAATTCGTGGATTAGATGTAAAGTTGTGAGGGATTAATGTAGCACACCATTCAAAACCATTCTCAATCCGCGTACGAGTCATTTCGCGAGTTCAAGCCGTACAGCTGCGATTGGTTCAGGGAATTTCTTTCTGCGTCGCAGCATGAAACCGTATTGTGAGCTCTCTACTCGCTGTATAGCATTGTGATTTTCTGAAGCGCCGCTAATGAAGGCCGGGGCGGTCATAATCAAAGGCAATTTGTTGGTTGTTGTTTTGTTTTTTCTTTTCTTTTCTTTTTTTTTTTTGGTGGAAACTGCTAATTCTCAGAGTTCGTTTTCCTCGCTCAAAACAGCATTCCATGCGCCACTGGATGCAACCAGGCACCGCTGGTTTCCAAATTATTTACCATTAGCATGACTAGGGATATTTGCTATTTTTTGCCTTTCGTGCTTTCTCCTGTTTAAATGTCGACTACAGCTATTACGTGGCGCAGAATTGCATAGTGTAGTCAGGAGTTGAAAAGTTACATCAGTGCAGGTTTTTATTTCTCATTTGTTGTTGTCTGTTTTCTATATTTGTTTTTAGCCAGATACTGCTCTCGGTGCACACATCGAGATACCTGATATCGGCGATAGATGCTACAGTGTTGATTCATATATATAGCTTTAATATGTTGTCAGAGTAGTTTCAACTGTAGAACTTGATGTTGAAGGCAGGCAGGAGGAAGGGCAAATACGAATGAACGATTTTTTATTTTTTTTTTAATCGCGAGCAAGAAGATAGCTTGCCCAGCTACATGTATCAGTATTAAAGGGACACCTCTTACTTTGGTTACATTCAAGTCATCGTTGATTTTCATAAAAATCAAATGAAAATTTTTAGAGTGACGAGAAACTAATGTCTGTCCTTGCTCACTTCTCAATTCTTAACTTCATAGACAATTGGAATCAATTCAATTCAATTCAATTCAATTCAATTCAATTCAATTCAGTTTACTTTCACTTTTCCATGACATAATATATAAATGATACAAGCTATTACAAATTATCTTGAGCACAAATTGGTCAACTGAAAAATAGAAAATAGACTCTCAAGGTAATAATTGAAATGAAAGCTTGTATAAGTATAGATTCAACCAAGCTTGTTGCTTAAACTATGTTCTGAGCGGGGGGGGGGAATGAGGGGTGCAGTAAAATCAATGCTACATACATTGTGGACAACTTATGCATTGCGCAAAAACTTAGACTTTCTTGATTACAAAAGTAAAATATAACGTAGTTCAAAACAGAGCAAACATCGTAAAACAGAAAGGACAGAAAAAAAAAACATCCACAAACACAAACACAGAAGCACAGCAACGTGACATGACTAGTTGTAAGTGTAAATGTAAATGTAACTGCCTATATCCTACAAGCTGCAAATGAGGAACCGGAACATGGCCAATCAAGGAAGTGGCCCGAATAGCTGGTGATTCAGTGCACCTGGAAAGCTGTGCTGATAAAGTGAAGTAAACATGCGTTTCATTATCACGGGATGATGATGTTCGCATTTGTTATGGCTCAGTAAGATGCACTACTTCCAGGACCTATCTGGGACTCAAAAAGAAAAGGATTCAGCTTGCACTTAGAAGATCACATACAGTGAGCGGGCTTTGGTTTGTTTTATTTTTATTCGCAATCCAAAGAAATAAAAATATAGGGCAAGTGTACATGAAAGTATTTTGAGCTGATAAAGTCCTTGGGAGAGGTATATGAAAGTCATTAGACTGCCTGTGGGATAAAAGATGATTTGTTTCTTTTAAATAGGAAATGGAAGATACGCAAGAGTGTATCATAATCATAAGCAAACATGAATTGCCCCAGCTGAAACAAAGCAACAAAATGCTGACCATGAGATCTCCGAAAAATGAAATCATTGTCGACAGGGACACCAAGAAATGTAATTTCAGATGCATTTTCTCAAATAGAGTGTCATCAAATATAATATCTGTTTGTCACGGCTTCTATCGTATTGCTATAAAGTATGCTGTTAGTTTTCTGAAGACAGGACTCTTATCTATTGAGTAGTTTTTGCAATATATCTTCCAATGGGGAGGGTGAGGACGTGAGACGTAAATGGGTGAATTGTTCAGTTGTTAGTGAATGTTTCCTGTCATTATGTCAGAACAGTTTACATCACTGGAGCGGCACACACACACACACACACACACACACACACACATATATATATATATATATATATATATATATATATATATGCAAAAACACACACAAAACACACATACCAACATATACATGCCCACAAAAGATCTGAAAGAAAGAATTCTCATAAGAGGGAACAAGAGGAGCGTAACTGGAGTGAGAAAATGACAACGGACTCCTAGTATCAAAATGAAGAGCTTTGAACGGGTGCACGTCACGAGTTCGACACCCACGAATCATGCAGCTCACGAGTCATAAAGCCCACGAGTCATACAGTCCATAAGTTTGACACTAAGCAAACAAGGCCCACGAGACCGACACATTACGCCCCGTGTTGTGATGTCGAACTCGTGGCCTGTTTTTACCTAGTGTCGAAGTCATGGGCCTTATTTGCCTAGTGTAGAACTCGTGGTCTGCATGACTTGTGGGCTTCGGTCTAGTGGGTTGACCCCTTTTGAACTCTAGTCTTGATCCCACTGGCAACGAGAAGGAAAGGAAGAGGGAAGGAGATTGAGTTGGTTTTTGTTGAATGAGCCATTGTGGGCGAGATTTTGACGGTTGCAGTCCAGAGACATATAATCGACCCATGAAATATATATATATATATATATATATATATATATATATATATATATATATATATTTATTTTTTTTTTTTTAGAACTCGTGGTCTGCATGACTTGTGGGCTTCGGTCTAGTGGGTTGACCCCTTTTGAACTCTAGTCTTGATCCCACTGGCAACGAGAAGGAAAGGAAGAGGGAAGGAGATTGAGTTGGTTTTTGTTGAATGAGCCATTGTGGGCGAGATTTAGACGGTTGCAGTCCAGAGACATATAATCGACCCATGAAATATATATATATTTATATATATATATATATATATATATATATATATATACATATATTTTTTTTTCTTTTTTTTTGGGGGGGGGGGGGGAGGGAACCCGTTCTTTGGCTTGTTTAAAATCGAGTGCTCATATCCGGGTATAGAGTACAACTGGCACATAAGAAAAAAAAAAGAATGAGTACACCCCAAATAAATTCGACATTAAATTACGTCAAAACTAGAATAATCAGAACAGACTCTTGCAGAAATAGGACAACTTTGGATTTCGTGTTTGTCTTTAAGCGAGTATTCCACATTCAAATTGCAATCATGAGAAAGTAGATTTGTTTCGCTTTTTTTTTTTGAAGAGGGGTATGTTAAAGTGTAACTTTATCCATGATATCGCCAGCGTATGATAATGGTCAGCAGGATACTGGACAACCACAACTATTTCGTTCCTTCTATTGACATCTTTACGTAAACAAATATGAGCCAACACTGATGTTTCTTTGTTGTTTTTGTTCCTTGATGTATTCTCATGGTCGGACATCCGGGTATTTTGCGTGTCACGGGGTCATGGATAGCGGTGGAGTGAAAACAAACAGTCGCGTGAGCCTGGAGTGGTAACGCTGTACGTGTTTTCTGCCGGGGGCGCCCCGCGAGCATAGCGCTAGCGCAAGCTGTAGTACTGTAGCTGTGCGGGCGGAAGGATTAGGCCCTAGGCCTACTCTAAATTAGGGCACCCTAAGCCTACTACAGTACTAACGTTAGGCCTATAGACCTACCTGAAGTTTCTATGAGGTACTAAGTAAGCGTAGATATCGGGGTAGGGCCTACTCAAAGAGGTTCTAATTGCACATCTGGCCATTTTGTCGGGTCGTTGATCCAGAGTCCTGCCGCGATTTCATACGGGCACAGGTCCAGTCCGACTGCCGTCAACATGACAAAATACCGCGACCGATCGATCGACAGGATCCAGATTATTAGAATATTGCTGGCAAGACATGGTGCATGTATCTCATGAATGATGGCACAAATGACAAAATGAATAATGAAAAACAGTCCCCATGTATATGTCTGCGTAGAGTTGCACATAAATTATACGCGTCGCACATGCACAGCATGCAGTATGCGCATTATGCAGGCTTAGCGCTTGCAAGCTGTTTGTTTTCACTCCAGTCAACCGGAAGTGACGTGTAGCCGACCGCAAGAATATTTGATGGAAATTGCGTACTATTTATTGTTTGTAAGGGAATCGGCCTCGATAGGCTTCATACGGCCTTTACTGATCCCTCACGTGCTATGTCTGTTTGTATATTTTTCTCTTCTGTTTTATTGTGAACGTGATGTTTTCTTTTTAGCATGTGAAATAAATTTGAATTTGAATTTGAATTATATCCTCACATACATGTGAGCAAGAAAGCGCGTGTTCGTGTATGTGAAAATCTCTCTGGGGCTGCCAAAAGTATTTTATTAAACTCTAAGTAATAGTTTCCGTTAGACCTTGTCCTCATTTAAAAATAAAAGAATACCCTGGGAGTTTCACTGAATGAGTTGCTTCTCGCGCTTTCCTAGTTACAGGCAATAATTGCATTCTGCTCTAATACGCATTGTTTGATGTACTTTTTTGCGGGAACATCGGGACTTGCTTCATTACCCTCATCACCACTAGTATCCACAAAAGCGGTTTTTTTATTCCCGCACTTGTGGTCGGTCACACACAAAGGCTGAAAATATTCGTATTACATAGGAGCCTACGTACATCATCAATGGATGTTTCGATTTAGAGGTCAGGCTTGCTCGACAAAATAAGAATGCACTGAATCGTATCAAAATGTGGGGCAATACTGAGTCTTGGATATGTTTTATTAAACATTATAGAGTTGGCGGTAGCTTCAATCAGGTCTGTCGTGTTTTCAATTCCCAATTCTTTTCAGTTTGAAGAGCGTCTATACATTGCCTTTTTGGAGCAACTCAATCTGTGTACGAGATTATGTATAAAGAAAAAGTTATACGGATGATGATAAGGATATACAGTGTACATGTGTAATTGTATTTATGTATATGACTATATAGGATATTCCGTTTAACGAAGCAAGACTATCATTGTCAACACGTGCATCAATTTCCATTGACCCAGAAAAGAATAATCTTTGGCGAAATCACCTCGTTCTGGAGTAGGAAGAGGAGGAGGAAAAGTTGAAGGAGGAGGATGTTATATGGGGTCGGGGACATCGGGAACTCTTTATGACAAGGATCAGAAAGGGTGCCCGAATGAATCTTTTATAAATTAGACGCAAATGAGGCCTTCTTGTCATAACTTTGACGGCTTCATCTTTTCAGCGCAAGAAGAAGCATCTCTCACAGATCAACTGCTATGGTAAACAAACGTTAAATCATTTACATCGTATGTACTAAAAAAAGAATACAGTCGGACTTTCTGCAACGATAACCTTAAAAGAAGCAAAGCAATCAAAATACAATTAATTTCAGCGTTTGCAACAATAACCTATTACCTACATTCTGCAGAAAACCGCATTCGATTTGCTTCTGTGGTCACAGAGAAATGGGGATATTTTGTAAAGCCCCTTCCCTCCAAGGTTTGGAAGGAGACGCGCTATCCATTGTGATCTCTCACAAAAAAAAAAGTCTTTCGAAAAAGTGACTGCTTGTTTGTTTTCATGTTGAACTAAAGGATGAAGAATGAATTGCATCACAAAGGATGAAGATTTCTGAGATTTGTGAAAATTAGTAAGGTGTTAAAATGAATGATTAAAGAAACATATGGAAATTTAACTCATTGAAGACCAGATTGAAGTCGTATTCCATGTTGAATTCCTGTTTCATAATTTCTTTTTCATTTTTCTCTCTTTGTTTTTTATCAAGATGATCAAGACAGCAATATTTCCATATTTACAAATTTGCATATTTACATACTGATATAATGTTATGCACATCATTTATTGGTCGCCCTGTCAGATGTGAGCAAAACATTTTAATATGCTAAACTTGTGCAAAACTTGGGAGAAATGGACCCATACACGCATTACAAAGATGACTACTGAACCAAATTGAATGGGGTTTTCTACAAGATGTAAGGAAAAAGTTAAAATTTCATACCCTGAAAAAGCATTTAGATTGTGTCATTATTTTCACAGTTATTAATGCGAAAAATTGCATTGTATTTTTAGGGGGGGGGGGTACATACTGTATAAGGTGAAGTATTTTTCAGTTGAAAATCTGTTCCTCTCATTTTCACACTGGATTTACTTGTGTCCCTTGCAAATCTTACCAATAGTTCTATAACTGTTAGGTACAACTTTTATAATGATGTACAGTTAAGCCTGCCTTAGCGGCCATCTGCCTATAGTGGCCATCTGTCTATAACAGACCTGCGGAAGAACAGACCCTGGACTGAAGTATGAGCTGTGCTTAAATAAAGGAATGAAACCATGTTAAAGACCGTGCATAATCATAGCAGCCACCCATCTAAAAACGGCCACTTTTTCATCTCCCTTGCGTGGACGATATAGACAGGCTTGTCTTTATTTTTAATCTGTCCTTTAGTCTGCCTTCTTCATGTGATTGTTATCAAGAAAATTAAGGGCAATAACGCGCTCATCGTGTCGTCAGACATACATCTATTATTAACAGCTTTGGCATTTTAACATGTTTCCTTTGATGCTGATGTCGGTCTAGAAATACTCCTCCCTTCTGTCAGCCTGCAATGTCTTTGTCTGTCTGTCTGTCTGTCTGTCTTTGTCTTTTTGTGTAGCTGTACCATGATCACTTATTTAATTTCAAAGATAAGCGCATGACGTTGACTGCCAATGTCAATATGAACCACAATTTTTTTGACGGCATCTTTTTTATCCCATCACTAACAATGGAAGAATAGGAACAATTAATGAAACAAACCACCTGCAGTTCCGTTTGATTTCAAATAGTTGATATCAAATTCTTTCGATTAGGATCTATTTCTTTCCAACTATTTCAATGCAAACAAAAAACCCAACAAAATAAAATGTACTTGTTGATAAGCGAAGAACTTGATGAAACTCATTGATTACTAAATTCGTATGATGATACAAATGCCAAAAGTCTGATGTAACAGTTTCTTTAACCTCTCTTGACTGGAGTGAACAACAATGCATTGCATATATCGCCTGCAATTCGAGAAACACATCTTTTATTTAAGCAAACTGTGCACAACCTACGGCTCTACACTCAATGAATTAGTCTTTTAACCAGCCAACCTCTTGAAAGATAAGTTTTTCTTTAGATAGTGTACTAGCACCTGTCCGAGTCACGTTTTATCCGCCATGAACGAGACTACATGGACAAGACACATGCCCTCACATCATCTTACCATCAACAACCTCCTATGGCATCAAATACATTTGAAGAGTATTAGTTTCTGTCATCCCTTGCTAGCGTTTGTTTTCCATTTTCCCCTGCGCGCTGTCATATTATTAAGCGGATACCATCGTTCATTTAGCTCATTCCCTTCAATAAATAAGTGCCCGTTCACAGCATGCCCCTTTCAACCAAAGCCCTGATTGTAAGCGACGCTCGCTGAACAGGTTACAGGGCCAGCGGGACGCGCTACGCTCATGTGTCATTCGTTGTAAGCGGTGCCTTACAGGTCTTCGCTATTCATAAGATCTGAGCACATCTCACAGATTGAAGTAAATGCACGTCCACTTTGTCACTTTTGCACTCCGCTCAAGAGCTGCCCGAAGAAGTCACTGTACAGATGAATCCATGAACATGAAATGAGTAAAACTGATCTATATCGCGACCTATTTCTCTCCGTCGTCCCTTTCCTTTTCCCCAGTCTTTCTAGCTTTGCTTAAAACTCGCATAGAAATCGCAGAAACAGAATGTGTGTGAATAACTTCCATTCGAATACCAATCCAAATTTGCCCAGGGAGGTGCTATGAGCATGGAAGGGTGATATTTTAAATGTCATCCGTTTAAATTAACCGTGGTAGAGTTTATTGCCTGTCGAAATTTCGCGGCAGCTTTCCGATTTTCCCAACGACAAAGAACATATATATTTCAAGCATATTAACAACAAAGACTATTTTTGTTGCCTTGCATGAAAATTGGCTGGGGGATGTGCGGAGAATTATGGCCCGTCAGTTTTGTGTAATTAGAGTAATTTGAATGACTATTTGTCCAATGCTCTCTAAAGGTTGATTTATGGAGGCTCAATCGACGTAGCAACATGATGGAATGTATCCCCAATCATACCGCAGTGAGAAAAGGCGCGCGTTGCTTTCCCGACGCCGTCAATCGATCGCCCCGATCGATTATTTCGCATTTTTATATTTGCTGATCGTGCGATAACGTGTAACTGAGTAAGGTGCATGATAGAACTCCTCGGGGCGAGCCCCGGGAGCTATCACGCGCTTGTTCCTTCTACACTCACATTCCAACAAGACGATAAACTCCTTCAACTTCAATTTCTCCTTCGGACCACTCTTGAATTTCCGTCTTGACGTTTGTTTTTCCCTCTGTCTGTCGGCAAAGATTACTCTTTTATCTTTTCAATTTTCTCGCAGAGTCCTCGTGATTGAGGAGCCAAAATAACCCTTTCAAATTGACGATTGCACACTCAAAGCTTGCACTATGACTGCTAGAAATCGTATGCTCTCTTCCATTCATAATGTCAATTCTCGACTGACATTTACATAAGAAAAGAGAATCGCTTTACATTTCCTGACAAGAAAAGATCACATTCTTTATACTAAATGAAAAGTAAAAATGTCCTTCATTGCACCACAGTGCATTGCGATAAGTTACACCCCACGATTACCCCGATACAATAGAACTTGATTGGACTATATGGTCATAATATTAGAGTTAAACATTGGTTAATGTATTACTTCTATGATAAACATACCATAAAAATGTAAGTGCATGAAAAAAAAATATTTAAAGTCATGTTGAAGTCCTGTTGGATATTTGATATCAAGTTCCTTCTTCTTCTTTTTTGCCAGCAGAAAAAAATGACGAAAAGCCACTCCACCCTCCCTCCACGAGTGCCTTGTTATGGGATTAGCTATCTAACACTGATGTGAAGTTCTCGAGTTAGAAAAAAATCGTGAATAATACGGTTAAAGTGTATTCTGCACATTAAACATTAAATTCCAAGAGCTTTCAATATCATGCTTGATTGTAAATCTATTCTGTGTAATACACACACACACACATACACACACACGCACACATATGCATATATACATATTGTATATATATGTATGTATATATATATATATATATATATATATATATATATATACGTGTGTATGTGTGTGCTTGTGTATGTGATAATGATAATAATAATAATGATACATTTATAAAGCACATTTTCCATAACATACATGTTCAAATGCGCTTTACCAGTGGGTTATTAATATTAATGAAGCAAGTGAGTTTTTAGATGTTTTTTGAAGATGATGAGAGATTGCTGGTTGCGGAGAGTTTGGGATAGTTGATTCCACAGTTTGGGAGCAGCAGATGAAAATGCTTTATCACCAAGTGTCTTGGAAGTTGGATGATTCAGTGTGGTACCTTATGTGATGTGCATACATATCAGTATATTGTAGTCTAATAATGAGAAGTACTGTGATATTATATATTATTATACAAATTTAATCAAATACAATTATAACTTTACATGTACTAAGTAAGTGGTTTCCATCCATGTGTTTGTGTGCGTCGTGCACTTAATGGACTTTACAAGGACTATTGAACTGATGTTAGTAGACCCCCTAAAAACAAACAGACAAACAAACAAACGAATGGAGAAGAAAAGACTGATGA
This sequence comes from Diadema antillarum, assembly GCF_040938485.1. Taxonomy (NCBI): domain Eukaryota; kingdom Metazoa; phylum Echinodermata; class Echinoidea; order Diadematoida; family Diadematidae; genus Diadema; species Diadema antillarum. The sequence continues at coordinate 882,837 of NW_027271999.1, forward strand.
AAGAGATACGAAGGGAATGAAGTTGAACCGTGAACTTTGAATTATGAACCTTGCTCTCCCCCAAGGCGTAGTGCCGGAGAGGGCTCTGCTGCTGCTATTGACCATACAGTAATCTTAACAATGATCAAATTTCTAGGTACGTCGACAAGAGATGGGTCACTTTTTAGTCGCGACAAAGTTGTAACAAACTGCGATTCCACAATTCTTTACTACTCCAGACTCGTATACCGTGACTGACGGTTGACTGACATCTGTTATACTCTTCCATGCCCTTTTATCATTTTTCGTTGTGGCATTGCTACACGAATGATTGAAATATATTCGTAGATTAAAGTTCTAAAAGTACCATTTAAATGTCAAATGTTTTTAATCATGTGATGCGTACCGATAACGAAAAAGAAAAGAGTAACAGTGAGTAACCATTCAAAACATGCAAAGTGAATATGTTAAGGCCGCTACTTCATAATACCGATACACACATAATATGAGTCAGTTGACATCGTGCTTTAATAGTAAGGGATTAAGCCATGCGAATTGAAGTTCGCCTTAAGTTCGCGTCAACACGGCTTTTCCCTCAGCTCCACGTAATGTGCAGCACGATGTGAATGTCATGCAGACGCTCAGATTACATTGTGGAAACCGAGAGTACCGTCTATGGGGAACTATTTTCTACCCTCCTGTCAGCCGAACCTATCCTCCTCCTCCTCCTCCTCCTTCTCCTCCAGGGCTTCCCCTGGTCTATACAGGAGTCACCAGGAACCCATCAGACACACCGCTTATTATCAGGCCTGATCGCATTGGGATTTTGGGAAATTCTGATTAGCCAGAGGCAGCGTTAAAGTGACTGTATGTATCTTTTTCCCCCTTAGCGTCAAGAAGCATGCCTTTTTTCTACACTACTTAGAGGAGCCTGAGTTTGTTTGCATACTAAAGCAGTATAGGTTATGAGCAACTCTCAATTTTAATGGGAGGACATCCCAAGACGCAAGCTTCACCACACCCTCCGTACATCCTCCCTACCCCTCCCCCCCCCCATCATCACTATTATCAAATCAAGGACTGATTCAGACTATTTTTTGGACACACACAAGACAATGACAATTCGTTTGTATTGCAGTCTAACGGAACATACATCGACATAATCATCCTACACCATTAATCGAGTCACTCTTCATTACGATCGAGTCATTCAGCTCGGCGATTGATTTGCTGCTTTTATCGCTTCCTTTGTGGCTGTGACAGAAGGTCATTAATGTGATATGATCAGGAAGGTGAGAAATAATAAATCTGATTTACTTCGCTAAAAGGTACTATGTGGAAGGTCGATAGAAAAAAGTGACCAGTCGAATACAAGATGCAGCAGATTAGATTCCTCTTGTAAGTCAATTCGAAAAAAAAAACTTCCTACAGTTTCTGATGGCTTTAATGCCGTCACGATGCTGCAAGCTTACCTGTTTCTTTCTTTATTATTTTTTTTTTACAAATTTCAGAAATGCAGGCCTACTGCAAAAGTCAAAATTTGGAAAAGCAAGCGTTTAATAGAGAATAGTAATTCACTTGTAGTTAGACTAAGAAATTAAATTGAAAGTGTCCAATTTGGAAACGTAAAGAAACGACGATATCCTTAATTTTAAGTTGGATACGTACGAACTACGTAAGCGCACGTCATTCGATTAAAAAAAAATGAGACAAAAGTCAGAATCGAATATGTGTGCTTCAACTTCAATTTCACTTTCTGATCATTTTTGTTTCACTTACGGGGAACAACTGAGTCTTCTATAGTGTCAAATCTATACAACTGTTGTTCCAGTATTTGACAAGAACAGATGCGTACTCCGTTAAGCTATAGGTTTACGTAAGACAAGTTTTCGATGCGTTTGCTGCCTGTAAGTGGATGTGTTTATTCGCTGTCTGCAGAGAAGTTAGTGAAGAGTATATAGCGGGTGCCTTAGACACAAAGAAGTAATAAGCACGAAGATTGGTTGGATAAACAGAGAGAAAAAGTAAAGCATGTATGTATTTACTGTATTTTGAGGATTTTGAGACAGAGATAATGGCGCTAGGACAGAAATCATTTCAGCTTGTGCGTTTTACGAGTCGACACCGTTATTTCTTAGTTTACCTTTGTTTAATCTACCAGACACGACGTCGCAGCGATAGAATTATAGGAGCACTTAAGGCGCGCGAGTTTCTGACGGACATAAAGTAATAGCCAGCGATCAGTTCAAATAGAGGAAGGATGTCTTACGTAATTTTGTTTGTAATGCTGGTGTCCCAAGTCTTCACGGTATAATGTACCTCTATTTTTCAATTCATGTGTTCAAAATGGATTAACAATGATGTATCGTATGGCAAGAGTGTTAAGGCGCGAATAAATCTACACAGGGGCCAAGCGCTGATGGGTGTGCGGTCAATCAACGTGTTTACACTTCGTCCGCGTTTGGGAAAATAAATATCGCTTTGAAAGATTAACACTGCCACCCCGGAAGTGCCATTACGTATCATAGCAAACCATGAATCACTTACCATCGACATCGTACACGCTGAAGAGAAATCGTAGTTTATCAACCGGGTCGCCCTTCGTTAAGAGGTACAGCCCCTCCATCAGTTCGTCCAGTGAAATATAGCCGCTACCATCGGCGTCAAACAAGTGGAAGAATCGCTCGGCGAAGAACGACTACAAAGGAGAAAATGAAACAATGCCTACAGTGATAGATTAATTGTTTTCACATCTTCACTTTTTGATTAACACCCTTTTTTTATTCCTCTCAGTTTGCAAGTTCTTGAAAAGAAGTAAAAACTTATATTTGAATTCTCATCGGTTTACGCTTTCCATGAGGAACCAGGTTGCTTCTTGACAAAATATATGATTTCAGGGAAGTTATAGCTTTATTAACACACCTTAGACATAATAAATATGTTGCAGATGCTCTCCTACAGCAAGTCGTCTTGTAGTTACTTATAATCTTAAAAACTTAGATAAGTACAATGACATAATTACGCAAATAAACTACTGGATAGGTTTTAGGGGATTTGGCTGAAATATCAAATCTTATAGGTTGCTGAATTATTAGAACTAATTGGTATTCTAAAAAGTCAAATTTTGAAGTGATTGTCAACTGACCACGGTATCATGTGATTCTATTCTCTGTCTAACACCAACGAAGTTACTCTAATTCAATTTTTAGCTTTATAATAGATTACGAAAGGTCTCGACTCAAAGTTTTTAAGCCTATTTGATTTATCATCCCGTCGGTGATATCCACCGTGTATGCGTTCATTATATATGGAAGATACAAAGTGCTATTCTATCAATAAGGATTGAAGTTCAAGGTAGCTGTAGTTACTTTGCACTTGAAATTTTTTAGTTTGATTTTGGTTTTGGTTGTCCGACGTTGAACAACTTTGATTGGGATAATGGAGAAGGCAGCAAACATGATATGAGACGTATGTATAAAACTGGCCCAAACAATGGCGAGAGGATTTTAATCAGGGGCGCATCATTAGGAAAAGAAAAGTGCGCCATCGACGTCAACAAGAAGAGATGAGGCAAAGTGCCAGACATGACGCCAGATGCCAGATTTAATCCACATGTTGTCTTTGGGATACCAACACGGCGAGGTATATATACGATTATAAATGCGATACATTTCTACTAAATATGCATACACAGTGTGTGCGCGTGTGTATCTACACTAGTGTACTGTTCTTTTACCAGTCTCCACAGTCAACTCCTTTGCTTATACCGCTATTACGAATGTGATTCTAATTCTTTTACAGTTAATACAATACTTTTCGACGTTTGCATTCTCCCACTTCAAAATTGGTCATTTCTTTACAACTGCAAATTTCATGTATGAACGCACTTTTTGTTAGCATTTGTGAACTGCGTCTAATACAAGCAGTGCTTTTATATATCAATTATCGTATTTGTTGTATTTGACAACTTACACATTCAATATTCTGATATGCTTATGATTTATACGTAAAACGTTGAATATGGAACAATAAAACAAACAAATAAATAAACCCTTACTAGGATTTGTTTGTCTTACATACTTTAAGATCACAACACCAAAATAATATAGAAATAAAAATAAACACAATAATTTGAAGAGCATGAAGTTTAAAACAAGAGCTGACATCAAGAATATTGATCAGTTCTCCTTGGACCTGTCGGTAGTTAGGTGTACAAAGAATGTCATCAAATCAAGATAAAATAAACTCTTCTATTGGTATAATAATTACTCTATCAGCGCTACATGACGTCTCCCCGCCATTATTTTACCTGCCATTATACATGTGTTTGTATGTGTGTACATGAGGCTGTCTGTCTGTGTGTGTGGATGTGTGAGGGTGTGTATGTGTGTGTGTGCGTGTATGTGTGTATGTGTGTGTGTGCGTGCGTGCGTGTGCTTGTGCGTGCTTGAGATGATGATTGGGTGGATGTGCAGGTTTAGTATGTAGGTGTTGTCGGAGTTTCTTGTTCTCCTGTGCGTGCGTAAGTAGCTGTCCATCTCCATGTCTGCATCAATTATTAGAAAGAGACAGCTCGCATTCAAAGTGTGATTTGTGAGCTATTTGATGTCATTATTAGCTCGCAATCTGTAGGGTTACGATAATATTTTATGACTTTCGTGAGTTCTATTGAATGTGACGAAGGCAGGCAGGGAGAGCCAGCTTTAAGATTTGATGGAAAATGACGATCAGCCGACGGTCTTTACCGGATATTAAAAGTGTGCGATTCAATGTCACTAAACAGACTTGCTGATATTTCCTTACAGTATACATACATGCGGGGAAAGTAATATGTCATACTCCGATTGTGATGTAAATGAGGGCTAGGGGAGGAGGATTTATCATCGCACAATATTTGTCATTAATCATCGCTGGTTTTCTAACGCCATACGGGTGTACCTTTCATTTTGAAGTCTGACACAGTAAAGAAGTGCAGCGTGGCTTACGTGCAACTCACAGGAAGTCAGTAAATTTCGCGATCAAAGAGCTAAATTTCACAGGCCTAAGCTCAGGTACAAACCAATATGAATCGATTTTCATATTAGACTTGATTTATCGATTTACTCTCTCTGTGCACTTATATTTCAAATATTCTCTCTCTCAAAAAAAAAGATGAAGGCACTCTGCGTGTCATTCCCTTGTCCCTGTATTCGCGGCAGCCAGCAAAGGCGCGTCTAGTTTTCTGCTCCTCTGTTATAGAGGCGAAGTCCTATATATTAAACTATATCGGTTGAGATGTGGGTTTTTGCTGAGAGTTATTCAACGGTGCCGCATTTAACAGGCAACTGCTCCTTTGTAGGCAACATTTTTTTTTCTTTTCAACAATGGCGAATAGGGTCCCCCGCCACCTCCCGCTCCATCAAAATGTCGTATTAATGACGAGGAAATGCGTTCCAAAATTCTGCTTGTGTGTGAGTGTGTGAGTGTGAGTGAGTGTGTGTGTGTGTAGGTGCTGTTGCTGATGTGTGTGTGTGTGTGTGTGTGTGTGTGTGTGTGTCTGCGAGTGTGTGAAACTGGAGGGAGAGAGAGAGGGAGGGAGAGAGCGGAGACTTCAAACTGGGCATAACGAAAGCATCGACACCACCGCACAGCCCGCTCTCTGCTGCTATTGACCATTTCCCGCTCTTTCGAGCTCGCTAGGGCGTCAAAAAATTGATGCTAAGCAGTTACAGCGACATTACCAGGTTAACGTTCCATATAAGTAAATAGTTCCCGCTCATAAAAGGCATCTAAATCCATACTAGTCTCTTTTATCATGTTCTTTTTTGGGGGGAAAGTTTTGAAGCATTGGGGCCAACCTCGTTTAACCAAGGGCAAAATTTGCTTTCAATTATTGTTCGTCTTGTCATGTTTCTCCACAGGTTCAGACGGAGCAAGCTCAAGTTACAAATTATGTAATTTCCCGCTTTGTGGCAGGACAATGCAGTGAACACCTGTACGTGTCGCGGCGGCGATGCGCTGTAAGGCACCGTAAGAAGGCGAGCAACCGGTGTTAAGTGATGACCCCGTGTGACATTTCGTTGCCGGGCAGCGATGGGGAAATGACGAAAAATTGATTTCTCCGCATCGATTCGAAGTCTACATCTGGCTGATGGTTTTCATCAGTGTCTAATTCCTGTAGTTTGCGTGTCAAGACGACAAAAAGGATGTATCTCCAGTCACTGCTGGCGGCACAAGAATGCAGTTCTCCTGCATCTTTCACATACTCACACCCCCCCCCCCCACCGAAAAAAGATACCGTTATTGTTTCGAAACATTGTCCTTGTCGAACTGCGAACAAGCTTACAATGAATTCGGTATCTGGAAACGAAGAAGCTCGTTTGGTTCGTTGTGTTATGCTTTCGCACTTCTGGAAAGATGATGGACATAACTCGTCTTTTTTTTTCAGCCAGTTTCATCACAATGCACTTTATACCACTCGAATCGAATCTCGTTTCGTTGGGAGATGGAATAGGAGACATTGGCCTAACTGTCTGCCTCACAAATTGCACTAAAATACCCATAAACCTCCGCGTGGTCGATGTATTTTGGAGCAGTTAAAGCTATTGGAAGTGATGTATGATATGACGGAAATTTATGACGTTTGTCATGGAATATCAGCAGTACTTTGACAATATAGATATGACCTGTTTGCAATAGATTGCACAGTTCCGGCCTTAGCGTGTGTGTTTTTCCCTCTCTCTCACCGCTGTAAATTAGTTAAGTGTTAGTATTACCTGCATGGGTGACAGAGAAAAATGTATGAAATTCACATTTACTGCCATGTGTCGATTCTTTTGTCTTAAATATTCCAACTTTTATCTTTATAGAAAAAACAAACGAGCATACATTCCACTGAATGCATCCTGGGCTATATGAGATGCCTTTTAATACTAAGTTCGGAGTCTGACGTCCCGAAGAAGCATTACAAATTTGAGACATGAAGGCACCATGGATTCAAACAGGCCCTTAGATAAAGTCACTTAACCCTTTGGGGAGGAGCTGATTTTACTATACCACACTTTTCCCACAGACACCTGCCTGAGCATATTCGAGACTAGTCTTCAACGGATTAAAGAAGATCGATCGAACAATTATGATTGCTTAATGCACGCTGCATGTGTATTTTTGTCCACTCTTTGTTGGATGGAAAATAAAATGAAATTGAATTGAATCGAACTGAGCTGCAGAAATGTTTTCTCTTTTCTACAATGGTTCTGAGTCCCCTCGTAAACTAAGTTTGATTTATATATGTATGTATGCATGCATTATCTCTCTCTCTCTCTCTCTCTCTATATATATATATATACAATGTATATATATATATATATATATATATATATATATATATATATATAAGTAACAAAGCTGCAACAAAGTTCATGCTGTATTCACCAACGGTTTATTTCTTCACACAAATTTTGCAGTATATTGTTATGGCTTAATTTTGTTATTGTTCTCTCAGTATCAACACTTGAGAAAGGGCGGCGAGACGCTCGAAAATTTGTGTGAAGAAATAAACCGTTGGTGAATACAGCATGAACTTTGTTGCAGCTTTGTTACTTATCTTTTTATCTTGCCAACACGTGGACTACCTTATCAACATATATATATATATATATATATATATATATATATATATACACATATGTTTAGGATATGCAAATGCATATATAAAAGTAATGTATACAAATATATAAATTAGATAAATAATCTATATAATTTAAGTAATAACGAACGAATAGGGACAGTTGTTTACGATGATTTAACTATTTTGTTCCTGATTTTGTGGCTATCTGCACCTTTAGTACACGGACATAACATGCAGAAGTAATGGCTACTTGATTTCGCGTTTGACATAACACATCTTGTTCAGCACGCCCTTTTCTATTCCAGCGTTATACAATACTCTACGTGGGTTGATTTCAGGTTGTTTTTTTTTTTCCTGCAAACCATTACACGTCGGTCTTGGTTTTAATACTGTTTAGTTTCTGACTGAACAAGAGGGTGTTTATGTTATGTGAATGTGTATGTGTGTGTGAGTGTGTGTGTGTGTGTATGTGTGTATTTGTGTGCGTGGGTTTGTGTGTACGTGTGTGGGGATGCATGAGCAAGTGTGTAGGTTAAACCCCACGCACGTGTGAATCTTGACGTGGAAAATTGGCGACTGATGCGGCATCTCACGTTCGTATTGCCACCAGAAAAATGATGCTGGTTGTAATCAGCCTGCGGGTTGTAAGAGGAAAATGTCCCGGGTAAGTTCTCCTCGGGATGTGACAAACCCAGTGGTGATTGTCACTTGCTATCTATCCAGATATCGCAGCTTCTCCGGCAATGATAGTCCGATGGGAAATCGCCTCGGCGTTAATACACCGTCAGGGTGGTCATCCAATGTTTGATAGCTTTTCGTACGGAAACTATACACGGGGGCGGGGATATATAGGGTAGCCTACATCCTGTACGTGAGAGGAGGGGGGGGGGGGGGGGGGTAAAGAAGAGATTATGAAGGGTGCAGTGGTTTATGCCTGAAGGTTGTTTGGGGGTTTTTAACTTGTGGTAACTGACCAGTCAGCGCTTTCCTGAGGGTAATTGTCCAATTGGGAGTTGTTCAGCGCCGTAGACGTAAGTCGGTTGAATTTTGCTGATTCTTAGTGGAACTGATGACGAATGAATGCAATTTTCGCCAGAATGAAGCCGAAAATGCAATGTATTCTTATTCTTCGACATTTATACACACATACATATACATGTGTATATTTTTCATTACAATAGTATATATTATGTTATGTATATATATATACATACATACATACATACATACTCATTTAATGGGTTTCAATAATCATAGAAATTTCCCATAGTTTTTCTTGTTGGTACAGTAGTAGTAATGTGAGGTGTTAAAACCTTAACAGGGGTAATATGAGTGACAATCTTGATAGTCTAGTCTCTACAATTTCTAATACCATGCAGTCCTCCTCGATTCATTTTGGAAAAAAATACCCCTAAAGTTTAGGGAGCATGCCATCAGATAAAGACAGTTCTGAGAAAATCGACTTTGAAGTTTGGAAATCGTCAAACGTGCAGCAGATTAGGCAATCAGATAATTAAAATATATGGCTTTCAAACACCACATAGTCCTGCTTCATAATATCTGAAAAATTTCGAATTTCGATACAATCTCAGACAATGAAATTTGTCATTAAGATATAAAATATACGATACCATAGAGTTGAATATATTATATCAATCAACTTCTCAAAAACTCATCCTGTTTTTTCAGCGGTATTTTCCATTTTCACAGTTTTTCTTTTTTCTTCAAAGTATTAAACATGATGACTTGTCACAAATACAGCCTATATTTCCTGAATTATGAGTGAATTGTTTGAAGAAGAAAAAAACAACACTTTCTTGGCATTTCCTTCCTTATCATGCATCTGATAAACATACCGAGGAGAATGATTTGTTGTCACAGCATTCCAAAAGTATTCATATCCCAAAGCTGCCACAGAGGGTAGTGAACAGTGTGTTTTCAACACCATTAAGGCTGACATATATTTCATAGAAATCTCCTTAATAGCACAATTTTTCATCACTTACAATGTTGGCCGATTTCTTTAAAACGTATTAGTCTTCATGCTGGTTAGAACCCTTCCAAGACCATCACACTCTCACGATTGGTTTAATGTAATTTTCTCATAGCAATCATTATATCAATGCGTTTTATGACATGGGTGAACAAGTTGCCGCGAATCTATCCTCCTTCCTTAGAGGTGCCCATCAGCCACATCCTACAAGCTTAGCCTTTTGAGTGGGTACCTCCACCTTTTTTTTTCGCAGAGTGTATAAATACGATTGTATGTCTCTTTTTTTTTTCTACTGATCACATAGACATGAACATGAATATGTTGTTATCTCTGGCAGGTTTTGTATATTTTCAACGACACTCATGTCAAACTTCACATATTTCTTTGCATATTCTGTTGAAAAAAAAATGAAAATAAAGTTTGAATCAAGAATCAAGAATCAATGCTCATGCCTTATTTCACAACCAGAATGTCCACCATTCTAAAACGTGGTTGACCTCCTATCATAACAGAGGCGCTTCTCTTTTCGCCTCCGTCGGGATGCGCATGAACAGAGGAAAGCCTGAAACTTTCGGCCTTCTTTTCGCCTTGACACCACGGTAACTTCATATCACACCCTGATATAAACGTACCATTTCGAGCCAGATCAAAGGCATCCGTAATGTGAAAAGAAGGAAACTATCAGTTCAATGGCAAATGATTCAACATTACAACTGCAAGACTTAGGAACAACGCGTAATACTATAGGTTTAGGAAGATGTTCTTCCCCTAGCATCTTTCAGAAACATCTAAACAGTATTATTTGCATTGTAACAATACCTCATAGCGATACCTGCCTTGAAGGGGCTAGAGTGGCTCAATGTGTTTGGGGGGATTTAGATACATTTTTTTTTTGAACTCGTTGTTTTGGCCTCTTCCTTTTTTATTAATTTCTCCATTATCCAATTTGTGTCATTGTTTTCATGGTTATCATTATTCTTACAACTAATTTCATTGATATTGTTGTCATTGTCAATATCATCACATCACTGCTATAATAAGTCTACTGTCGAAAAACTTGACTAAGGATTAAGAGGGTCGATCTTGTAAACTCATTGTTGCCTCACTTCTCTACGTGTGTGTCGAACTTACCTTCTTGATTCCCAGAGCCATCTTGAATTCATCCTCGTCGATTTGTCTGTCCTCCCCGGCGATCTGGCAAAACTGCTTCTCGGCCCAGGAAAGCCACTGCGAGTCCTCGTCGGCCGGTTGGGCGTTCCCACACACCGTCGAGAACGCTAAACTGGACTTTCGTCTCGCTGTTGCCATCTCCATTATTCCAAGTTTTCACTTTTTCCCCTTTTCTTTGCCAAGTCGATTTCTTACTTTTAAAACAGTCCAGCAGTGGTTCATCAAGTTTGAAGACAGATAGAGAAACTGTCTAGGTCTGCTCCATCATTATGTTTGTTGTCATATCATTTGTGGTTGTTTCAATTAAACGGAGAATCTCCAAGAAAAAAAAAACACAGGGAAATGCGCTCTGGGTAACTCGTGTGGAACAAACTCCCTTTTTCTTGACTGTTTCCGATCATTAGCGATTGCCGATGTGATCGTGCGACGAGAGTATCAGATGAACAATGAATAACCATCAAATAATTCCTGGTTTTGACGATTGACGAACAACCTGCGGAAGATAGGGAGCGAGAGAGAAAAAAAGAGAAGAGAGAGAATTGATGCATCAGTACGATCAGGGGGAAAAAAGGTGAGTTTCAGCGACGTTACTCACGCACTGCGTCAACACACATTGGCGGGAATAGAAAGTATGCGAAAGGAGAACCATGGTGTAACAATTACGGACTCTGGCACCGCAGAACCGCGCAGAAACGCCTACCTAATTTATGATTGCGGGGGCGTCATCCGCTAACTTTCTGATGCTCGTAGTTGAATCCGTCAGGCAAATATGAAGGGAACATTGAAGTATGTCGTAAGCATTACAGAAATCGGTGGACACAGAGTAATGGTTTCTTTAAAGCCAACTGAAGTCGTTACGGATATCATATGATCGTTAAAGTTATGATAGACAAGGTGTAGTATTATGATTAAAATTAAATTGCGCGGGTGACGTTTTGGTTGAATCTGCCGCACTTTGTTATTAACTGGCCTATTTATTCTTAATCAAGTTTGCAACAAAGTGTTTATCCTGTAATAGATAGGCGCCATCTAGAACAAGAGGCAAGTTGGCGTGTACGATTACTGGCCGGGGAAGGGATACGGGATACCGTGGCGGCTTGGTCTATCACTCACCATAAAGTCATGGTAGACGCACGCTGATAAATGGGGCGTATCTTGCGTTTCGCAAGACTGTTTACTACCCGGTTCGTTCTCACTGCGGTGCGAAGGGATTTACATTAGAGCCCCCATAGTAAAGCACTCTGAGGCCAGACTCCCTACATCAACCGCGGATTACCTCACAAATATGGTAACAGAAGTAATTAATCAAGCTCGGACGGAGTTCCCCCGGTGTCTGGGCGGAGGGACTCCGAAGAAAGTTTACAAACAAAACGACACAATGGGGGCGGGAATCACGACAAACCTAATTGGATTGCACGCGAGAGGTCGCCTGCGATGAAACGCCCGACTCGGTGGTGGCGCTCTCATGACGCTATGAGCACTGATCATGTGATCTGCCATAGCGCCATCCTCCAAATCGCCTCATAACATTGCTAGCCAGAGTGTGCGCCACAATGTCGGTAAACAGGTGATGAAATGTATTCACAATGTAACACAGAAAATATTCAGAACAATATCAGACGTTTGAAGATTTACCGCCTGTCAATTGCCTGTGAGAGAAGTATAGCAACCAACTGGGCAGGTTGTTATCACAAATTTACAAAACTACAGAAAAAAAAAAGAAAAGGATTCTATCCAGCCACAGATAATACATTGTAACAACACAAGTCATGGCAACTTTAATCCCCGATGGAATAGCAAGCATGTGAGAATTCTAACCATTTCCAATATGCCATTCTACACGGAGAAGCAACAAACCTTCCAGGCTAAGAATGACAAGTTATGCCCCATAATCTTAGCTCTATTTGAAAGAGAGGGAGAGGGCAGGAAGATGAATAAATAAAATATTTTTTCTAAATATAAATATGTTAAGCTCCATGATAGTTCTGCTGTTCACTGTCAGTATTTGAATCATGCGCCCCTGTTTGTCAGTATCCTCCCAGATGATACGAAAGCTATACAATGACAAACTCTTGGGCACAAGGCTACCTCCTGGCGGATCTTGTCATATTGTGTTTTTGCCATTACGTTGACGGTACTTATTTCCCGCGTAAGCCGTCAGCTGACATTAGGCTTTAGCTAGTCTTATAGCTGGGTTGTTGGCCGTCTTCTATGGAAAGGAAAAAGAGGCCCTTCTGAGTACACTGCTCTTAAATGCTGATCTTCTCTTAGACCAGGGACTCCATATCGCTTTGCGAGAAATATTTTCATGGGCCCATTCGAGGGGTCTGTGCCCTGCTCGCGGAATAGGCCGGCAGGGGCATATCAACTTTGCCGAGCCGATTTATTAATGTTATGACCAGCTGCTTCACCGGATGTTACACCTCTAAAATTAAGAGAAGAAAAAATGTAAGTGATAAAAGTCATTTCAGGGTTTTCGGAGGTACGGTCGTCTGGAGCCAAGAGAAAGTTTTACGTGCAATGATCTGTCAGAAGCTTCTGAGACAAAGACTTGAATAGTTAGCAATGAGCCATCTCAAAACTATCTAGTCTACCCCCCATTCTCCTTCCCATTGACGAGACAAGGGGTTAGGAAAGGTTGCTATCTCCTAAAAATTATTTTTGTCTTGTTCATTTCATTCAGGGTAGCTCGTCTCTAGCCAGATAAAGACAAAATGTGAGAACGGACAAAAAACAATGGCGACCAACGCTTCAAGTTCAAAACAACACCAACAATATTGTATTGTCAGCACAGACGCTTTATACGCTGGACAGCCTTCATGCTGCTCAGTGCAGACTTCATGGCTTTTTACGACATTGTATCTATATTCAATTTTATAATTATCTTTGTAGTGAGCTAGCTGAGAATGCTTCTCCCTATCTCTGTCCTACACTGCTGTCTTAATTGTGGTAATTACAAACCTTTGAAGTCTTACATTTCGCTTGTAGCTGCCTCGCTCGTTTTTTTTTTCTTTTTCGTTCACGGCTTCAAAGATAATCACATATCGTTTAATTCGCCTGCCTTCAGACATTCTAAAGTCCGATTCAAGTAGGTGAATAGCCCCCCCCCCCCAAAAAAAGAAGAAGATAATAATAATGATGATGATGAATTTCTCATAGAACAAGTTTCAGCAAACTGCAAGTGAGAACTCATTGAAAAGTTGTAATCAAAGCAATACTGGATGACTGCTGTTTGACCGTCAGCTAGCACACACACGTCCACAAACACTGACACACTCGGTATGCATGTATGTGTGAATGCATATAACGTGTGTGTGATGATGATGCTGTGTGCCTGTATATTATTCATCGATAATACGTTTTTTGAAGAATGTTCATGTGATAAAATTACACGTCGTTTTTGTGACTGAGAACCCTCCACATTATTTGGAGTCATGATCTATATCAAATACGACAAATGCTGCTGCGCAAAGCATTATACTGCACTGTTATTACACATACATGTGTGTGCGTGCGCGCACGCATGTTTGATGATCCCATCAGACCTGCTAAGATTGTATTGCACTAATTATCATTTCACTCACTACCATTTGAAACTGAAAAGAAGCTAAAACATGACAAACACATCTTCGCAGGAATGAGTTGTCCCCACCCCCTCCCCATTAAAAACGAAAACAAAAATGAGGAGAGGAGAATACTAAGTAAAAAGACCTTTATTTTCACAAACTTTGCGTGATACTATCATGCATTATGAATGTTTGTGCATTTATCCATTCTTCGGAAATTTTTTCTTCTTTATTTCTATTTTTTCAGGTAATCCTGTTCAGCCTCGATCCAGATAAGTGGATTTTTAACAATATATTTGTGTGTGTGTGTGTGTGTGTGTGTGTGTGCGCGCGCGCGCGCGTGTTCCTTGAAGGTTGACTTAATCATGAATTATCTCTACATCATAAATGTGAATTACGCGAACGTCACTCGTGGTAGAGCAAAGGACTTCCCCCTGTACTCTTCGTGTGAGCTGCATTTTTAGTGTTTCCACAGATAAAGATCAATGGCTTCATCGATCTACGGGTCGTATTTGTTTCACGCGCGCCCAATATTTCCACGAGTAACATTTGGTTGGAAAGGAAAAAACGCCTCTCCTTCGACTCTTCGTTCCGGTGCTCGAGACACTTTCTAAGAAGCCATTTGGAACCCCTTTTCGATCCGTGCACCGCAGGGACAAGATTTGCCCTCTCTGTGTGTACAGACACAGGGGTAGGTTGTATTCCGATTGGTTTCTGTTTGGCTATCCGCCTGTCATTGCGTATGCCAGTCAGACGAGATTCCGACGTACACACAAGGTTGTGCGCTTTGCCAAGCGCCGTCGAGAGTAAAGCACTTTCAATATCATCAGGTTTTATCTGCACTACCTGCGCGTAATTGACTGGCTTGTGATTGTGTTCTACTTGTGACAAGAATTGCCAATATCGGTGCTGACAAAGGACGTGTCCGCGGACCCACCTCCGTGGCAAAGTTGATGGAAAAAGGGAGGAAAAAGGTGTGTATATTTGATCCTCTCCAGTCATTTTGGCCCCAAGATGTATATCCTCACAACACCGACCTTTTTTACCCGCTCACACACAACTGACTTTTTGGAGAGTGCACTCAAACCTAGCAAGCACACCAACACGAGTAGTGGAGAGACGCGAGTAGACTTTCATCTCGAACAAAAATTTACATAGAGGTGGCAGAAATGTCATTCGACCACGTGCTTTCCGCTTCTTATTTGTCTCGTTCCCTGCGTATTTACCGTCCTCACAACACCACGCAAACTCGCTGAAATCTGTATATTAAAAAAAAGGCGGGGAAAGGGAGAAAAAAAATCATCGATTCACGCTCTGAAGCTGAAATCAAGCTTAAGAGTGTCGTAATAGGACGGGGAGGTTGTATCTTTCAGGGGTATTGCACGGCGCAACGTGTATGGTGAAACAGAGGAAGGAAGGTGGGAGGCGGGGTGGGATGGGGGTGGCGACACCAACTGTCGTAAGCACTTGGATGACCAACGCGTTCTATAACATGCCGTTATGTTAATCAACATCCACTTAAAACGTATACAGTGCTCATCCACGAGACGAATTCCAGGGGGCTATATTTAAAAGTTATTGCCTTATGACCTTCCTTCTCTCGATGTTATACCTGAAACCCTTGTCATGACGCCTCCGCGCAGCACTGAACATTGCCATAGAGCCGATCACCATTCAATACATTACCATAGTTTTCATTTACCTGTTTGTTTGTTAGTTTGTTTGTATGCTGTTGCTGGGTTGCCATACTGCCTTCATCAATATTTGAATACGATATTGCGTAATGTTTAAGTACGCAATCAAAATGATTTGTGCTGTTACTGTTTTTTTTTATGACACAATTTCAAGAAACTGAGGAACTACTACCCGTCAAACTCATGTAATTAAGGAGAAGAATGTTGTGTTATTGTAGGACCGGGAGACATACAAAAAAAGTCGCTATCACTTAAATGGAAAGTCTGTTGTCAACAGCGTAATGGCAAGAGGACACGTGTCAGAATTACTAGTATACTCTACACTTAACAGTGTGGTGAGATATAACGCTTAATAATGATGCTAAAGCATAATTGCCTGCAGACCAGTTCAACTAAAATCGAGAGTGAACATGCCTATTCATAAACACAAATTTCAAAAGAATGAATGAATAGCTAAAAAGTGATCAATTTCACTCGCTCCCTCATACGTTCAAGTAATACTTTTTAGGTTGACATTTCAAATGACAGGTTCCAATTTTCACTATATTGTGTCCTTTTTGAAAGTTTTCTTACAATTAACCACACTCTTCTTCTTTTAAAGATTTTCCACTCAGGTATATCAATATTAAAAGAAAGGTCAAACATCATTACACAATGTCTCCGTAAAAACCGACAACTTTTGTTCTGCCTTCAGACGTAAGAATTCTGCAGCTGTCTAGACGATGCAAAGATAAAGTGTGTTACGAGCGTGTGCGACAGATTTCACCCCGTGAATGCCCATGATTATTCTTCAAATTGATCGGAGAGCGTGGGAGTGGAGATAGCTTCGCAAGGGAAGCATGTGTTTGTTTTCGCTGTGCTTTTGTTTCAGGTGGAAAAACCGGTGGAACGGATAAAAAGAAATAATCGAGTAGGGATGACTTGGCCAGAAGACAGGGTGGAGAAGAAATGTCAGGTCAGAGTTTTTGCGAGTATCGTAAATATTGCATTTGACGAGACCGACTGCTAATAGACCGAGCCGCAATCTCGATACTATCACTCCAATCGATCAATGCTGATCGCAGTCTAATGTTCGCGCCTGTCAAATTGCGCCCGGCTACGTATTTATGACCAAATTGATTAAATTATGTGTAGCATTGAAATATTAACGTTAAGGCGGTAGATGAAGTGGGATAGAATGCTAATACCCGTCGCCGAGCCAGATATTAAAGGTGCTTTGGTTTTCATATAGCACCCCGCATGACGTCAGAAAAGGGAGAGATTTAGCCTGTAATGAAAATTTGTCGCTAAAAGTATCATGTTACGCGTCTTTTGTGTCTAAAGAAAAGAAAATGTACTGGGAGGCATGTTCACTCACACCCTTCAACACACACAGGTATAAGACAGACTTGCGTATTAAACCTGTACGTACACGAGAAAAAATAATAATCATAATCATGCAGAGCAATATGTCTTACCTGTACTGTTGGACCGCGGAAAACCTTATGTGAGGCATTTAAATCTTCGTTTTTTATAATACTATAAAAAATATGATTGCTGCTGGAAAAAGAAAATCAAGACGCCACATCGAAGAGCAGCGATGACCGCAACGACGAAAGGAAGACTAATTAATTATCGCGTGTAGCTCTGGCCGAGCGACTCTTCGTACTGACAATATAGATTGTACACCGACTGATTATGAAATTATGCTCTGCCAAAGGAGAAAGGGAGGAATGTCTTCCAGGACTCCTACAATAGCAGAAATCGATTATTGGGGGACAAGGGATACGTAAAGTAATGCAATTACGCCATGTAACCAATCAGAAGATATGCCCTTTATTCGATCAGCACTCGGCATACCGACGGATTCCAACTCGGCCGCAATGAAAGGCGACTCACGCCAACTTGAAACTGATACGGCGACCTGGCCTGTATACACAGGTAGCAAGAAATATCTCGACATATTTGAACACTAAATTGGGTAGCGTACGCCTCAATCAACGCATTATAAACGCAGCAGAGAGGCGGTTATAAATTCCTCATTCTGTCCAGATTGTCCAATTTTAATCTCAGCCTCGCCAAAATTATTGCACTGGTCGGAAAGCAGCGGGGACCGTTACTCAGAGACCAAAAGAAAGTTTCCCTTTCGTTTTCCCTTAGGTTTGTTTTGTTTTGTTTTGGTTTGGTTTGGTTTTTGTATATGTCCGTTTTAAGCCTTCTCGGCGTGCATGGTTATAATGTGGCAGGAATTTGGTTTCGTAAGTCTGGCATGGCGCGTCGTCTCATTTGTATGTTTAGGAGGGGTCGAGGAATGACCTATTTATAATCCCTGGTAGACTTTGGTCACGTGACAATGATTTTAGAGGTACTGTTCAGAGGACCAATCATAATTATGATACAAACGGTGACACGACATTTGCTCCTGCGACAATTGCTCCGGTCTTATTTTCTCCAAGGACTTTGGGTTAGGGTTAGGGTTGTGATAGGGTTTTAGGTTCAGTTTGATATGAAGATTAGAATAAGGGTTAGGGTTGTGATATGGTTTTAGGTTTGGTTTGATGTGAGGATTAGGATTAGGTTAAGGTTTATGTTTGTGGCTAGAATTTACATTTGGTTTAACGTGCAGATAGCAAACAAATGTTATGGAACCAATACAAAAAATGATAATCACTTTTTTTTTTTGCTCACTTGTTGAACTCATAGTACATTTTGAGTAGAAAATAAATGAACCACTGAAAACAGAGATATAAAAGATCGGGTATGTAATTTTAAAAGATGATAAGCTCATTTGACTAAGTATTGTTCTGGTATGCACGTTACTTGAAACGTCTCATCTTTTAATACAATGTTTGTCGAACAAGGCGGGGTCCAAATCTTACCTGTATGTAATTGAAGACATTGGCTTCCATGTAGTACGGCGGAATATATAAAACATTCAACCTTGACAACGTTTTCTTGCCGTTTCCCGGGATTTTATACACAGGGGGCTTTAAGACAGAACTTGATGAGGAAGAGGGGGGTCGAAAGGATGAGGCGTCCAGAGGATAGCATCGGAGACCTTGTCATGGTCTTAATGCTCGGTTAAAGATGGGTCATTAATTCAGTCGCTAACCAGCCTTGCATCTACAGCGGGATGGGACTCTGCCATCTGGCAACTTCATTCACGACCAGGGCTCAATCAACGGCGAGATATGTTATACTCTGTCTTAATTACTGACACATCTCCATGTACCCGGGTACCCCCTTATAACCTCGTATTCGCGTTTACACTGTGTCCTCCGTCCATAAATCGCATGCCTTTGAAGTTATTGAATAATATGTCTAAATGAATCAAAAGAGACATGAAGAAGGTGAAATGATGCTGCACAAACATCTTCGACTAAGTCTACACTCGTATATACCAACCCTGACTGGAGTTAATGGTTTCGGAAGTACAGCTGCGGGTCTCTTTTAAGTAAGCGTGCAAAAAAAGAGAGTACACACGCACACAAAGACACACACACACCAAACTTCTTGTCCAGCCTCTCCGTCGGAAGAAATACGTCTGCCCGTAACCTTGTGTTGGAATAAATTCACTATGCAGAAGAACATCAATCTTTCTTTGAAAAGAGATCTCGCGTTTCTCTTTGCATTTGAAGCCTACCCACATGGTCATTTTACCCCAAGAGAATAGCTCCCTCATCATAGAGTGTTGAGTTTATAATCCGGAGTGCCCATCAGTTGTCATCCACAAGAGGTAACGGGGGGGGGGGGGTGCGAACCACTGTCAAATAAAAAGGAAATAAAACTGACATCCCGCTGTGTCTTTAGTTTGTCATCCCTGCAAAGCCTACGTAAAAATCCTCCATGTCGAAAAAATAAAAATGACAAAATAGGTCGAAGGGGGGAATGAAAATAAGATATGTCACTCACGGAATTGTTTTACATCTTCGTTAGATAGCACGCCAAAGTCACGTTCCAGCATTATCAGACGAACGTGCACAATTTCATATACAGAAAGGAGTATATCGAGGCAAGACTGAAATTCGAGAAGTGACTGGACCAATCTTGGCATGACGGACGAGCTTTGATGATTGGGCTCTAGCAGAAGACACGGGGAAAAGCATACTCAGCTGTTGCGTTCTGTCGTATTTTTGTGTCTTTTCTGCTCTCAATCCAGTCTTCATCTTAAGGTAACTGAACCATTGAAGCTCTGCCGACTTCCATGCCACCTTAGCCTCCTTTTTAAATATAGTACTTGTGTATTCTTGTGTTAGTATGTGTGTGTGTGTGTGTGTGTGTCTGTGTTAAGTGTTAGTGTTTGTGTGTATGTGTGTGTATCTTTCATGTGTTCAAGCAAGCCATCGTGTGTTTTCCCGCCCTGACCAGTATACACATAAAGATTTAAAGAAAGGAAGAATCCTTGCTTTGATCATGTGCACAAGAACTCCTAGAAGTGTCATGACATAGGCAGTTTCTGTGACCACGTCGCGGTGACTTCAAGCGTCGAAAAGTGTCTCGCGAGAAAGCATCCTGCCTCTGAAAACCTATGCGCCTCTCATGGGGCCTTAGGACGGATTAATTCGAAGACATTTATATTGTGGAGTCGCCGGCATCCGCCCGCGCCGTGTAGCACGCGCCGCCTCGCGAGCAGGCTCACGCGGCGTATTGTTTCTCCCTGGCTGTCTGACGGTTACTTTGTGGAGAGAGAAAGGTCTCTACTACTATCTCAATGCTCTCCTGAGATAAGACGCTACACCTACCATAATTAAAGTTTCGACCACTGGTGGCAAGTCAGACCATAGTTCGCTTTTCGGTGGAAGGTCTCAATCAGCTCAAATTTTGGGGATTTTTTTTTCCAATTCATTGCAATCGTCATAAATATCCACAGTGGAGTGAATGACACAAGGGATTGTTTCTATGGGGGGGGGGGGGGTGTAACAAAAATGAAATGGAACTTGATAATGCGCCGGTATTGTTTAGCTGAAACCATGAGAAGACATTGAGAGTCTATTTGAGGCTGTGATAGGTTCAGAGCTAATAAATGCCGCCGAACTTCATTGTGTGTGGTTCCACTATATCCATCGTGACCTGTGCATTCAGACCAATATCAATGCAGAGAGTTCCGTCTCACAAGCTCACTAATTACTCTGCGGAAACGTATCTACATATTATTGTACGAACGTCATTTCAAAGCAATATCATGATGGCTTACAAGGCTAAAAAATATAAGGGGAAAGTGAGGAGATAACAGAAAGATAAGCAATGAGTGGGCGAGAGAACGAGCTAGAGGGAAATATTACTAGAGTGTGTATGCGTGTTCGTGTGTGTGTCGGCTATTGTGCGTGGGAAAGAGAAGAGAAAGATATATATATATATATATATATATATATATATATATATATATATATATAGATAGATATATATATATGATAGATAGACAGATAGATAAGGATGGAGAGAGATAATTTTGAGAAAAAATAATGTAAGGGGAATATAGCAACCCACACAAAGCCCATCAAAAAAAATGGTAATGTGCTGACAATGAGATGCTTTATATATTTTATTTTTTCTGTTTGATATAGATACGATGATCTTCACTCACTCATTCATTCATTCATTTTATTTCCATTTTAACGCAAATTAGCATTTACAAAATTCAAAATACAATTGTCACACCATCCGTCTTAGGTGGTGGGAGGATGAGAAGCACACAAGATGACTAGATTGATACGAGGAGGAGCGGGGAGGAAACGGCATTGAGACCTAAATGAGATGTGTGATCAAGCCAAGACTGGACTGGTCAGTTTAGACCATCTGTGGTCATCCAACCCCATCTCATCGCACTTTGCGAGAGAAAGCCTACTATTCTTCGACGAGGGTTTTGCCAATCAGCGTGCTCAGGGCATTAGACCAACACCGTTAGCAGTTGAAAGGTCAGCGTTACTAGCGCTTGTGACCTTTGACAGTGGCTATTAATAGAATCCAGGAATATTATAGTGACGCAAATAAGGAAATTGACAGACGAGACCTTGGAAGCATTGTTACGTCAGCCATTGATATTAGAAGCGTCACATGACGGAAATTCTCCCCAGATATTGAGGTCACTCACGTGGCTGCCATTAGGTCGAAGTTTTGGACTATTCTTGAGACCTAGATCATCATTTCACAGGCTAGCGGGAAAAAAAACAGAACGCCGACGATGCGGACACGTCAGCACCGCCGAGTTTTCTCCGTGCATATATATAATGGCGGATTCTAGGCTATCTTTGAAATGGCGGATTCTCGGCTAGCTGTGATGTTGACCTTTAGTTTCCTTGCCAATCGTTGACATTCGTCTCTGTGAGTGGATTTGTTATGAGAGATCAACTCGTTAACGTTTGGGTCTCAGCAGGACCGATATTGAGTGGAATGTCGAGAGTGGTGCGAACCACCACGACCCACCGCCCGCTTCGTTACCCGCCTTCTCGCCGGCACTAATGCGCTAATTGGTCGGCGACAGTCGGAATGTTGCAGTCACTGTGTCTCTAGAAGTGACCGAAGACATCGGGCCGCTTTCTCGCAAAACAAATAGCCCAGGAAAAAAGAAGAAATAAACCCAATTACTGGTTTCTTCTCTAGCCCATGCCCACATGGCTTCACGACACCTGATATTATATATCATGTATAGGCACCATTAGCCAATTATCAACCTTTTACTTGGAATCTTAAAATATGTTTTGGTGGGTTGGGGTGGATCTTGTATGAGAATGCGGAGTATGAAGAACACAAACAAAAACATGCAAGATATGTTCTCTTTCGAAACAACATACTGCGAGCAAAAGACGTGAAGAGAGAGTAGAGAGTCGATTCAAGAGTATATGAATTCTACGAAGTGCATGAGCTACAACGTCAATACATCAATTCGTCGCAAGCAAACGTGGAAAGGGCCTCCAATTCAGCAGCCACAAAGATTTAGGCCTACAACTTTCAACTATACAAAGTGTTCCTCCTCATGCACTCTTCAAATCAGTGGACAATCTCACCTACTTAAAGTTTCATGCCTTTAACATAAACACTCATTCATTAGAATTATTTTCAACAAGTTGGGGAACACATTCGATTACGTAAACAGGGGCAGCAGAACGTTTTTAGTATGGGGGTGAGGCGCTCCGGCTCCAGAATTTGAGCAGGACAAAGATCCCCCCCCCCCCCGCCAAAAAAAAAAAAAAAAAATGATTCTCTTCCGATAGGCAGTATGATGGGGTGAGGGGTAAAGGGTCAATGTTCTCTCAACCACTTCCCCCACCCATGAGAAGAATCCCTAGAAAGTCATTGCTTTTCTTTCTTTTCGTTGTTGTTGTTGTTGTTGTTGTTGTTGTTGTTGTTGTTGTTGTTGTTGTTGTTGTTGTTGGAAGAGCTAAAAGTGTGTGGGGTGCACGCGGCCCCTGTGAAGCATTGGATCTTTTCTCCCTCTTCTAATCCTTTATCTGTGCTCATGAAAGAAAGAGAACGACACGCACATTCCGTTGGTTCAGCAGGTGTTCAGGCTGACAGCTTTCTTTATCTACTCATTCTATGGCCTACTCGTGAGGAACAACGACTCATACGGTACTAAACGAAAGAGATATCCTAAATCTTGCGTGTCCATGCCTTTGGCCAAATGTTGGATTTTGCTCGTAACTGTTGCGAGCAATCATAACTAAAGATCTATCAACTCGATAGCGGCGCCTCTGCAATGGTCATGGGTCACGTGTGTGATACAGTTACGATATACATATCATACAGAGAGAGAGAGAGAGAGAGAGAGAGAGAGAGAGAGAGGGAAAGATATATCTATATCTATATATATATATAAAATAATGTATATATATATATATATATATATATATATATATATATATATATGATTATCATAAAGTTGTTTTTACCTTCCCTTGCATCAGTCTACTTTTTGTCAGCTGTATTTTTAAGGGATGAGAATGATAATGATTAATGCACTTACAGACACCGAGAGAAAAAACAACAACAAAAACAAAACAAGCAAAACTCTGGATATATCTTAGAGGTTTATCTAATAATGTAGGAAAGCAAGGACTCCAATATCTTAATGAGCGATAATTACTATGTAATATAATAGATACCAAATCACTGTTGTCGATTCTCTTCATGCCAGATAAAGAAAATTCACATCTTCTAAAAAGTATAACCCGAGATATTTTCTCTCCATTCTTGGTGACTCATGATGGCTACTTATGAAAACAACAAACATCACGAGTGACAGAGGAGCTTGGTGCATCAGTGCAAGATGAGTGAATGACAAACAGACAGACTGTTTCCATGGAAACATTTAAGAGGAAGAATTTGGATAATTCCTCGTTGACATCAACGGGATACAAAGAACTGAATATGAAGTCAAGTCAAATCAATGAAATAACGAGGAAAAATGCAATTCATAGAACCGAAACAAAACGTTATTTTGTGTTTCATATTTCTCCGCGCTGCCGAATTGCATAAAATTGTACGCTGAACCTCTTGGATCTTTCATCAGCATGGCACAAGATGCTTGAACGACAATGACCAGTCCAATTTTGTTTACGCATGCGTGAAGTTGCGTCAGATGACGTCACAAATCCGAGACACAAATGTCTCCGTTGGCACCATGAAGCTGTTATTTCTCAAGCCGTGCACACCGCCGGGGTTGCAACAGTTAAAATCACAAGTACAATCACTGGAAGTAGACAAAAACCTTGTTGTCTGGTCATTCCATACCTCAAAGCGAGCAGAGACGTTACCAAGATATATATTTTATTTCATACATTATCACTCATAATGTGATATTTGGGGAAAATTGATATGACCGAAAGCCTTGTTTCTGGTTATTTCACTGATAGCAGACCAGAATATCGCTAAGGGCCTTACTTGGAAAACGTTACCTAATTCTAAACTGACATATAACTACCGGGTCGAAAATGAAAATGTTCTCTATCGAGTCCCTACTTGCATTCAGACCCGAGACTCAATTTCTTCATGCCTCTTCTTTGTTAGGGAGAATTCATCGAGGCAGAATCATTATTCAGATGAATAACAGCAACTTAAGGTATAAATTTGCAATGTTTAAGGTATAATAATATGAGGAGAACAGATAGAGGCCGTTCGCAAGCAAGATCACAGCAGTTTAACTTGCACCAACTATTTCTAGGTGTCAGTTTCAATAAAACTGAAGTGTTTTATGCCCTCAATCATTGTCGAATTTCTCTAAGAAACATGTAATCTGCGATATCGAATATTAAATGATATAAAATGTCTTCACCCTGAACAGTCCCCTTCATGGGTCATATTTGTATTTTTCTCTCCATTCTGATTTCATTTGCTTCAATTACTTTCACTTAATCATTCACTTCAAAGTTCACCTCTACCGTATTCTATTCTCCTCTTATTATTTTTTGAACCTGATAGAACGGTGAGAATGGTTCTAACTCTTGTATCATATCATATTAACAAGAGGGTCTTACCAGCCATGTTTAGCTCTTTCTATACCAATGAGTCGAATGCCCACAAATTTCAAACATAAACCTATGGACAGGAAAGAAATGTGGTACACAGATGATTAAACAAAGCAAAAAACACCTTCTTTAGTCCCTTGCGTTCTTCAGACGGGAATATGGCAGTGTTTGGAAAGTTCAGTTAAACGAAACCATACACTCAGGATACACAGTCAATTTTGGAAAACACGACTGTTACCCAAAGAAAAAAAATGGAACCTTGTCTTTAGTGATAAATTCATAATGTGCATAACTTTCCAGAATAAACTCATCTAACAAACAGACGAGATTCGAATCATGAAATAACTAGAAATATTGACGATTACATTATATTCTATTTGTTATGATGTAGAGTCTAACCTTTGCCTTTTGCGCCGATGGTATTCCATACACGTACTGATGTTTAATGCAGGGAGGGGATTTTACTTCTACCAAGAACAAATATGTAATCAGTTGATCACGTAAATGGCATATAGATCTCTGAAACCATCCAGTATAAGTTGAAACAACAAAAAATTCCCTCTTCTACAAGAGTCCCTTAAGAACGACATCAATCTTATTAAGGCATCTAGGCCTTCACATACCAATCCACTCTGTTTAGAATTGTTACAAAAATGATATGAATTGAGAGGCGGGACACTGTAAGGACAAGTAAAGGAGTTGATCTTTGCTGGAGGACACACCTGCACAGCTCCGATTTCCAAAAGCTCACAGAAACCCTGAAACCTGAATAACTGTTGTGAAGAAGCAACGTAATTCTGGAAGGTGAAGAAGATGATAATGAACTTAATATGATATTAATGTTGAGAGTAATTCCAATTACCATGGTGATAATGGTAATGACAGCTTAAGATATAATTGACACTCCTAACTGTCGAGAATGAACAATGAACTTAGAGTAAAGGCATTCCAGCCCGATCCCCATGTATATTAGGCTAACAATATTGATAATATTTCCCATCACACAATAACCGCGTTTCATATCTACTACTGATGTTGTATATGTGTTTGTGCGTGTTTGTGTGTATGTGTGTGTTTGACAGGCAAACAATGGCGGGTAGGCGATTTAGAAACCGAAAACACAAAAATGGAAACAACGACATTCTTCATACCTGTTATGAACATCGCTGATTGCTGCTTTGCAGCGTTAGCGGCCTCGTGGGTTTAGAATTTGGCTATCATCTTACAAAAACACAACAGTCAGCAATAGGAGCAGCGGTACGTGACCGGGTTTAGTTTACGTAAGTTTCTAACCTTCGTACCCCCGAGATATGACGTATCAGATGCTGTACCTACGGACAGCTGATGTCGGCTCCAGATTTTAGTCCCCAAGCCCAACCTGGAATTCCGATGGAAAAGTGAATGGGTAGTTCAAGATGGGATTGAATGCGGAAATGAATTCGGATGAGGAATGGGAGAAGAAGGAGTTATCTGTGAATATCATAAGACGATGATGAGGGGGAAATGGGCAAATCCGAAGCTCACAAAGGCACACAGAAGCTCCGATCTGTGCTAGGGATGCTAAACAAACACGAGGGGTGGAAACACAAACCTTATCAAATCAAGATACCACTGAACTTGATTGCTGTCGATCAGAAGTCGCTTCGGCTTCTGCAGAGCCAGCGAAGAATTATTGGGATGATGCCGGATAGATGAACTCACCCATTTAATAGAATAACACAGATTGCCCACTGCGTCGCCATGGCAACCCTTCAGGAGTAGCCAGGGAGGAAGCTATCGTCCTCATGGCGTGGAGGCTTAAGACATATTGAAATCCTTGCCATTTTCATGGTGTGCGATGCTTTTGGTACCTGGCGGTTCGGAGAATATACATTTTATATTTTCTATTTGTTTTTTGTTTTTTTGCTCAACAAATAGACTTCAGTTATCAGGTCTCCTACAAGTGATTATATGCACAATTTAATCATACAAGTCAACAAAATAAACAAAAGAGAAGCATCAGATTCATCGGTTCTTGCGAACCTTAAACTGTGGTGACAGTAAAGCGGTAAATCTGTGTAATACTCGAAGGATTTCAATCAAACTTCTGCTTCATTAGACCTGACATGCTGGAGAGTATTGGCGGCACAAGCTTTCGCCGCGGTATCGCTGAAAAGTGAGGCGTGTTAAAGACATGTGCATGCATCAATAGTTTGCGCGAAAAAAAAAGCCAACAACTTCCATTAAGGCTTCCGTTCTAGCTGATTCTCCAAACATGACGAATTCGCGGAAAGAGTCAGTATGGATTCAGAGAAACAATCATCCGAGGGCGTAGAAGAAACACGTGATGTATTTCCACTGCCATTTTCTTCTCCTCCCTTTATCAATAACGGAACACGAGGCAGATGGTTAAGAATCATTTCCCTGTCTAGTGATGGATAAGGCATTCAGGCCGAGAAGCATGTTTACTTCTTCTATACGTCCCCTACCCCCCCCCCCCCCCTTTGATTTCGGAAACGCAATATCTTGTGGAAGGACGATTTACAAAACGAGCCATAATCTTGTTCAATTTTGTATGAATGAAACTAGTCGGGCAGTTCTCACAGTTTGACTGCCCATACGTCCTGAAAGATCACAATAGTTTGAGGCTCTGGTCTGTAAACTTATAGATAGTGCTACTAGTTTTATTCAATGTTGCACGTTATCCAAACATGGTTTGTAATGTTATCATGATTTAACATGGTCTGGATGTCATCACAGGATAACCGGGAAAATATCGCCATTTTTTTTTTTTTTTTTTTTTTTTTTGGGGGGGGGGGACATTACCAGTATTTACGATATATACATTGCCATATACAGTATATCACAATCAATTTTGATTTCATTTCATTTCATTTATGATATACATCTATAGATGCGAGAACAGTGACGAAAATGAAGTAAGCGTGAAAGATGGTCAGTGTGTGTGTGTTGTGTGTTTTGTGCGTGTGTGTTGTGTTTCTCCTTGTCTCCTTGAATACCCGCATATGCATATGCTAATCTCAGATCCATCTATGACCTTATACCTTATATCCATTGTATCTTTCGAATTGTTAACCTATACTTAGGTAAAAAAAAATAGGCAGATAGGTGTAGGCTCTATAACCGTTTTATGACAAGGATACCAACAAGTAAGAGAGAAGCAGTTTTCGAGTAGGTTAAAAGATCCCTATATTATATGAGACAGAGAGTTCGGTGCTTTTTATTCTACTTACACCCTTATCCGTGTACCGTTTGTGTACATTGCATAAAGATAGCCACCTCTCAGTCCCATTCATTAGATTTGCCGTAACATGTGTCTATCTTGAATACGTAATGGATACTCCCGCTTCCGCTTACGGCTGCTGTTTATGTTCAATAGAATGCTTTTGATGGATCATGAATGTAATAGTTAATGCATCGCAAAAGAAGTTAACATCCGGGGTTAACATAGACCACAAGTAGACGTTGAATATTTAAATGCTGATTGCAGAGTTTGTTTCTCATCTGAAAAGAAAGAGAGATTTGGAGGAGAAAGAGAGAGAGAAAGAGTGCGGGGGGGGGGGGGGCTGCCTGGCGCCATCATTTTACATCCGGGAAGAGTACGCCATCAAGCGGCAATGTGTTCAGGAAAGCCTATATTTAGCGTAAGCGCAGCTCACTAAACCACAAATGGAGGTTCGCACCTTGTGGGAAAAGCGGATTTGTGTGTTTGCAGGTGTGAATCTTCCCCTCTCCATCTCACAACCAGTCCCCCCCCCCCCACCACCACCACCACTTTCTCTCTCTCTCTCTCTCTCCCTCCCTCCCTCTTTTCTTTCGCTCCCCTCTATTTCTGTCTTCCTGCCTCTCCGTGTAAGCAGTTTAGGTGAATGTGTGTGTGTGTGTGTGTGTGTGTGTGTGTGTGTGTGTGTGTATTTAAATGGCATGTGTGCTTTTGTCTTGGAGGTAGTAGGGTAGAGGAAACATCTCTGTCTGTCTGTCTGTCTGTCTATCTCTCCCTCTGTCTCTGTCTCTGCCTCTCTTTTAATGATTTATGTCTTCAGAGGTGAAGTGAATAGTGCCGCCAAAAGTATGGAGGAATAGCCTTACAATGGTACATGTGCCATTTTCCTCTTTCCATCAAGCGGTGAAGCGAGAATATTAGGTCACAAGATAAAGCATAAAAGCACCAATTCGATTTGTGCACGAAAAATACGGGGAAAACAAAAATAAACATGAATCCTAGCGACTACGAAGTATACCTTCTGATATCGGAGGTTACATCAGGAGCAGAGCACAAATGCGATAATATCTCGGGGAAAAATCAGGAAATTGAGGTATTTTCTTTTCTAACCTAGAGCACGTCATTTGTTTTTGTTCTGATTTTTAGTATTCTCGACAGAGCAGAATTGTGTTTCAAAATTATATAAACTATCATTACAAACTGTGCTTAACAGTGCCAAAAAAAAAAGGATAGAAAAGCTCATTCCAGCATGTTCATTGCTCATGGCTATGGATTTTATGAAAGGGTTTTGCAGTGCAATACAGTTGGCAGATATTATGAAGAACATGTTCACTTATGTGCAGATATTAATTCTATGTTTGACTCGTGAATTATTAATGGTTTTCCTCGCAGCAAAAAAAAAAAAAAATCATTGTCAAATCCCTACACGGCTTTTAATACATGTCTACATCTGCCCTGAGTGAATGAACATAAACGCCACGGTTATTTGATTTCAAGGCCTGTCCAGATCCCATACATGGCTTTGCTCCCTCAAAATGAACGACGTAACGGACCACATTGTTGGATTAAACACACTCGACAAAACGTAATCTCTACAGTGCCACTGTCAAGCGTGATCAAGGTTTTTCATCTGGTGAAAGTCGTTTAAAACAGTGACTCCGAAAGCTAATGGAACTACAAGTCGGATCAACCCTAAGCAGATTCGATATTTTACAACTGCATGTTTAGTGTGGATCGCTAGAGTTTGCCTCGACAATGTGACCATCGCCTTGCTAGCCGCATCGCGCGAAAAAAGTCGACTTGTTCTCCTTAATCGTCGTCACCATTGGGTTCTTGCTTCGTAAGATGTATCATGGAATCTTGCTTGTCAGCCGTGATGTCATGTCTTTTACGTGGCAAACAATATTGCACACTATAACACGGGTATTTAAAGAA
The DNA here is from genome assembly GCF_040938485.1 of Diadema antillarum. NCBI lineage: Eukaryota > Metazoa > Echinodermata > Echinoidea > Diadematoida > Diadematidae > Diadema > Diadema antillarum. Next base: position 913,449 of record NW_027271999.1, read on the forward strand.
TAGAACTTGTAGACTTTCAAGGTATGGAAAGGAATCTCAACTATTCGAGACAAATGAAAAGCATTTTAAGGAATTATTCTGATTAGATAACGTTCACCGGCTACAATTAGGGGAAAATGACCCCCTTTAAAGTGAAAGAGAAAATTAATAGACTATAGATGAATCTGTGGGTGCACGTCACGAGACCGACACCCACGAATCATACAGCTCACGAGTCATATAGCCCACGGGTCATAAAGCCCACTGTTTATACAGCCCTCGAGTCATACAGCCCATGAGTTCGACACTAAGCAAACAGGGCCTACGAGACCGACACATTAAACCCTGTGTTGTAATGTCGAACTCGTGGGCTGTTTATACATAGTGTCGAACTAATGGGCCTTATTTGCCTTGTGTCGAACTCATGGGCTGTATGACTCGTGGGCGTAGGTCTCATGGGATGACCCCGTATTTGTATTCTCGTAGTAGGAAAACGTGAGGAGCTGTTGGGAAACAAAGCGTAAGACCATGGATTTTCAATCATAAGGTCAATAATTTTCGAGTCCCCTATCTGTATCGGTTGTGCCCATAGGCATGATAAATCATCATTGCCTATAAGTCCTTCGGAAGGGACTCGAAAACGTCAGACCCATGGTTGTGCACCTACAAGCATTTATTGTTTCATTGCTGATGCGCAAAATAAATCTAATGATGCAGATGATACAATAATTGTTTGAAAATGGACTAACCTTGTCTCACTTGTCAGCCCAGTATGATATCAGGCGTAAAGGCACATTATAATACAATGTATATAGAACTATAATGAATCTGCTCAATTTTCGTCACACTGCACTTGTGTGTGGGTTTGTTGTGTGTGTGTGCGTGTGTGTATATGTGTGTTTGTGTGTGTGTGTGTGTGTGTGTGTGCTTTTTTTTTTAAATTGGTATTTGTTTGTTAACTCAAAATAATGTTAAACACTAATGGCGGGTCTCATAGGGACCGTGTTTTGCAATCCTGCGCGGAAAGCGATATTTCTCTGAAATGTGCACTGCAATGGAATATACATTTTTCAGTGAGTATATCTCTTCATCATTTTATGTAGGTCAGCAATCCTTTTTAAGTGCAACACGCAACAAACCTTTCCTGTGAGTTTAGGAACCCACGTGACTGTGAGAATGGTAAAGTACACGAAGTGCTCAACCAAGGAATATGGGGCTTAGAGAGGATGCCTGTTTTACAGTCAGAATTAAACTTTCCTCTTTTTTTTTCTTACAAGAGTTGAAGTCTAAAAGTCACAGCGTTGTGCCTTCTCATTTGTCCTCTTTCTCTCGTCTTTTCTGCATCTTCCGCCCTCGCTCTTCCTCCGCTTCAAATCGCTTTAATACCCGCGATGAAAAATCGACCAGGCAGCCCTCTCTGGTACAACAGCAATCGCAAGACGATTTGTTAATCAGCGCTGACCTGTGACCTACTGGTGATATCCTAGCCAACAGTCATTTCATATCGCCGTCTCCCGCCATCCGGCACTCACGATTGATGTATAGAGGTGTAGTCGCACCGTCCATGCACGTAATTGGATAATCCATATGAAAAAAAGGGGGGATTTACGTGATATAAATAGGGCGAAATTCATGCCTTTTTGATATATTGCCTAGGTTTGAAGAGAAACCTTACTATAGCATGGCCCAAAAGTTCACCACTTTCGTTAATAGGAAATTTATTTGGGAACCTGCACTTAGCAATGTATTTATGATATGTCTGTATACATGCAGTACTACGTGTATTTGTATATCATGTCATAAAAGTAAAGAAGCTGGTTTTGACTAATATATGTACGTGCATGGAAACATACTTTTTTGAGATATGTTGTTAACGCATTTCGTCTTGGCATGATGATCTATCCATCCTCCTCGATGGCACTCCTTGTAAGACTGAGAAAAAAGAAAGTGATGATATAAAGCTAACCATCGTTGTCCAGCTCTGACCAGTCCAGTTGACACTTCTTGCGCAAAGCCGTCACGTACGCGCGTCTTCACACTATTCCATAATGATTCCGAATATGAATGACATTTCGAGAAAGCTTGCGAACGGATGTATTAGTACTTTATTTTTAGATTCTCATCTCTGTTGCTCGTTGATCATTCCGATTCAAAAACATCAATTCATGACAACACTCACATCAACAATATCAGTGTTCGCCAATGCCGACAAAAATATTGAAGTGTTTACGATATCCGTTTAATACCCATTGCAAGAGGCGATGGGGCACGCAATCAACCCCAGATAGGTATACCAAGAACACTAAGATAAAGGGCGAGGAGCCAGAAAATTTGTGTGTCAACAAATAAACTGTTGGTATTGATAACATAAGCTTAAGTTTTGTTATTTTTTTTACTATATGATATATAAATATATATAATATGATACTCTCTCTCTCTCTCTCTCTCAATATATATATATATATATATATATATATATATATATATATATATATATATATATATATATATATATATATATACCTATAAATAATATATATATACACCTCTCTTCTCTCTCATTCACTATTCTTCTCAATATCTAGCCGATGCTAGCTTACTTATCTACGCGTGAATGTCTGTCTTTGTCTATTTGTCCTTCGTGATTTGACACACATAATCACATCTTCTTTATCTCTCTCTCTCTCTCTTACTCACACACACACACACACACACACACACACACACACACACACAAACTTCTTCCCCCTCCCCCCCCCCCCCCTCCGCAAGATTGGCACGAAAAACCCCATTATACTCTTAAACTTGGACAACCTGACGAAATATGTTTGAAGGGAATTTTCGGAGATTCTGTGGCACCCAAGAGCTTCCACGCCCGTAAATCCCCCCCCCCAAAAAAAAAAAAAAAAAAAAAAAAAAAAAAATCTGAACAAAACCAAAAAAAAAACTAAACAAAGAGGGTTATTTTTCTCTTTTTTTTATTAGAAGTAGCAATCGGAGCAAGTTTCTCATGCGGCTGACGAGACTGCGGTGGAGTTGTTTTGTCACATTCACTGGACAAGAGACCTTTCTATCAAGAACCCTCACCCCCCCCCTTTTTTTTTTAAGCCAGCTATCAAACCGATGATTCCAGCTCCGTGGTCAACGAATACGGCGTAACACCGACCCAGGGTAACATCTTAGAAGCTCACTGAGAAGAAATCAAACCAAGGATCTGCCCGTTTCCGCCACGACAGATCCGTTTTTGTGAAGTTTGGCCAACACAGGAAGACTTTGCCTCTTCTCTTGGGCTTACACGACAGGATGTATTTCATTTTGATGTTTTGGTTTCGTGTCGTAATAACCACATTCAGAATGATATGAAATTGGGGAGAACAATGTTGGGATGTTTTCGTTTATTTTAGTGAGGGTAACCTGTCAGTTGGCGGTGTGATGCTTTCAAGCAATAAAATCGCTATCCAGAGTACATCAGAGTGGGGTGGAGAAAAAAAAGACAGCAATTTGACTTGGCGTCGGAATTTTATCCTCCGGGGGTAGAGAGGAATTTCCAGCCGTTCGCCAAAATGAAATGCCTCAATATGAATAATGTAAGGGGCTATAGCACTCTCTCCTGACACACAATCATCTCGCAAATTTTTATATATGTACATCTTTTTTTTTCTAACAACTCTCACATTTGTAGAGTTTGGAGGCTATTTTCCGAATGAATTCATATGCCAGGAAATACTTCCAGCCACAAAAAAAAAAAGCACGGGTTTATTTCACTCTACAGCAGAGTGCTGACCGCGACAATTACAGCTAATGTTGATGCTTTGCAGTCCAACGAGGCAGCAGTTCGACAGCAGCCATGCCAAGGCGCAATAATTCCCCCCTAGAGAGAAAGAGAGAAGAAAATAGCAGCATCCAGCTGAGCAAAGTGGTGGGAAAGATGTTGAAAATGGTACCCAAAGCATAACTTTAGATTCCTTCATAATCCTGTCGGTCATAATCGTTGTTTCCTTCTTTTTTATTCCCACCTATGCATTCAACTATCCTCTCCTATTTCTATTCTTCAAGTAGGTGTCATTATATCTTCATGACTGAGCGTCATGGTTTCTTCATTTATTCGGTTAATCGTTAAATGTGTGGTGCTTTCGTGTTTAAGAGTATACTCGCATTCGAAGTGATGCGGTGATAGTGTTGTTTGCAGTGCAACGGATGCCTACCAGTTGCACGTTGTAATGGAGCCCAGCACAATAGGGTCGAGGTCAGTCTAAAAAGGCGACGTTTGGACATCAACGACCAGAGATTTAAGGACTGAACGACGCTGTTAACCTTGCGAAAATGAGAAGATAAATTCTCCCCTTCCTTAGTGTCTGTTATCCACTTACCCTCCCGAAATGTTCGGCTAAGTGGTAGCATCTCAAGGTGTATGAGGACCTCCGTAAATAGCACGCGTCAACAACAAGGCTGACATGTAACGTTCCCTGAATCTACTATCGATCAACTCAGAACATTAGGGCGTCTCGGGACGCTGGGGACTATATCCTTTTTAACGCGAAAGCAATATGCAGCCTTTTATCCTTGTGAGTGCAAGTAAAATATGACAAAAAGCCAGTTCGCATTTGCATCACTTTTCGTCTAGAGCGAAAATTGGCCGAGGTGCGCATGCTCATTCCACTAACGGGGGCGCGCTACCCGCTGGAGATCGATACTTCTAAAACTGTCTTCAAAATGGCTTCTTGTCCTCATCATGTTGGTAGCTGATTTATGGGTCGAAAGACTCAGCGATTTGCTCAGATTTCGTTGACACTCTTTGTTCTTAAAATGTCTTGTAAATCTTGTATATGCTGAGGAAATGACGTCGGGGTACTTCGGCTCTGTATGTTTTAAGTGCTGAAGGAAAGTTCACGTATAATACACCATATTGTTTTGAGAGCAAACATTGCACATGAACACTATATATTATGCGTGGGACTAAGGCCATGGAAAGAAAAGAGCTAGTTATAAAAACATACACACACACACGGAATATAAACCTCTAGGCTTCTCAAGGAGGCAGACTTTGAGGACAATCACACTCCATCTGTGATTCAAGGACTACTTATATACGTAATCAGCATGAACTTTTCACCTTCATTTTCACTCAAACACACTTGCTCTGTAAACGGATGATTGGAGAAAAGTTACATCATCCCAGAAAAAAGGGAGACTAATGCAATGCTTTACTTTTACAGTGTCTGTGTGTCTGCGTCTTACACCCATTACAGTATAGATTCTACACCTGAGTCTATGGTGAACTCAAGCGAACGAAAATCAAACAGGCGTCAACGGCAGCTGGCATTTTGTGGGGAACAAAATACGCACAGCGGGATTTCATGTAAGACGTATTTTCCGCTGCGCACCGTCGTGTTCTTCTTTACCTTGCCAAGAATGCAGCACGCGCATTTGCTAAGTACCTAATGCTTATTACAGAAACAAAACACGCCGCGCTGACCTCGAGGCGTCTGCACGCTAACCTTTGCGGAAAGGTGCAAATCACGTTATTGCTGATCAATGAGAACCTCCTACATAACGGTAAACAATCCTCTTACTCTGTGCTTAGTAATAATGGGGGCATTTTCCGTCCACAGCTATCGCAGAATCGTATTTATTATGCCTTCTAAACATATAGTCGAGCATCAAGAGGGTCATACTATGCGCTTATCGTACATTTAAAATTTGAACCACTCATCACAGTTTGACAGTAACCATTATTTTGCATGTCATATCGTGCCAGCCGAATTCCTATATAGTAGACGAATGGAAAAATGCATGGAAGTTTGGCAAACGAGAACGATGCATTCATCAGCAATGATAATTGGGTGGTGTTTGCTCCTTAGTAAAATCAAGATTCTAGCAAGCGTTATCATGAATACAAATTCCGCTGTCTCTATTTTACATTTATGGTGCGCATTTGAATTGGCCGTCTCAGAAATACTCTATCGTATATTTCTTCTTTTTTTAACAGGAAGCATTACAAGGAATAAAACACACCTGTCACCTGACACCATTAACTGGATGGCTTGAAGATAAGAAAGAAAATATAGAAATACACGTAAATGGGTATGATTCCTAGTTAAAGGAAGGCTCCGAATTGTCAGATTTCGTCAATGTAATTCTTGCATCGTTCACTTTCGAATAGCCGAGGGGCGGATAGCTGAAGATAATTTCAAACGGATGCAAACTGAACAGATTGTTCTATATTAAAGTAAGAGAGGCAAAATAAATGTCAATTTCACCATTGTGAAAATAAAAGTAAAATATTACTCCTCGTCCGTTCTTATATTTAAAGAAGAATGAAACCCATTATGTGGACAGAGGAAATGCAGCAATATTAGTATCACGCTTCAGTGAAAATCTGACAATCAAGCGCTATGAATCTTCAAAGTTCAGTATACTGCCATCGCTGGATGAGAAGACTACAATATTTTGTGGACAACGATGATCAATGATCAGCTGATGATAAAACGAATGGATAGAACAAAGAAAATATTAAGATAATTCAACATATTTTCACTTTCCTAGCATACTGAAAGAAAACGTGGCTTATCTTTTTCAGAAAGCAGGAAAACAATTTTTACCCTAAAGTCAATATGTCAGTAATAAGTCAAGCATGCGTAATTTTCATGAAAATGAAATTTTGTAGAATTCTCCTTATATTTTCTTAAATCTTTTTCCATATGTTGCGTCACGAACAGTAATCGTAGTCTCTTTATTCAGTGATGGCTGCACTGAAACGTTAAAATTCACAGCTTTGGAACGGATTGTCGGATTTTCGTCAAACGTTCACTGATGTGTTCTACTAATATTGCTGCATTCACTCAATGTATACGTATATTTGGGTTTCATTTCCCTTATAATCCTATGTCCCATGGACTGAAGAATACGTTGAAGAATGAGAAGATCGCAAACTAATTCACATCCACTTCATCGACAGAATTTAATCCCTGCAGTTAATATCAATACCACGAGGAGCGCCATTAACATAGAAAAGAAATCTGATTTCCCCGATCTTAATTTCTTTCATCATTAACCATACCCGAGGGGATAATGATGCAAAAGGTAAGGTTCAACGTCAATAACGATAACAACTTATGCAAAGCTTCGCCTTACGTCAGCTATAATTAAACAGGAACTGGAAAAAGAAAAAGAAATAGGAATCATTAGTCATAAATACACATTTGAAACGCATTCGTCTGTTGATAACTTGTATTTCCTGAGGCAGGAACTGACAACACCTATAAAGGCTTTCAGTTTCATTCCAAACTACGCTTGATGTATAAACATTGCACTATGCTCCAACTTACTAATGATATCGGTAGAGAAGTATGGACTTCTAAACCTAATGAATAAATGATTCAACTTAGCGTATGAGAAGACTACGTGATCTACTTCTCAAAAAGACACATGCTGAGGTGATGAATAGTGCGGTTGGGTGAACTGAACAAATGTTATTGCGATTTTGTTGTTGTTTTTCATCCTGACCGTTTGAATGGGGAAAAGGTGAATTTATTCATATGATACAGCGGTGCTGATTAAAATCAACGAATCGTCCAGCAATGATCAAAGCTGTCTTGCGTCTTCTTTAAAGTTTCCGGCACCAGGTGCCACAATGATATCTAGAAAAGTCTAAAGTGAAGTCTGTTAGATTACAGTCTTCTTCTATATTTGTGTACACTGGAATCAAGAATACCAAACAGCGATGTTTGTAGAGATCGGCTGGAAAGAATAACACTGTCAAATATCTGATTTGGAACAAAACGTGCTATCCATCGTGAATCAACTACGGACTAACCTTGAGTGATGCAAAACGGAAACGACGAGTGTGTGTTGATTACAAATTGAAGTTTAATACCGTTAAGACAACCAGTTTTTGCAAGAAATGCTTCTCAGGTAGATTGAAAGTCTTTCAAAATGGCACGTAAGGTAAGACGCTTCGAATCCAATCAAGCCAAGTTCATAGGGGAAAAAAAGAAGGTTCCTTTAATCCGGCAAGAAGGTGGGAGGGGTGTGTTGAGGAGATTTGGGAAGGGGTGACACTACACCTGATCGTAGAGTAAACGTAATTTCAAGTGCATTACAAAACCTAAACCTGCCTATCAGCAAGACTGCCATCCCTAGTAAGGCGGCTCAGCGCGGGCCGTGCCAAGTTAACAAACACCGAGTGGTAACCTTAACCCCAGGGTCCGGAAGGAGGACTCTCTATCCATCCCCAGATACCAGGATGCCATCCTGTAGGTGCTAAAGTCCACTGCTGATGTCATCCGAGGAGAAGACCTGCAAATAACCTTACGGATAGCTGTCAGGTGTACATAGCTTAGTTTTATGTCGTCATAGAAAGCTTTCGCTCCCACCACACCGCTACCACCACTGTAACAACATGAACAACTTCTCCTCATCTTCTTCTCCATCAGTTCTTCTTTCTCTTCTCTCTTCTTTCTCTTCTCTCTTCTTTCTCCTCCCTCTTCCATTCATCCTTCTCCTCTTCCATTCATCCTTCTCCTCTTCATCACCCTCTTGTTAGCTTCCACATCCTCCTCCTCATTTTCCTCTTCCGCATCCTCTTGTTTGCTTCTTCCCCCTTCCTGCTCCTCCTCTCGTTCTCCTTAATAAAACTTCCTCTTCACCTATCTCCTCCTCTTTTTTCTCTCTCTCTCTCACCCAACTCATCATCTTTCTATTCTTCTTCTCCTGCCGCTTCTTCTCTTTTCGGCCATTACTCCACCACTTCTAACTTCTTCCTTGTTTATCATCCCTTCTTTCGATAACAAAAGTAAAATGGCAAAGGTATATAAAAATCCATGCCATGAAACATAATATCGATCATTCAATTTAACCCCTTAGGTGATGACCTCAGGGAAAGTCTTTTCACAGTCTGTTCAAGATTAATGCATTAGTGTATGTGGAGCGTACGAGAGGATATGGTTGTATTTGAAGCACGCATAAATGTAATCCTTTATCTAGAACGGGAAAGTAATTGACAAATTATCTCACTCACATTCCGTTTATCCCATGTTCCATCAGGTATTCGCCTTTTTGACTCTATGTTATGGCTCCGATGTGACGCTCCCTTGCATTTTGAAGACTTGGCTTTTGTCACATAATGGATAAGTGCATGTTTGATACGTCCACACTGATTTGATGTTACGTTAATTATTCTGTACGTTATCAGGTTTAATATAAATATTTTGGGTGCAACACATGAGGTTTTTTTTGTGTTTTATGTTTTTTGCAATCATCAAAGACAATTACTTCTATTTCGGCGTCTATACCATTATACTACTTTTTATCTCGAACTAAGAATTCGCCCTGACAACAATAACAAACTAAACATAAAGCCCACCGCACGCCCACACACACACGCACGAAGACACGAGTACACACACCTTCACATCCATTCAAACCCACACGTACATCAAGCCACTCACATAATAAAACAGTCATTCATGATTAACTCCAAAATAGAGACGACTCCGTTTTCAGGAGTCGTTGATTACACCCAAAAGACACATTACTGTGGATTTATGGCTTGTACAAGATTAAGTACACAGGGAAGTAAATTTCTAGATTTCAAACAATCATGGCGGTGCACTCACTTTGCTGCCAATCTTGATTAGATTTGAGTGACAGGGCGACTGCCAAACGAAGTTCGAACCAATGATTTCAGCATGGACGCAGATCACTCTGAGAAAGAAATAGAGTTATAAACTCTCTTGTGGTAAGTTGACCTTTCATGTTGTATATCTTGGAAATGTCACGTTGATGACAAAAACAAATGTTTCATTTTCTTGTCATGACGTTTTGAAATCTGTAAATAAATATTTGTCTATTCCAAGGGAAAATGCAAAACAAAACAAAGATGAACATTATTAGAAATTCAGTTCTTCTACATCCTATAATAATTTATCAAGTAGTAAGTGTCTTGCGTCCAGAGACATATTTCGTGAAATCAGTCATAAGCTGTTGAAGTCTTGGAGTACATAGCAAGCCTAGCTTCTATAGGCCTTTCCCCTTGCCCCGTTTCGTAGACGTTTGACGGCTGCTGTGGGTCCGTGGGTAACAAGTCAACTGATGAAAATTTTCGCCAGAGTTCTCCGAGCATACAAAGGACAATTACGTCTTCCTTGGAACCATGATTGTTCTCCCATGAGTAGCATGCTGAATGTCACGATTACTGCACGTTTTCGCAAGGACTTACTATTGGAAATGTTATAACATTTCCGTCATTCAATGAAATGTAGGTAAGACATTTGAAAAGGTTGAATAGATCTATACTATGCTGGGTAGGATTGACCACACAATGGTACTTTTGATAGGGGTTGAAAAGAAGGAGAATAGCAACAGTGTGCTCAATTCTTTCTTTTATATAAACCATACCCAGCCTTCCAATTCTCGCATTGCATGAAGTATAATGAAGGAGCTAAGACACTGCTACTCTATGGTCGAGACCCTTCTCGCACCATCCCTGTCCTTCTTTCTTTCTTTCTCCCTCTCATCAATCAATCAATCAATCAATCAATCAATCAATCAATCAATCAATCAATCAATCAATCAATCAATCAATCAATCAATCTATCTATCTATCTATCTATCTATCTATCTATCTATCTATCTATCTATCTATATCTATCTGTCTATCTATCTATCTATCTATCTGTCTATCTATATCTATCTATCTATCTATCTATCTATCTATCTATCTGTCTATCTATCCATCTATCTATCTATCTATCTATCTATCTATCTATCTATCTATCTATCTATCTATCTATCTAGCATGCTAGTTAGCTAGCTATCCATTTCCATGACAATGAATGAAAATGCAAATCATGATGTTGCCATTCACTGATCTCAGTGCTCAGAAGGAAGATGATAGATTTACAATTCGCTACCAGACCTGGTACTACTATGCGAACACTGAAGGCTGTATCAATGTGTAGTCCTTCCTGTCAACGTATAACAAAATCTAATCCACGTCACAACACACACACACACACACACACACACACACACACACACACACACACACACACACACACACACACACACACACACACACACAAAAGGGAGGGGGGTTCGACTGGTATATCAACAGTAAGTAACAGTTTTAATGAGTCATAGTGTGAGAAAAGAAAGGTATTTAAACAAATTTCCCAGCATCACCGACAGAGTTACGAGCAGACTCATCGATGATTTTGGTTACAGACTTTTACCGCATGATTACTTTTGTACCTTTCGGGAAAAAACAGAAGAAGATTGATTTGGTTATTGAGATGTTTTGTACGAGCAGGCCAGCACGTAATACACTAGCATTGATATTGCATGCTAGCAAATTTTAATCTGATCTGATGGTGGCGTTGAATGTGGGTCTTTATTCTTTATGTTGCATCGCACTGCAATAACAACGGTAATGTGACCCTTCACAATCACAACTTATTTCCGCTGCAAAATGAATCCGTGAAAAGGCCTACTCCACATCACTCAAGTAAAAATTAATGGAATGATATATTAAAACGGAGACAAAACTCGGGCACGGCACGGGAAGGTTATAACGTGAGGAAGCAAAGGTGACACCATCTGCATTTCTATCTTTTTCTTTTTAATAAAAAACGAGCAATTATTGAGCTTGAAAATTAATAAATCTTCGGCAGAGCGGCAAACACCGTCAAGATGATATTGTGGAATGCGAACTGAGGGAGACTTATTACCAACTCCTCCGATGAAGCGCGAAAAGGGGGCTACTCCTGCATTAGAAGGCGGTCTCCTTTCATCTCAATGTTGATCGTGTTCTTTGGACAACTATCGGCTATAATCCCTACCAGGGGCGCGTGTATCATAGAGACCTGAATAAAAAACAGAATAAGAAAGAAGAAAAAAATCTGCGCTGCTGTCCGCCTTCCCGGCGATAGGATTTTTACTCTGTCCCAAAATCCGCCGATGTCCCTTATTGATCCGCCACAGAACCCGTTCCCCTGCTTCATTACACGGGTCGGGGATTGCGAAGAAAAGTTGACTCATATTTTATTGTGAACGCAATTTGCGCGCCATTTTGCCGATGAATGCTGCCCCCGATCGAAGTGGGTCGTACACAGGTGCACGCCTGTCAATGATGACATCAGTACATTAGTGCATTTTTATGAAAACAAAAAAATGTTGTGATGCAGGCGGGGTAAAATCCAGTCTGACCTAAATTTTTTCATTTCTATTTTTTCTGCCATCAGAGTAGAAGTCAATACACTTTCCCCCGTTGCCCAACAAATCGCGCTTCAAGATTTGTCTGAAAGCTGTACTTCACACAAACAAACAACAGGAGGGCAATTATTGTGCGTACATTAGGGAAGCTACCTATTACCATTACGATGCCGACTTCGCAGTACTTTATGCCTTAAAGTTTGCTTTCAAACAAATTGTTCCTGAACAACAGCTTTTCATCTTTTCTGGGTGAATATGAATGTAAAGAGCGCTTAATGACTGTCACCAACTTTTTTGAGGAATCGAATATCAGAGTGCTTTCAAGTTACACTTGCTTGACAATAAAATGAATTGTATATAACAGTTTTTATGAAGCATGTGAACATGTCATGCTTATTATATGGAATGTTTTCTTGACCATTCAATCATAATTCCTCAAGACCAATCAGACAGCGGGGTAAACAGGCAGGGGGGCAAAAATGATCACGTGACAGCAGCTTGAATGAAATCGCACACTAGTATATCGGTCAATGCTTGCGTGTCCTGGATATAAACAATGGCAGAATTGGTTAGACGTATTTTCCCACAATTGGTGGAATGAAGAAATCAGGGGTGACTCAAATATTTGCGTCTGCTCTCGGATGTTCAGGCGAGAAGACGACTTGGCGGGAAAGAGAGAATGGGAAAGATATAGAAAAGAGAGAATACTATGTTCTCTCTTTATATCTCTCTCTCTCTCTTCATTTCTTGATTATCACGCTTTCTTCATACAATCGGGTAAGCTCTGTTCTATCTGTACACGCACACACACACACACACGCACACACACACACATACACACACACGCACACACACACACTCTCTCTCTCACACGCACACACACACACTCTCGCACACACACATACACACACACACACACGCACGCACACACTCTCACACAAACACACACCAAATAAAAAACTTCGATGTGAAAAACAAGCTTTCTTCACTCACAGTTCATATCCAGAACGAAATCTTTGAGACTTTATCGCTTGAATAATGTGTGAAGTGAAGAGTATCTGGAAAATATGACGTTACTCGCCGCTTGTTTGCGTATTTGTTCTGTGCGATTTTGTGTTTGACAGTTTGCCTCTTTTAAAATCCTCTTTGATAAGTATATTATGGAATATTTGCACAGGCAAGTCACTGATTCTCTTTTGCTGATAAAGAGATAAAGAAAATGGAAATTAATACTAAACAAACAAATTAAATGAATAAGATGCAGAAAGTCTTTAATGTGAGAATGTGAGCAGAGAGGACAAACTTTTCTGTAATTGCCTGGCGCTGTCAGATATATATGCTTATTTGTTTTTAAACAATAATGTTCTTATTCGTTTTGCATCATGATTTCACAAGTGTATACAATACCTATACAAAACGTGCAATATTGATCGTGCTAATACATTTGAAGGGTTGCTGGAGTTCGATCTACGTTTGGAAAGCAACGAATGTGGGGGAAATACAGCTATTAACACTACCTTTAACTGAAATAAGATCTTTTTCTTACATTGAACTTGAATGCAATTATCCAGGCACTGACGTCGATATCACTCACCCCGGCTCTCTGGGCTGGGGATGGGGATGAATGGGGGAGTGGTAGGGGGGGGGGGGCGCTTCTGTTGAAAACCATTCGATGATTGTGTACTTCTGCTAAGGCACAATGCTTTGGGCTAGCCCGTCTATGTATCATTCGCGGAAATAACGCGTCGAATGCACGAGCACGAGTCTGCCGACGACATCGTAAAGCGCGTTGGCAAAACGCCGCGTGTATTGCAGCAGCTGCTACGGACTTCGATCTCGGGCTCTGTGGGCAATTGTCACTTTTAGAGAGAGAGAAAAACAATTGAGATCTTGATAACGTAGCTATCTTCTATATAACTCCCCACTCGAACACAATTACCTTGATATGTACTTGCAACCTATCGACTGCTCTTCTCCTTTAGTTGTTTTGATTGGATACAGGCAGGATTTTTTTTTTTAATGGCGTGGGTGCTGTCAGTACTTTACTTTGCTTGCACTATTCAGTTCGGTTGAATGATCCTAACTGATTCAATCTGTTGGACGGTTGACATACAATGACAAAAATTCAGTTGCAAAACAGTCAAGCTTTATTTTTGTGGCAATCCCTCTGTATGTAAATCAAGATGTAACTCACGTTATTATCTTACAAATGTGTTGTATGGTTGATGAAAATAATGATAATTGTTGAGAATATTTATATTGCTACTGATATTTTGCACAATGTTAATAAAATTGCAGAAAATTGATGTACTTGGAAAAATGGCATACAGAGAATAAATCAAATCAAATCAAATCAAATCATATCACATCACATCAATCAATTATGGTGCAAGGGCTGCACAATAGAATATTCACGTGAGGAAAGAATAGCATAGTTAACAATTAAGGTATTTATTGACACAGCAGACTTTTTGTCTTCATTTTGTTTGTTTGTTTTGTTTTAGTTAAGTTTTAGGTTTTGTTGTTATTGTTGCTTTCCGTTAAACATGTTGATGCCACGTGGAAAGGAAAGCAGGACTTGTTGTTGGATCGCCAAGGCGTGGATAGTCGAGATGGCGACTGGAAGACGGAATGTTCATCTTACAAACTGCCAAGTGTCATGGCGGACGTCCTGTCTAGGAGAACGTCCTAGTGTTGCTGTCTAAAGTGCTGCGTTCACATGACAATCTAATTTACATCCAACTATGCAAAGCAGACCTACGCGGAGATTTCAGAAACTCGTATGGAACGGGTTTAGGATGAATAAATAAAAAAAAAAAAAAATGGCGACTTGTTCAAACCCAAACCCTAGTCGCAATAGCTGTGCGTCCGTCTATAGTCGGGGAAAATTTATAATTCACCTCCAGTACAATTAAAAGTTCGCAATGTTTTTGGTAAAACTGTTTTTTTTTTTTTGCTTAATTTAGTGGTTCCTGCATTATCATTGTATATGCACATACATGAACATGTGTACACGGATTGTTGGTGTCATACATAATTAAATATAAACAAAGTAGTTCTTTTTCTTCATTGCCTTTACAATGTACAGCAAAACGTATCAGCGATACAACGTCTGTGATCAATATACAGTACAGGGATACTATATATACAAGAAATTTAACTTGATTCCTTCAGTTTCTGCGAAACACTGATGAAACGATAATAATAGAATGATAATGATTGTGATAATAATTATGATGATATCAACAATCTTAAATTGGTGTTTAACTTTTAGTCTCAGTGCATGATATTTTCGGAGGTAAATATTTGGAAATGAGATCAAAACTTTCACACCAATTTCAGATAAATTTCCAATACAGATGACCTACTCTAATAACATTAATGATGATGATAATGACAAGTATTATAATAATACTAATAATAACATTAATAATAATTATTACAATAATGATAATAATAAAAACAATGATAATAATAACAGTAATAATAATAATAGTGATAATGATAACAATAATGATAACATTAATGATAATAATAATGATAATAGTATTCATAATAATAATAATGATAATAATAATAATAATAATAATAATAATAATAACAATAATAATAATAATAGTAATAATAACTAATATATATATAAATGTGATAGATCGGTAAACTGAAGGTCAAATGACATCATCTTGACATTTGTCTTCGCGAACAGTCGCCTTTTATCATTGAACTTTGTCGAGATGACATTATACTCGTCTAGGCTTCACACGCAACGTATACGTACTTCAATGTTACAAGTTACTCGCAGTGTAATGTTTGGCCACTCGAGTTGTCGACGACGCTCTTGTCAACTGCCACATAAGACAGTAACAGGTGCACACTCTCGCTGTAGTCTCCAGCACGACTTCAAGGGGCGGTTACCATGTACTAGACGCCGAAACCGTCTCAATCCGATGTGCGTATATATACATTACCATTTTCTTATTTGCAAAATCCCAACGCTACGAAAAGAAAATGTCTTTTGTCTCACGTCTCTTTTGATTTGCGTTTTTTATCCCTCTCAAAAGTGAGTACCGGAGCATGTCAAGTATCATGACGCGTTTGCGAAGAAGCATACTATTTGACGATGATTTGAGGATCAAACATTATTCCGCAGTTGTAAATTAATGTGACATTATCATTTTAATCTTTAAAATGGATTGTCGTCTGTGAGTTTGCTGATTTATAAGGTTGGGGATGAAAAAAAAAGTTCAAATATCAGGGTGGATGAATTACTAGTACATTACTGTCAGAAGACTGGAAACTATTATACATATCAAAAGTTTAAAGGTACAATCAAACTTTCAATCAATCATTATCCGTTTACATGTGCTTATAATCATTAAGATATTGGTAACTTCCGTCTCTTTTTTTTCCATTCTCAACAAAATTTGTCTGGACTGGAGGCTAGGCACCAAGATAGCTATTTTGAGTATCAACTTTTACTCAGTCTATAATTCGTTGCTTACCGGTAGTATATGTGTTAAATATAAGTTCAGGCGATTTTTTTTTCCTCCACAAACTCAGGCGTATATCAGCTGACTCACTGTAAACCTATTGAGAGAAATAACGTAATCGGAATCTTTGGTGTGTTATCATATTTCATTATCATATACCTACAGAGAGACTTCCAGCTCTAAAGTTGGACAAAAGTTGTGTCAATATCGCAGCCAAACTTCTTCCGTTGATTGGAACCTTGCCAACATGATACATCAATGACATAAGATATTATTTGAAGACATATTGACAGCATGACTTATTTTATATCAAATTGGTTTGAAATACATCGAATAGGACACAGTTTTGAAAGTTTCATAAAAATGACATTCATTTTGAGATAGAAGAGTTTGCTATCACTAATAAATTTTTCATTTCATATCGTTTATCAACATTATACAGCATCGAAATCACTTTGGCTGTATACAGAGGTCGTAAAACAACGTCTCAAAGCGTTGAACACACATTATCCTTCACCAGATAGGTGATTAGGCTATTGATATGGGTTAAAAAAAATCGTTCAAACCTTCGCTCTTGTCGTAATGTACCGCATATCATCGATCCATGTTTGTAATTCCCCTGACATATTTCTTTACAAAGCTCTTCGCTCTGGTTTGACGCATCCATCACAAATTGTCAGGTTTAAAAAATAATGTCAAGAATGTTTAATGTTCGAGAGAATATATCGTCCAGTTAATGTCCGGCCGGAAGTCGTTTCACGTACATACAACGGGCGTCAAACGATCAGTCATAGTCATAAAAGCACTACTTTTGCTCTAAGAAATGACGAATGGTTCTGAAATCATTTGTCGTCTTATATACCAATTTAGTCCAAATCCGCTTTCTTGCGCCCGCACAATTGTTAATACATCACAGTTTGGACTTGACTGAAGCGACTGAAATGAGATTTCATCGGTCAAAAAGACGACATATACCATAGGCTATAATGTTGTGACCCTCATCCCGTTGCCCCGATATAGACTCAGGTATTGAATCCGAGAAAAATGAAAAATACATATGGTGCATGCGGGTGAGTTGCCTAAAATATACACAGTTTGACATCTGTTCAAAACTTTTAATTTTGTTATCTTCACCACTTAAAGTCCGAATTACAGACTCCGAGAATTTTATCCAAAATTTGAGATCAAAGATTTCACGATGTATGTTTCATGTATTGAATGGACTATTGCATGAAGAGTCTTTAAAAACTCAATCTCACTATAGTTCATATGATATCCTATTATATGATGATGATAGATCTTTTTAATCTAATACTTATAAAGACGTTAACATTATCTCAGCTGTAAGGCAGAGATGTTTATATATCACTTTGTAATCAGTGCCATTAAGTTGTTCCAAAAAAAAAAAGAGGAGGGTGAAAGTATTTTTTCACACCCATTGTATGAAACATACCAATATATTTAGTATGCATTCTTACGTTACAATGTCGAATGTACATCCAAATTACTTGTCAGTAGATATTGTATCAGCGATTTATACTGACACACGAAAGTAACTCAGTGTCAAAGAAAGAGAGAGCGCGTACACAGTCATACAAACGCACATACACATGCAGTCACATTTATGCATTCATACACGTATATATACCTACATACATCGTACATACACACACATACATAAATATAATACGTACATACATATTCACAAACACGCATAAATGCATGTATACATGTATACGTACATACACACATACATACAAATAAGCACACATAAAAACATCCCACACCCGAGTGCCATCACAATTTGGAGTGACGGATGATGTATAAAGAGCTAATTTCATTTATCTCTCTCCAATAAGAACGCAAACTAATCAGGCAGGATGATAAAGTATATGGAAGCGTAATTGCGATGACCAAGACAAACATCGTTAATTGTAGATGGATCACAGGACAAGTGGAGTGTACTGTACACAGGGAAATACTTTTAATAGTTTACTGAAACGCTTTATTGCTTGTGTAAGCAATGGAAAATGCAATCTAGTATTAAAGTAAGATCATAAGCCCCCTTCATGAAGAGTTGTGTTTTGTTTTGTTTTGTTCTTATGATTCGATATTAATGTTGGAACTTGCGGCTGCGAAAAGATGTGACGTGACGTGACCGGGGAATAAGAATTACAGAGCGGAAGAGGAAGAAAAGCGAGGCAGGAAATGATGACTTCAATTAGAGCGAAATTACAATGCCAATTAATGAAGTGCGGTATGTGACCTTATCAACTTTATTCGTCAAATGCTGCCCTCATGACATTGTGTCCATGTAATGCTTCCATCTACATGTGTCTGATTCGGTGGCGAAAGGCCCGACTATTGTGCACAGTTCATTGCCGGCCCGGCAAAGTGTCTCCACTACTTTAAAGGGTGCAGTCAGGATAGATGGGAGCTTTTTATTACACAAGAAAACAACAAAATTATGCTTACCTAAACATCGGATCACACAGGTTAGTACTTGTGAGTAAAATAAAACGAGTAGGATGGAATATCAAAGCAGCATCTTAACTGTATGAATATACATAATGAGTAACATGAAATTTTATTTTCCTTACGAAAACTATTTATTTTTTGTTAGAAAAATATTTGTGTATATATGAATAGAGATATCTTCTACAAGTAATCAAAACACTCATCACATTCCTTGGAATGTAAATATGCTACGGGAATGGCTGCAACTAAAAAATAGATTCGAAGTTGAAGTTGACATGCACTTTTTGTTGCAATAATAGTATTTTTAAATTCCGATTCTATACACCTTGCGCCTATATAATTTTCTAATTCTCTCTCTGTCTCTCTCTCTCTCTGTCTCTCTTATAATTTATAATGATATATATATATATATATATATATATATTACATATATATATATATGTATATATATATTTATATATATATATATATATGTGTGTGTGTGTGTGTGTGTGTGTATGTGTGATCAATTAGTCGTTATTTCTTAATGAATATTACGTGACATGTCACTTAGCTCCAATTGATAAACTCTGAGTAATGTTGAACAAGATTTTTTTCCTGCCTAGTCACTCTCATATTTTAAAAGCTGAGTCTTTCCAATTTAAGTGACATTTTGATTTAATAGAGAGATTATGCATAACAAGAATAAGATCTCTCTATGCATTCCTCGCCACTCTCTATTCTTTGATACAAACTTTAAATCAATAAACGTGATATTTACGCATGAATATGTCACATCTGAAATAACTGAATGTTAGTTTCTCGAATATGTTTCCTTATGTAGTATCATAACATTATCGTTCATTTTGTATAGATATTTCAACACTTTGTTTGATCTGGGCGCTTTTCATGATACTAGTACTTGTTGAAAAGTAGCTCATTTTGTTATTAATGCCATTTGAGAGAGTACGTTTTTCTTTTTTTTTTCTCAATTTATAGATAAGGTCAACGGTTTTTTTTATAATTTGCATTCTTTTACATTGCATTGTAACTTCGCATTTTGATATTTCAGAGCTTTCTTCAAAAGGAGGTCCATCATATATTTTGTGGCTGACCTGAGTGAAATCAACAAACCCAACTAAATTTGATGAACAGATATTGAAAAAATAGATCAGTTCTGGTATTAGCCACGATAACATGGCTATAGCATGGCAGAATGTCAAACTAACAATGTTACATTCTGAATCAATTTGACAAGATGCCTGCCTTTTTAGTCATGGCCTTAGTGTCAAACATGGCATAATAAGATCCTTTGAATGAACAGGAGAACCAGAGACATCGCCCACATGATCATGATGATTGTGTGTATTTAAAAGGCGAATGTACACACACACGCGCACACACACTTACACGCATGCACGCACGCACACGCACACAAACAATAGTCTGATGGTTGTCATCAAAGCTGTTTACACATTGCAACGCGATCATTTTTTCCCAGCACTGTTCCAGATGATTACTTTAAGCTTGCTCTTAGAATCAGCTACAACAATAACAGACAATGGAAAGACTAGAATGCGTAACCATGGTAACGTAAGTAAACCGGTTTGCCGGTTGGCATCGCGTTGAAAAGTTGTGAGCGAGGGACGTGTGCCCGATGCTAATTTCCTCATCTCTGCAATGTGACATTGGAAAACGCTTGTTTTATATGTTATGCATGTATATATTCTTAGTACCTTTATCATTTCTATTATGACCTTTACTATTATCATTATTATACTTTTTATCACCATCATTATTATTATTATACCTATTATAACTATTTTCATTACTATTATCATTTAAATATTTATACCTTACAATTTTTTATCATATTTTATTCAATCCCGGTTTGGGAATGTCGTATAAAATTAAGATATATAATAACAAATGGATTAATCATTTTGTGAAAGAAATTCGTGCTGCAAGCTGGTTTTGTTAGCAGGCTATTAGCGCAGAAGGATGGAAATATGGAAATGGCAAATAAATGCAAGTACATTTTACATGTATGTCTCAACACGTGTTCCAGGCTTTTACGTCTGAGTAACTCTTCTGATAAGTGATGTAATTAAGAAAGGTGTACAGTC
Source organism: Diadema antillarum (assembly GCF_040938485.1). Classification (NCBI taxonomy): domain Eukaryota; kingdom Metazoa; phylum Echinodermata; class Echinoidea; order Diadematoida; family Diadematidae; genus Diadema; species Diadema antillarum. The sequence goes on from NW_027271999.1 coordinate 934,714, forward strand.
AGACCGCAACGCTGCTGTTAATGAGCTCAAATCAAAAATTTATCGTACGCGCAGGTTTTTGCGCATGTCCTTCTCAGCACCCGAGATTTTGCGAGATAATTCAGAGACAAAGTGCATGGTCTACGAGATTCACTTATTGGCGACATGAAGATCTACTATCCGTGACTAATGGACATGGTTTGTGAATATTTGAAATAAATGACACCTTTTAATGCTTACATTATATAAAATGAGCTTATGATACCATCACTCATATCTCTGCATTATATCGATATTTTCCAAACGACCCTGAGACAAATTAGAACAAGGCTTTCTATTTATTGCCAACCCGACCCGTTCATAGGTTGAATAACCAAATGAATGATGGTCAACGTTTTAGATATACTTGTTATAATAGCACAATAAGAACTGAATTGGTCCCTCGCTTGGAAAACTACAAAAATTGAAAGTCTCGTCAAGTAAAAATCATAGTGTGGCAATTTGAGATACATGAATGATCATGGCCTCCCAGGGTATCATTAAATAAATCACTCAGCGATGTATACAGCGGATTAATAAGGAATAATTATTATAATACCAAATAGAGAGCCCCAAAGAACTCATTTGCGCAAACTTAGTGCTAAATCTTTTATTATTCGTTTGTATGCTATTTATTAATACACGCTACTCTATCTAGTTGTGCAAACAAAGTTCAAGCCAAAGTTGAGCTGTCGATCAGAGTGGAGTGTTGTTCTTGTTGTTTACGTGGAGATCTTTTGCTGCTACAGTTGCCTGAACCTGAGCGCGTATACATACATTGTGTGCGCGCGCACACACACACCATAGGGTCCTACACTGTCATCTACACACAGCGTATTACTGTTATGTAGAGTACACGTTTACTGTCATTGCGCGAGGTTCGTTCAACTCTCCACTCAGAGGGAATTAACCAATCAGAAACGCGTATTCGCGGCAAACTGAAATCTCGTCAAAAATTAACTGTACAACGCAATGATTTATTCGCCAACCTGACCCGTTCATAGGATCAGCCCACATAAAGTCATTATGTTTTCATAGAATGATATTTTCTCTTTCATTTTATACCTTTTCCATTTTGGTCCACCTTAATTTCATTGGTCTAGTGTACCCCTTAAGAAAAATGAAAAATATGCAAATTTTGTGTTTCATAATTTCCTTGTTCAGTATATTCTATATGTCATAACCTTTTAAGTGGTCAAATTTCATCAAAGTACAACTCTTGAGCTTTTTATCGATGTATAAGTCATGAAGATTGATAATGTCGTTTAGATTTACAGACACTCTGAAAATGTGGTCTCCCAGCTCATTACGTATTCATGTCCGTAAGGTCCATGCATACGCGTACGATAAATGCGAAGGCTTTTCAGGACGTTGCGGTCTGACTGTGTAAGGCTATAGTGAACGCCTACAAATCAAGATATCTCACATCTGTGAAGAGATGAAAGCATCGCTGAAGTGTTCAAGGTTGATTACACAGATTTTCAAACATACTGGAAGATGTGCACATACGGGATGTAACAGGAACTGATAAATCAACTATATTGAACATGCATGTAAACTTGAGCATAATTTTATAACTTTATAATGATTTGGGGCTCCCCTGAAGTGAAGGACAAAATACGAGGTGAATACTGTACAGAAACAGATAGTGTATGTGTGTGTGTGTGTGCGTGTGTGTGTGTGTGTGTGTATGTGTGCGTGTGTATGTGTGTGTCTGAATTGTGTGTGTAAGAGAGAGTGAGAGTGAGAGAGAGAGAGAGAGAGAGAGAGAAGAGGGACAGAGAGAGAGAGAGATAAATGGGGGGGGGGGGGAGTGGCGAGAGAAAAACCCAAGAAAAGCAGTGAGTGAAAACGGAATGGCATACTCATTTCAGATAAACAGTGATGACTGCTTGTAAAAATTTCCATTGATTGTCTAGGGAAGTATCTGGCGTGTTTCTAATCATATCAGTCTTCAGCAATTCTTTTGTTGTGACCTTACCCGTCTGAGAGAGAGAGAAAAAAAAAGATCAAATTGCGTGGGAAGTTGGAGTCTTGAAAGCCATATTGTTTACCACCATCCTCGCTCGAACATGAACATTATGAAAACACGTGAAATAAAAATGAGACCACTCAGATGATTAGCTGAAGTGGAAACTTTGGCAGATAATGGAGGGAATATAACCTCGTGCGTGGCATTATTACCCAACACTGGCAGATGAAAGTTTCACTTCTGTTGGAACATAGTCTCATTAATACTATGCATACCATTGTACTTTGAACAGAAACCCAACACTAAACCATCGACTAGGGGTACACCAAAGGGCATGGAATGCATCCAGATGTTTAAAGAACGCTTGTCTTCATGGTCAATATTGAATATGCACTGGCTTTGAAAAAATCCCACATGGAAGTGAATTGCCATGGTACATAATGGACAGGGCGTTCAAGAGATAGTCGAGTGTGAAAGTGCAGTTGATAAAATCCATGCTGGCGATGAGATTTAATTTGAAAGCAGCGAAGTGGCGGAGAGGCTGCATGTGCTAAAAGGAAATTTCATACGGGATCACGTTGGAAGATCGTTGAGACCATCCCACAAGGCGCGGAGGTTTGGGGAATGGGGTATAGAGTCAAATTCTCGTCCGTCGTCCTCCGGGCCGGACGGACGAAATTCGCTGGGCAGCCAGGTCGACGCGCATCGTGCTTCCGCAATGTTCCGGTCTTTCGAATGGTATTGGCTATGCGTCGGTTGCAAAGGTAGTCAGTAGTTTCTCGGGTGAATTGATAAATTTTTGAGGTGAAAATATCTCCCAGATTCCATCAATCCATGGTGCTACCACGACCCCCCCCCCCCCCCCCCCCGGGCATTTAATAACCATCAATTTGTATCGTTCATTTAGGCAACCTTAGCCGCTCTGATGTCGAAAGCCTGAAAAACATCTTGTTTATACTAACGTCGATGTAAACTCCTTTTCATTTCCTTTCTATTACACGTCAATTCCACTGCATTGCTTTCATTTCGTCTGATACAATATCAGCCCTGATTCACTTTGCGCAAACTAGTGTAATTAATCAAACAGAAAAGGATTCTGCAATATTCACGCAATACCAGTGTATGGATGCAGAAAGACGACTGAATCTCATAGAACACGACGTATTAGACGGGAGACAAGCGCAAGAGACGCCACTTTAGAATGTCGACAGAAAAATGCAGATAATGACAGATTGAAACATTGATGTATAAAATGGCGGGAACAGAATGGAGCTCAGTTGGAGATAACCAGGGACTCCACAATCAACATACCTCAATATGATATAAATTAACACCTCCTTTTACTCTTATGTGTACGAAGCTTTTTTCCCTGTTCTACGAAAGATTGTATTCCTCAGTGTTAAGTGCAACATTCATTGCAAAGCCATGATAATGACAATGAAATGGTCACTGAGATGTCAATGACAACAAGATTGCCTCAAGCGCTCGTGTGTTGCTGAGTAATTGCCACCATAAACAAAAACAAACAAACAAACAAGACAAAACAAAACAGAAACAAAAAATGGGCATACACTCTTGCATACATCATTATGACCATGATCGTTTGTTTGTTTTTGTTTGATTGATTTTATATAGATCAGGGCAATACTCAACAATACTGAATAATCGTGTGTCTTTACGTCAATGAGGGGGAATTTGTCAATCAGTTGCAGTAAAAAATACACGATTGTCAAATTAACACGGCCAAAGTAAACAATGACTCAATGAAACTTGAAAAGACAGCCCACTGTTTCATGTGATCATGCGATCCTCACGTCTACTCACATCAAACATGTCCTTTCCCAAACGTCAAAGTCATTTAGCCAAAACACATTTCGCGCTGAAAGTGTCACACTTGTTAATGTTGGCCTCAAAAAGGCGCTATGTTCAATCTACTGTACACGTCTATATTGGATAAGAAGGAAGAAAAATTCTTTCGCCGATAGGTGTCAAAAGCAAAGGACAGCTTCGAAAGAGATTATGACCTTTTTGTCAAATTGATATGAATGTTTAATTTAAAGAAAGTACACACAAAGGTTGTAAGCGCCATCTCTCTATTTTGAAGAAAACTCGAAGTAGCTAGGACACGCAGCGTCTAAACAGCTGTGATTGGTTAATGCCATCGAATGTTCCTTAACACTCCTCTATAATTGCTTTATTCAGACTTTTTTCACACTATACACTGCAGTATAGTGAGGAATAGGTTTATTAAATCTGAGAATTTTCGCATGGATATGCATTTTACTAATGAAGAAAGCTAAAAATTGCAGGCACAAGAATAAAGCAAGTAGACAAAGAAACAACCACGAGGCAGCCGCATAAAACACATAATCTTCAGTGGCTAAATACATCTGAAATTACGGTCCTATGAATTGTTTCCCTCTCAGATTTATTTCATTTTCTTTAATTCTTACGCGGTGACATCGCATATACAGTAAAGCCACTCATAGATCTTGAAACACCCGTCTTGCTTCGATTATTGTTCTAAACTATCGGTAACATCTAATGGCATGATATAGACAAAACATAAAAACACTTAAGACTGCTGTGACTGAGTCAGAAGAAATCAAGCTCTTGTTAATTTTATTCTTCAGCATCAGTAACTGCATGATTTCGGTTTACGTTCCACTTAGATTCTCAACCAATCCCGAAAAATAAGGTAGCACTCACCGACCGACTCAGCTCTCACGCTTCGGGGACACAATTATGGAGAGAAGGACATGGACGTGTTGATATTTCTCCCCCAAGAGATCCATCCAATAAACAGATTTATGATAAGTTTTAATCCACTTTGGGCCAGCGAAAAGTACAAACAGGCTGGGATTTCTATCCTACCTCATTGTAGGTACACAGGTCGACAGTGTACACGATACTCCTTGAATGAAGGTTATCATTGCCTTGGATTTGGTGGTGCCTGCGAATGTTCACTCCAGTGACACTTCGACACACGTGACCAAGCCAAAGACGGTTCCCATTGATTCGACGGACCGCATCGTCGAAGTTTGATGCTTCGCTCGACCAGTCTGTACTCATTCCTACTTATCTCAATACTTATTGGCGCTATACGATAATGTGGCGAGGGTATTTTGAATATATCATCTTTCCCTCTCACACCACCTATGTCTCCCCATGATCCCCCTCTCCTCTTATCCTTCTCACTGAATTTCTCTCCCTCCCTCTCATCCAGTCACTTATACTCTCTCTCTCCATCTCTTTCTTTGTCTCCGTTTCTCTCCCCCTCTCTCCATGTCTCTCTCATATTCTCCCTCATTCTCTCCCTCTCCCTGCCTGTGTCTATCTGAATCTGTCTGTCTGTTTGTCAGTTTCTCACTCAGTTCCCACCACCCCACCCCCACCCCGCTTTTCTGTCTCTTTTCTCGGGTATAAGGATGACTCCGCATTACTCGATGCGATGGAACGCTCATGCATGAAAAACCGAAGCGTGACGTTTGTCACTACCGAGCGCCGACGAGATTATTTTGTCTGCACTTTTCCCGGCTTGCACTTGTGCACTCCCTTCTCGTTCTTCATGGCGTGGTTCTGTCTGTCTGTCCCTACTGTCCTTACTGTCTGTCTGTTTGTCTATCTCTGTCCCTGTCCCTGCTTTGTTTGCAAAGTGTTTTCTCTTTTGTTTCACCGAGTACAGGACGTGCGTATCAACCTTCCCCGAAGAAAAGATAATAGAGATTCCATTTCTCGCCATTTTCTATTAGTTTTCATTCTTGAAACGAGAAAGTTCTTCCCCCAGTCAATCAAACTTTTATTCCTGATACCTCAATATCAAAGTAATCCTTACCAGAGGTCATCACAGACTTCCATCTTTTTATCAAGCCTTTCTTGAACAAAATGAGACAAAAGCCAATCTGAGCACAAAATAACAGAAAATCAGCCAATGCTCGAAACGTATAACAGGGTCATGTTGTTGTAAACAAACAAAAACAAATCTTCATATCTTGCATTAATAGAAAATTACAATCTACTTCCCGATGATGATAGATCTGAAGATTTCCACAGCTTTCATAAAATCAAATAAAAAAAAAAGACTGAGGGCACACTTTCTATTTGCTTAACGGTAATGGCATCTGCGCAGTCGAGAAGCGACTATGATTGACGATAAAAAGAAAAGAGTTCTTATGATCAGAGTGCTATAGCGAAGGTCACAAGTTATTTGGTTCGTTGTTTCTTACTCATTTGGTTTCTTATGATGATGCCTTAATTACACGCTTACGTCATTAATCACACCTGCAAGGTAAATGGACGATTGTTCGGTATTTCATGCTATTGGAAGGGGTATTCCCCTTGATCCTTAATTATCCTGCTCTCGGGGTGACAGGTTCCTTTTGTTTGGCGGCAATCTTCCACGTCAAAATGTGTCTTTCTCCACCAGGCAGAGGCCAGGTAGGGTTAAGTCATCATTATCGGCTGAAGTAAGCTTCTGTTTTTGCTGACGAGTGCTGACGTAAATCGACTTCTCGTTAATTGAGATCAGAACTCTTTTGACTTTGGCAGATATTCCTGGCAATCGTAATAGATTGATTGATTGATTGATTGATTGATTGATTGATTGGTTGGTTGATTGATTGATTGATTGATTGATTGATTGATTGATTGATTGATTGATTGATTGATTGATTGATTGGTTGATTGATTGATTGATTGATTGATTAATTAATTAATTGCTGGAATGACTCATTACTTCATTGTCCACAATGGGAAATTCTTTGTACATTGGATATCACAACAAAATAAACATCATAATACATCACAGGTACACCACAGACATATCGCATCAATGAGTTTAATCAGTTGATCAGTTGATTTAATTCATTGGTTTCTCTAGCAAAGTAGCTCTATATAAAAGTAAAAGTATCCCCATGGACAACAGCAAAACAATTCGTCTGTATATGAAAATAACGAAAAACAACATACAGGAAATGAATATGTATATAGTTATGAATGCGTACACAGATAGAGAGGTGAATGTGGGAAATTTGTATTGTGTAAGTGTTTGAACGAAGAGATTAAAATCTCAGGTGCAAAGAGGGAAAGACATTTTCCGCTCTCCTCCTCCTCCTCCTCCTCCTCCTCCTCCTCCTCCTCCTCCTCCTCCTCCTCATCTTCCCCTCCATTTTCGATGTTATCAGCATCATCTCCTTTTTCGTCCGTTTTCTGTATCTTCTGTGATTATATTGGGGAGCGGACTTGCTGGACAATTGCAACACAAGCTGTGATTTTGATTTAAAGGGAATGTAAAGTACTGGTTGAGGTGGGGATTTATGTTTTGAACATTTCTAGGTGAGATAATGAGAAACCTCTTATGAAATATGAAAGAACATGTAATTTTAAGAAGGATTCAACGTTTATTTGATGAAAATTGGCTTTCAAATGGCCGAGATATCCAAAATACTCATAATAATAAAATCTTTAGGATCTCTTTGTTTCACCTTGTTTCTGGATATCTCAGCCATTTCAAAACCGATTTTCATCAAATAAATGTCTCATAACCCTAAGAATTGCATGCTCTTTGACATCCCATAGAGTGGTTTCTGAATATCTCGCAAAACGTGTGGTGAAGCTAAATCTTCACCTCAACCAGAACTGTACACACCCTTTCAGCTTTCTCACTTAGTTCTTATGCTGTTCTTTGCTGTAAGTTGTTAGAATTTTCGTTTCGATTATTACTTGTCCTTCCAAAAACATAGAAAAATGCTATTGTGTAATCATTGTTACTCAATTATGTTTGTTTCTTGTTCTTGTGAACACAAAGTGGAAATAAATTCAAATCAATCAATCAATCAATCAATCAATCAATCAATCAATCAATCAATCAATCAATCAATCAGCAATCAATCAATCAATCAATTAATCAATCATTCAAACAATCAACCAAACAACCAATCAACCAATCAATCAATCTATCTATCTATCTATCTATCTATCAATCAATCTATCGATCTATCAATCAATCAATCTATCAATCTATCAACCAATTCCATTCATATGAAATTTACAGAAAGCAGGAGCATGAAATATCGCTACTACTGTACACCATTCTATAAAAATTGACTTTCTTCTATGTAGAGCGGATTTGTGCAATATTGGACTAAGAGAAAACTTTACTCGTTGAAACACACAAAATACTTCATTACGATGAGGTTGCACGTAGGCATTGTCTACCCGAACTCTATTCTTATTCAATCAGCCTACTCCTAACCCTCAAGTCCCTGCACTGTAAACTGTACACTGATGGGCTGCCGTGCCTTTCCATTTCGGAATTCTTGATTTGTCGCGAACATTCACTTGGATTTGCGTTCTCATCGCGACGGTTCACCTCCGTTGCGTCATAAAGAAGATTTGACAAAGAACAAAGTTTATGTCTCGTCATGCCTTGCCGTGCATGGGAAGATTTTAGGCGACCAAATGATGAACCCAAGGTTATCGCAATTTGAGAAAGGTGAGATTTTTTTTTTTATTATGTCATTCATTTTCTGTCAAATTACATCTGCCGTATTTCAGATATTCATCTCTCACGATAAGCCAGTTCAGAGATAGCTCGTGTTTACGTTGGTACAGTTGACCTTTCTTTTTTTTTCTCTCTCTCTTTCTCTCTGTTGATTATACACACTCCACTCGTTTTTAAAGCGACATAATACATAAGCTTGCCCGACGTAACAATTTATGAAATTCACGTTCCAGGAAAGAATGCACCAGCGAATAGACCAGGGCCCCATTTCATAGCAACTCTCGCTGGAATGGCGATTGTCATGGTAACGACAAGAATCTAGCTTTCTGATTGGCTATTGCAATGGGAAATTGACATTCCAGAAAGAGTTGCTATCCTAACATCTTTCATGAAATGGGGCCCTGGTGACCGGACTTGTCTGTCAATTGACACTTCGGTAGGCGTCCATTTCATCGTTTTGTATGAGCTGCATTAACCACTTTTTTTTCCTATTAATAAATGTACTGCCAAATACCAGGCTCGAGTGTCAAGTGTGGGTAATAATTATGCTATCAAGTACTATTTATAAGGATTACTTCAATAATCATTACATCATGGACGCATATCTCAGTGAATTTAGAAACCAACAAGGCTGTTTGTTCAAATTACTTTTTTTCCTGTTCGTACGCAAAGTGGAACTGTGAACTGGCTTATACCAGCTGTGCGTCCTCAATGGTGTGTGTATTTTGAGTATTTCACGGCGTACATAAGTAGATACTGTTGAACGACCGTATGCGTCGCCGACTGGCTAAACAAGAGTTTCTACCGTAAGTGTGCATGGAGTATTCGTGGTCAGAAACTTCACAGGAGTTGAATATCGTTAGTTTGATTGGAAATGATATAAAAATATTGAGAGGCCATACTAAGCTGACATCTTCATGACATCAAGACAATCTGCTGACACACACACACACACACACACACACACACACACACACACACACACACACACACACACACACACACACACACACACACACACACACAAAGATAGTAGAGAAGCACGTCTGATATAATTACGTCGTAATTAGAGTGAATCATAATTCTAACGAACTTTACAAAAAACGTATTGTTTCCACCTGATTAGCCCGCTGTGAAATCAGTGTATTCTCCTTGCGTTACGAACATAGATGATGTAGGCCTATATACCATAGCGACAGTACTACGAGTTGGGCGCCAGTGCCGTCTGCTCACTCAGCAAGACACACCTATATCAAACGCCACCTGCGCACGCGAGCTCAGGTCTTGTGTACTTGGCCATTTACGCCACCTCTTAATTGTCCCCGTAGAGCCAACCGCGACGTTGTATAAAATGTTTGAACAACTTACCCCGTGCCTGTTGTCTTCGCGATCTAATCTTCGCATGGCGAAAATACAGCTCTGTCTTCATTCTATGCGATCTTGGACTACTTAGTGTTGCACATTACGAAAAGAACATTGTCAGAATAAGGGTTAGATAGGTTTCAGCACAAGGACTGCCAGAGTTCAAGATTTTATCAATTCACGGAAGGAATAAGCATTCTAAATGTTTGAAATGACTCGCCTTTTATTCTGACAATTTAACTTAGTCAGGTTAGCTACTAAATGTCAAGCAAAAGCGTCATCAGAGAGCAGGGAGAATCATACAAAGTTAGCGAAGACCCCATATTAAACTAATACAGTCTGGGTTTACTATGAAAATAAAACAAAGCAAAACAAAGCAACACTTGCCGGTGCTATCAGACACAGCTTGAACATCAAAAAGGTGCGAGCGTGTTTTGTTTTGGTGCAGCTGTTTGTTTGTTTGTTTGTTTGTTTGTTTATTTGTTTGTTTTGTGTGTTGTTGGTTTTTTTTGTGCTAATTGTTACCTACTTCATGATTAGGGGTACTTCATTGGAGAAATTTATTACACCTGATAATAACACAGTAAAAAGCACTCGTACTCCATGCTTTTCCTCCTCAGAGCTTGTGAAGTATACTGGTCAGTAATTCATTTTTGTTCTTCTTCGAAGACCTTATCTTCTAAAAAGCTAACAATAGCGACATAAAGTCACGACCCTAGCTGACTCTCAAGGAATATGTATGGTTAAATCGAGAAATCAGTTTCAGTTTCCGTTTCAGTAAGTTCTATTTCTACACTTGTACATAACAGAAAATAAGTAAAACAATATAAAACATATTATTCACAAGTCATTAAATTACAAACAAGATTTCACATTACAAGTACATAATCATTTGAAATAATACAGTTGCCTACAATGCTATGCAAATATTGTACTGTAGTACGGTTCTAAGTTTCGCGTCTGTTCATCAGTCTTCGAACAGTTGATGTGAGTGTGCAAAACGAGTGAGCTGATTATATCAATGTCTCACAGTTTTGCATTGAATCGTTACCAAAACCTGACAAAAATGCAATTATACTATCATTATTATCATTTTTATATGACGAGTGATGTTTTCGGAACTAAACAACGTATAAATTGTACAAAAGTGTATTTTGCTCCCCCTTCCCTTGGAATCCCAAAGTACGGTGCAAATATAAAAGGTTAGAAAAAGAGGGGAAGGGGAGGGAGAGACAGATAGACAGACAGAGAATAGAAGGAGGGAGAGAGGGGCATGAGGAGGAGGAGGAGGAGTAGGATGAGGAGGAGGAGATGGAGGAAGAGGGATGAGTGGGGGTGGGGATGGATTCAGTTGTAGCGCGCAGAGTAGTCTACTGGTATCAATCAAAAACCCGGATTGAATTTCTCGTTCCATGACAGACACCGAAAATTACATCAGCCGAATGCCATTCCAGCAAAATTGGAAATAGGATACATTTAAGCTTCGTATTTGAACCCCTCACTGAAAACTCCTCCTGAATATTCATTGTTACCTGTAGATCGACTCGACCCAAAACACCCAAGGGACGGACAAGAAGAAAAAAAGACAGAAATGAGAAGAAATATCACCCCCTCTGTGGATTTCTCAGAAAAGTGATTAACAGATAGCTAGGACGGATGCAGAACCGGAAAGCACTTTTGGAAGTAAATTCCAATGAATGTGCTATGGTCCTTGAGATGTTTCAATGTGAAGTATGGAGAGAATGTTCTAGCTCGAATTCTTTGCACTGAATGCGCCTACCTACATGTCTGTACATAACCGACTGTCTGTCTGTCTCTCGCTGTTTATACGGTACACACACACACACACACACACACACACACACACACACACACACACACACACACATATATATATATATATATATATATATATATATATATATATATATATATGTGTGTGTGTGTGTGTGTGTGTGTGTGTGTGTGTGTGAACATGAACTGTAAGTTGCAAAAATAAACCTATGATCTTTATAATATCTTTGAAGCCAAAAAGATTAATGAAGGTTAGATATAGATTATATAATGGAGGAAAATTAAGAATCTTCCGTCAAATCTAAATTTAAATGAAATAAGGCAAGAATGAATGTTTAAAAAATGTAAAAAATTGATTATTTTTTTTTAAGTAGAAAAAGTGTACATGATATTTGGGTCTTGAATTTATCTCATGAATTCTTGAATCACCAAATGAAAAGAATGAGATAAAAAGAATTTTGTTTATTCAATCATCTTTACGCCATTACTCCATATGTCATTTCAAGTTGAGCTGACAGAAAACTTTTATTTCCCCTTTAATTCAACACTTTTTTAGGTTGTAAAGGTCGTAAAGAGATAAAGATTTCAAAACTTATTTTGGCTATTTCATTCATATCTCTCATTGTGTTAAACTGTTGTTTTTTTTCATTGTTATCTTGAAGAACATTTGCCAATGAAAGACAAAAGGTCAAATTTTGCAATGTTTTGTGCCTAGGAGGGCAAAAACAAATTTGTTCACTCATGCGTAAATGTACCTTTGTATCAACCTTAATTCTAGCTCGATAGCCAATTTAATTACCTTTGATATGGTATAGATGATACAGTGATTTTCATCAAAATCTTATATGAAAAATATAAACTCGAAAAGGCGTTCACTTTCTTTTATTTTTTGCCGAGTGTAATATATATATATATATATATATATATATATATATATACATATATATATATATATATATACATATATATATGTATATATATATAATATATATATATATACATATATATATATGTATATATATATATATCATATACATACAATTATACACACATATATATATATACATATTAACATATACATATAAATTATGTGTGTGTGTGTGTGTGTGTGTGAGTAATGTATTTATGTATTGATATACATATTCCTTTCTTACTAACCCTCTCTATCTCGCCCCCCCCCCCTCTCTCTCTCTCTCTGTGGCATACACAAAGTCACGAACACTTTAGTATCATTCTAATTATACGCAAAATATGTACCATGCCCTGCGAACGTTCCGTCAGTCATGTCAGTTGCATTGATCAGCCACGTCAGTCTTATCACCCGTGGTTATTGACAAGAAGCGTGTTAGATGCATTTTTGTTCAATACATAAAGAAAGAAAAAAAAAAGGTGTCGGCGATTAGATATTCCCCAGCGGTCTCACTCTAGTGTGTCATAATCGCCTAATCTCCAGATCCTTTTATTGATTCATGGTCAAAAGGAGCAAGAGCTTCTGCCTCTCACTCACTGATGTGTAGTGACGGGGGAATGGGGAGTTTAAGTGGGTGGGGGAGGGGAGGGGGTTGGGGTGATGGGAATGGAACGCATTTTCCGCCATCTGTCTTTTGTTTTAAAGAGCCAGAATGGAAGTCCAGTAAATCGTTACATCACCATAAGAACAACGGGATGGAACTTCTTTGGAAGGTGTCAAGTTTTGACACCTTTCTGCTGCGCGAGGCCAGTTAATGCGTTATCATTGCTTGCCAACCACGAAACGTTCACGTCTATCATTCCTCGTGCTGTATCGATTTGCTTATTATGACATCATAATACAGTCATTTAGGACCTAAATCGATGTGTACTCAACGTTGAATTGCCGAGATGTGCCAAAGTTATGCATATTTACTCTGAGATGGATTTGCACCTGAGTATTATGTTATACATGTACCATCGATTTCAGTGCAGCATTTATAGACTCTTCCGAAATTTCGATCCAAGTATTTTGTATGTGATTCATCCACACAGGGAAGTGAATACAGATTGAAGAATGAGCCTGCACGTAAGTCTCCGTTTCAGTATCCAACTCATCCCTCCTAACAAGAACATGTATATATTATAAGAACAACATGTGTCAATCATCATCGAGAGATCCAAGTAATCACAGTGATGATTTATCCTTTAACAAACATGAATTCAATCCGAAGAATTCATACCTGCGTTTAAGAGCTTGGAGAATGCAGTTTAGAGATTACTTTATGTTTTATAGGAAATACATTTTGTTCGAAACTATCGCATCAGACATGATTTGCCAGCATTACATTGTATATAATATTTCCGCAGACAAGAGCGTATTCCGCTGGCAGCGAGGTACACTTGCGCCCACTTGAAGCTCGGTGAAGTTCGTTTACAAAAGGTTGAGCGGTTATAGGTCCACTCGACACCCAGCCTGAGCCGGAACAAGATATCTCATACGCAGCTCACTGTACTTCATAGGTCAACTATACTGCTGAGGTTCGACTGAGGGAAACGTCGCAATCTTTGTGTGTCTTTGAAAGTATACGCAGATCGCTTGAGACCGACGGGTTTTCCTATATGGGAAAAACTAGGCCTTGGGCACCCATCCCACGAATGGTAATGCCACACAATGTTCAAAATGAGTAGAGTAAAATAACACGAACGGTAGAGGTCTAGTCAAAATCAGGCCTAAACAAACAGAAATAAAGGTATGCAATTGTTAAGTTTCTCATGTTTTTCCTCAACAGTGACTTTTGTCACAACCTCATACTTTAGCACTTCAATTGGCAGAGATTCTGAGTTTCCCAAGAGTTTTACAAATTGCCCATTGACCTGTATACACAAACCTTCAACAAATTTCCTTGCCTAACATGAAATCCCTATAAGAACGAGAGGTATAATATCATACTAGTATCCTAGTAGGTAATAAATTTTGCCTTGTGATAGCCCTATAGCAAAGAGGATTTTTAGGGGAAAGAGGTGGCACTTGAAAAATCATCGACCAAAGACTCGATTTAAATATATGTAATATTCGGTGAACAATATGATAATCTCCGGACAATCCCCACTAAACAAGTTACCGTGCATCGTCGGGTAATACTCCGGACAATCCCTACTAAAACATGTTACTATGCATCGTCGGGTAATGTTCCTGTTAATATGAACGGGGTATGAAAAAGTAGTTATCTGAAAGTTTCATTCTCTCAAGCTGACAAGAAAGATGGGATGCCATTTTTTTCTATCACAACAAAGCTTACATACCAATGTACTGAAATTGGGACATTGATGATTATGAATGCAGCTACCTTACACTGTCAACTGACAGTGGTCGAAGCTCACAGGGACGATGTACAGACCGGATTAAGTTTCTTGAAGTCGCCCATAGAAAGCATCGATTTTTTCAAAGCACGTGAAAACACGTGTACGCCTCTGGAAATTAAAGCAGCGTGACGATCGAGTCTGCACTGGTTGGGGTAGAGGCGAGACTTCAAGGTTGGAGTTTGCTCCAGGTAACCCAAGGTCGGCTGCTACGGTTTAAAACCACTCAATGTTCAAGATCAATTAAACAGATTGGACAATTTCTTTGAAAAAGATATCCATTATTTTTTTTATTTGTTGTCTTTGTGAATGTATTTTGTATGTATGTACGCTGTATGTTTTTTTATTTTTAGTCGCTTTTATGTTGTATATTATATCATTATTTATGTTTATTATACAGTTGCAATAGGGTGCACCTTACCCGACAAGCGTTTGCTTCTTATAGGTGTTACCCAAATGAATCCTTGTAATATTTACCTTGTTTTAATATCCGAAATAAATGTGAATTGAATTCAATGTCAACATCAATATCATGATGTCATGAATTAGAGCAATAAAAGAATATCGCTTGCAACTACGCATGGAGGGTTGAAAAGGTGATGGTGCTAAGGCTAACAGTCTTGTCCTACTGTTTATTATTTCAGACTATAGAGGCAGTGGCGTATCTAGGGGGGGGGCAAGGGGGGCACGTGCCCCGGGCGCCACTCCTTGGGGGCGCAAAAAAAACGGAAAAAAAAAGAAGAAAAAGAAAAAAAAACGAAAAAGAAGAAAAAAGAAAAGAAGAAGAAGAAGAAAAAAAAACTCGCCCGGAAAGGGGGGGGGGGTGGGAGGGAGAATGGTGGGGGGGGGGCAGAAAACCAAATCAAACAAGATAAAAACAAAACATGATGATGACTCGGACAAAATGACAATGTTTACTGTGTTCACACAAGAATTCCATGTTCTGTCAGCTGAAATACAAAAATTTTCGGCTCGCTCGCTGCGTTCGCTCGCCAAAATTCATATAAATAAAGAAGGTAAGAACAAAACGTGATGATGACGAGGACAAAAAGACCATGTCTATTGTGTTCACACATGTCATTTTATATTTAGCAAGCAAAATGTTTCACGGAGCAGAGGCTGCAATTTCTTTCGTTCTGAAGCGATCGCCGATTGGATCAAAAGAATGCGCCAACGGTTTCGAACATACGGGGGGGGGGGGGGGAGAAGGGGGCGCAAAAAAATCAAGCAAGATTAGAACAAAACGTAATGATGACGAGGAAATATGCAAATTTCGGCTCACTCGCTCGTACAATTTAGAGTATCTTTTTCAAGTCCACAGTTTGTTGGTATAAATGTTTATCTATAAGGCCGTCACTATTATCTTGATTAGGATTGTAAGATTAAATAAGCAAAAAAATGACAAGAATTCCATGTTTTGTAAGCTGAAATACCAAAATTTTCGGCTCGCTCGCTGCGCTCGCTTGCCAAAATTTATCAAAAAAAAAAAGAAAAGAAGAAGATAAGAACAAAACGTGACGATGACGCGCACAAAATGACAATGTCTATTGTGTTCACACATGTCATTTCATATTAAGCAGGAAAATGGTACACGGAGCAGCGGCTGCAATTTCATTCGTTCTGAAGCGATCGCCAATTGGATCAAGAGAGGACGCCAACGGTTTCGAACATATGGGGGGGGGGGCAAAAAAAAACAAATCAAAAAAGATAAGAACAAAACGTAATGATGACGCGGAAATATGCAAATTTCGGCTCACTCGCTCGTACTAATTTAGAGTACTAGTATTATAAGTCCTCAGTTTGTTGGTATAAATCGTTATCTATAAGGTCGTCACTATATCTTGATTAGAATTGTAGGATTTAATAAGCAAAAAATGACAAGAATTCCATGTTTTGTAAGCTGAAATAGAAAAATTTTCGGCTCGCTCGCTTCGCTCCCCCGTCAAATTTTATCAAAAATGAAAAAGAAAAAAAGAGATAAGAACAAAACGTGATGATGACGTGGAAATATACAAATTTCAAATTTCGGCTTACTCGCGCGTATTAATTTAGAGTACTTTTTAAATTCCTCATGCAGTTTGTTGGTATAAATCGTTATCTATAAGGCCGTCACTATATCTTGATTGGAATTGTAAGATTTGATTAGCAAAAAAATGACAAGATTTCCATGTTTTGTAAGCTGAAATACCAAAATTTTTGGCTCGCTCGCTACGCTCGCTCGCCAAAATTTATCAAAATTCATTACATTTAAATCACCCTCAAAAGACCCCTTTAAAGTGCTTGAAAAAGCACATCATGTGGACTTTGTTTAAAGTCCCTATACCGGGATGGGGTTGGGGTTGAACACTTTTTCAGAAATTAGGGGCGCAATTTTCGCGCTTGCCCCGGGCGCCGTTTTCCCTAGATACGCCACTGTATAGAGGAGTAATATCTGTCCATCTATAGGGGCAGATCCCGAAATTCTGTAAAGGGGGGGGGGGGGGACGCAACTAATATTTCTGGTGCCACTTCCGGGTTTCATTTCATTTTTGTTTCTTTTTATTTCTTTTGTTTATAACGAAAAATAAAGGGGGGGGGGGGCGTGCGCCGGTTGCGCCCCCCTCTCGATCCGCCACTGCATCTATGTCCATGTATTATATTGTATAAAAATGTGTTTATATATATATATATATATATATATGTGTGTGTGTGTGTGTGTGTGTGTGTGTGTGTGTGTGTGTGTGTGTGTATAGGCCTACATGCTTATATTCATATATTTATATTTATGTATAAACACTGCTTTTTAGGTGGTCCCTCAGTTTTCGCTGAACATTTTTTAACCTTACCTTTCGTTGCAATGGCAGGCATATTCATTTAACAAGATTGATTTTGCAAATTAACTTCACTGTATTTTCGTCTAATTTCCGTACCTTATAAATTTGTGTTCTGTTGAAAAATGAAATCAAATCCTGGATTGAAAAAAAATGAATTGAAAAAATAAAAATAAAGGTCAAGAGGTATATGGAATGAGATCTATTTGTGGTGTGGAGCTTTCCTATTCTTATGGCTTTACTGTGGATGGATGTGAGAGACTGCACAATAATAAACGTTCAGTGTTACTTGATATACACAGGCACCCACAACTTATTCTTGTTATAAGCCTTTCCAGTGACGGTTGGAAAATTTGTGAGTTATGATGACATAACAAGTTATGTTATCATTTTGCAGGTACAGACCACACATCTGCTATTGTAAAGCACCTTTACATGGAACATAAAGCACCTTTACATGGAACATAATTAGGACCCATACACCGTACTACAAGAGGTAGCGGGATTAGTTTGTCAACAGACAAGTCGATAATGCTGCAATGTATTGGGCTGAACAGAGACCAATTAGAGGAAATCAGTCAAGTATTATCCAACATTAACATGTGATCTCCAATAATGACTGGGTTACGTAACATTCCCTGTATACATTACGCATGCGTTGCAAAGCTAATAAGTCTGTACCCCTGTAGAAGTATGCCTTAATCTCTGTCATTGGCTTCTTATACACTATTAACGTTACCTGCTCAAATTCGGGCAAACTGTTGGTTTCAACATTTCGGCACCTGGAGACGAGGTGAGTATACAATGGCAACATACAGACAAGACTAATAGGGAACATAGTGCCATTATAAGCCAGTTTAGAGTTAGCTCATGGACACATTGGTACGAATTACCTTTATTTTTTTCTCAGTAAGTTTAGGGGCACTTCAATCGTTTTCAGAGCGAAATAATGCATAAGCTTTACGTAACAATTAAGTTATGGATTCATCAATCCTATTCAAATAAAGAATGAACTTGCGTAAATGACCAGAATGATCCGTCAATTAACGCTTGGGAAAGCATTCTTTTCATTATTTTGCATCGAATGCATTAACAAGCTATTTCTGTGGATATTGCCTAATACCACTTTTGCTGTCAGGTGGATGTGCTGGCAAGCAGCATTTACAAGGATTGCATGAATAATCATTACATCACAGATGCTTCTTGGTACTAATTATTTTTTTTCTGCTCATGCGTAAAGTGGAACTCCGAACTAGCTTACTGTGTGTACATTTCGTTTCAATCTGCAGTTTAATAATACTACTGTTATGATTTACCATCAAATATCGTTTCAAATATCTCGTCATGTTAAGAGTGGCTCCGCCTTTGCTCATATTGACCGGACGAGGCAGATCTACACGAAGATGCATTGTATACAAGGTGAAATGCAGTATTCAAAGGTATGAGATCCCCTCTCATTCCGAAGGAATAACCATTGGCAAGAACTTATATGAGGGGTGCAATGAGAGGTTTGTTACCTCAAACTCTGCCAACTTTTCGTCATGTCATATAGCGGAAAAGGGTGTAATCGATGTTCGGTGACGGACGAGGCTGTAATCTAACACGATAAGTGTGTGCCTTCTTGCTCGACCAGTGAGAGGTTCCTCTTTCGCCCCCATTCAAGAAGAAGAACATCATTCTGAAAGCTCTCTCGCCCGTTTCTTTGTATCAACACGTAGCGATGTGTACAATAAACATGCAAGGGGGTATAGATGGCACATTGGCCAGCTCGTGCTATACTATCCCAATATACGATAGCCTGATGTTAAAAAAAAATCGCTAACGACGTATCACGTATTCACGATGTCACCAGATCTAAATGGGGAAGTGTGTCTTAGCCCCGCTTTGCATCGCTCAGTTCGTCACTTTCCGAGATGGGGCAAACAAAATAAACACAATGCACCATAAACACGATTGATGCTAACTGCATTCTTTCTGTCTCGTCGATTGCATTCCCCATAATGTCCCAAATAATACTTCGGGGGAGACTCGGGCTGGGATACAACCCATTTCTCTCTCCCATCGTGGCCCGAGGGCTTCTCGTGCAGCCTATGATAGGCTCCCAAGAAAGTTAAGTGATGTGTATTGTCTTGAGGAAAGGGGAGCCATTCCGTACACACTTGACTCGTTACGTAACTTATACACAACCTTGTGTAAGACTTTCCGAGCAGCCCCATTTATGTTCGAAGCTGTCTTTATAGATTTCTTGAAAACAGGATTTGTCTGTTATGCAGTTTCTTCGGAAAAGAACCGCCGTACTGATGCCGTTCTGAAACGTTGTTCAAATAACATCGATATTGTCCTGTAGCTTTTCTGCTGCATGTCCCCTAATATGCTTTACTTCGTGTCCCATTGTCATTCCAAACTCTAACTGTGATAGTGACCACAGAATTGATTATAATACAGATTATTGGAATGATAAGAGAGTAACCAATCATGTTGTTATTGTTCGAGGGATTATCATCATCAACATCTTCATCATCATAATCATTATCATCATAATCATCATCATCATCATCATCATCATCATCATCATCAATGTCATCTAAAAACTGGCAATAAACCCTCAATTTGATTATAAACATATGTTAAAATATGATAAAATCTAAATAAGATAGCAAGTTAGTGATTGCAATCAAAACTTCTTCTTAGAAGTTATAAACTATTGCTGAACTCATTAGAGATGATAAACACTCGTAAGACGGCATTAGAAGCAAACGGCTATAGACATTAGGTCAGAAGGCAAGGAAACGGAATGTGATGTCGCGCCATTCTCTTTAAGGACCTACTTATCAAACTTGTGACGTAGGGTTCAGTGTTCTAAACCCAAGCAGCCTTGTCCTTCAAGTCCAACATTATTTACGGTAACTTGAATGTTCTTACTACATGTCGAGAGAGGCTCAATATGCCTCCTCTTCCTCTTCCTCTCTTCCCATCCTCCACCCCTCCTCCTCCTCCTCCTTTTCCTCCCCTCCTCCACCCGTCCTCCTCCTCCCCCTCCTCTCTTTCCCCTCCTCTTCCTCTTCCTCCTCCTCTCTTCCCCATCCCCTCTTCCTCTCTTCCCATCCTCCACCCCTCCTCCTCCTCCTCCTTCTCCTCCCCTCCTCCACCCGTCCTCCTCCTCCCCCTCCTCTCTTTCCCCTCCTCCTCCTCTTCCTCCCTCCCCTCCTCCTCCTGTCAGGCTATAGTCCTGTAGTCTTTGAGGGGAACTGAATGATTTTAAGTAATTGAAACCTTGCTTTACAAATCTCTTTTTATCTGATCTCCATACGATGACTTTTACATGTTAAAAAAAGGTTCAAATTACTGATGACACCTAGCCTATTCTTACACGCAATGATGCATAATTATGAATAGCCCAGTCAAGCATGGAGAACTTTTTGTTGTTGTCATGGAGTGTTCTTGAGTCATGGTATTTTTTTAATAAGTACTTGACATATCAGAATATTAGATCTAGGCTAAAATGAACGACATCGAATCTTTCAGAAGGAAAAGAAACTGAAAAGAGTAATTTCAAATTTTCACTGAGATGATAGCAGGGCTTGCTAAAGGCTATCAAATTATCATAGACGAACAGAAAGCAAGCTCGAGAAGAACACCGTTATTGACGATGTAATATGATGAAAACAGAAAAAAGTCATTTCGTTGTTTATTAATATGCTATTTACTTATATATATGAGTTTCCATTCAGCAATCCAATTTGATGGACTGTTAAACTGATAAAGACATGCAAATTGACTTATCAACGATTCGAAAATAAAAGTGTGGGAGTCAAGCACGAAAGCTTTTGGTTTAATGATATAAATGTAGAATTTCATGACATTTCCGAGTAATAAAGGAAAGAGCTTAAAGCCCCATCAAATAAAATAGTATGCTATCTGCAGAAATAGTATAGTGACCGCACTATTTTCATGCACCTCGTGGGCGGCGTACCACGCTACCGGTGGTTGCATTAACATTTACCAAACATCTCGTATTATTAACACCAAAATGCAGTGTTTGTCTAGCGCGTATCTTGGCAGTAACTGCGATGCCTCGCATCGTCTCCGCGACGCATTTTGCAGCAGGCGGAGCGGCGCAAAGTCGACATGTCGGCACATTTCCGTTCCCCCTCCGAAATACCAACTCGGCACGAACGACAATCACAAGTCATGACTCGCGCTTGACTAGTCGACGGTGGGCGGATATCTGATACGCCTCTGTATCACGGACCACCAGTTTGCCACTTTGTATTAAGGCTGATGAAATAACACCTTTTGCGTTGTTAACACACACACGCACACTCTCTTTTTGTGCGATGTTTCGTGTGTCGTCACCCTGCAGAAAAGATTTTAAATTGGGTCATAAAGATGACAGCTATTGACTTTTTTTTGGCCAACAATAAAAGCGCCACCATATTGGTATTTGCGACAGATTTAGGACCCGCTAGATGTCATTTTGTATCATCCTAAAGATTCATTCGAGCGCGGGGTTCATTTAACGAACACTGCGGGAGTTTGGCACAAAACAGGTTCACTGAAGTCTTGGTTACTGTTTAATAGTTATCATTGTTCTATCAATATTACAAATTCCATGCTGAGATGATAGTGTGAAATTCTTAAATCAGATGGTTCTGGAGTACACATATGGGATCCAGACACAATCATAGACGATTCAAGGATCAGTTAAACTCCGTATTGCCATGCACACTGCTCCTGATATGTGAAATACTCCCCCTCCCCACCTCCCCCCCCCCCCCCCCGAAACTAAAGAGCACAACTGTCAGGTCGTGAGTTCTAACTAAATAGAGAAACAAATGGCGCTGAGATTGGAGAGGATTTCTCAGTTCCTATTTCCAAACAGGAAACCAGTTTAAACTTCTGTTTCACAAGCGCAATGCTGACATCGAATGCCGTCCACGGCATGAAATTTCGCGACACGAGCGAGATTTAGTTGAGAGGTGACAGGGGATTTAAAGGGGCAGACTACATCTCCCTATAAACAACGCACAACCAGTTTGATTAAAACGCTGTCATAATTATGACATGAACCTTACAGCTATAGCGTTTGATCCATTTCTCACTTATATTCGTGGAGGTGGTAAAAACAAAGGTAGTACAAAGCATAAATGTAGTCGAGTATCATGACCAGTACAAAACAAATTCTGTCATTTTTTTTAATACGGACACATATAAACACATACACATATTAAGTTAGATGTATTATGTGTGTGTGTGTGTGTGTGTGTGTGTGTGTGTGTGTGTGCGTGTGTGTATACACATTATGCAGATAGATATAGAGGAGAATAAAAATGAAAGCAACTATACTTTTCGTTCGTGAACACAGTGAAGTGAAAGCAAACAAGATTGATATCTGAAGTAAATTGGCAAATCACGAAGTCATGTGGAAAGTGAATAAGGTTTTATTGGCACGTTGTGCAGCAATTCGTTCAATAGGCCAACTGGCTATTATCAATTTCGTTGATATTCCTCCCCCCCCCCACCCCCCGAGCTATTCAATTTACATGTTTCCAAATACATTCGATGTTTTGAATCCTATTGCATGCTTTAGTTGTCGATCTGTCTCGCAAGACTAGTTTCGGGCAAGGTTTTCGGTTTACATGCAGATTTAAAAATTTCTGCAGTATTGCAGCAGTCTCTTGAAAAGAGTTATCATCGTTAGAAGACGATAACGCAACATGAGTAATTCCCTTGAAATGTTTAGTGTGTGAAGTTATTTGTTTGCCCTATTGCAAGCGTTTTCAATGCGCAGCTTGCATGAATAAAGAAACTGATCCCAGACAATGCAACTAAAATCACGTCTGGACTCATTGTCACTTTGCGCACACAATAAAGTGAAAGGATGCACAAGCGAGCAACCTCGCTATCATCACGGTCATGACCACGAATACCTAAAACGGCTATACTAATGACACAATAGACGTCACATATACCATTATGACGAAAATAGCCGTCACATACACCATTATGACGAAAATAGACATCGGCCATTGTCCCCCTGTTGCTGCTGGTCCAATTAAATACACTCAGACATCGTCTATGATTGGACCATATTAACCAGCAGTTCTGATATGAACCGAATTACCCTTTAAGATGCCTTCCATCCGAAATCTGCAAAACCCATCGATTTCTTATGGAAAGGTCATTTGACGAATACAAAACGTTGCCGTTTTCATCATGTGCTAAGGCAAAGTGGTCATTTTACGAAATAGATATTGCACTGCTGCTCAAGGCATTCTCAACACTTCTCAACTGAGAAAACAAAAACTGATACGAAGTCATGTGTGTTTTTTTTTCTTTAGAGAAGGAGACAAATGACGACCTTATTCATTGCAGTTTAAAAAATTTTCTTGCTGTAATAGAATTGCTTGACATCAAAAGCGAGTCTTAAACCTTGGCAGTGTGTTTTGTCCTGTCGTTGCGCTTTCAGTCTCAAAAGAGTATGCAGAGTATGTAAAGAATGATGACCAGAAATATACGGTATAGCAACTAGAATCACTTTCGTCACCACTTCACGCTTCACTGAAAACGTCATAAAAATCATTTCACACTTAACATCATGACGTAAGGTTGATATGAATAGAATTAAAATGGAAATGCTTGTACACTTCTGACACAAAACGGGGATGCAGCTGACTTTCGCTATTTAGTTTTTACTTCACGTTTTGGCGTATACAGTCTTATATACATATATATTTTTTTTTGCGGGCAATGGATTCAGTGGACAGTGGCGTGTGGACTGTGCAGATGTCTAAATTGCAGTCAAACGAAGTCGATAAATCAGTCATAGTTGCGAATGAATAAAATCAGACAGTTGAAAAAAAGAACATTACGATTCGATTTTCTTAATGTCTGAATTGGCGCGTGCTTAGAGCACATCTATGCTTGGCAACTTATATCGACATACACATACTGCTATCCATACTATGATATACAAAGGATAACATTCTTCTAACAATTAATTTGCACAAATAATTTTCATTCTTTCCAACAAATTTGAGAAAATCACAGAATTTTGCATTCATACATACAAAACAATTGGTGATAGCTGAAATAGGAACTTCACATTCACGTGATCAAAAGGGCCAGTTCATGATGGCTGCAATTGAGTTCGTATTATTTATAATTGATTACTTTCACAGGGTCTGTTGATCAAGCTTTCTCATATACGTTGCTTCGATGCCCTGATATTGCTACATAGATAAATGAGTATAAAACAAACAAACAAAAACTTTCAAGCAAAAACAAGCAAGAAATTTCTCTCTTCACAGTTGGACAACACACCAGTGTAAGAATGATTATGTCGGCTTTTTGGGCAATCGACCAACATTTAATGACGCCAATGATCAAGTCGTCACCGTTTTGTCTTTAAAACCGAGAACATCATTGCGACCTTGATATGGCAAGCCAGAACCTATTCTCACAAATGAAAGGGACTTGACCATTATCATCACACAAGATTCCTTACCATGCCCGTATTATTCATTATTATTACTATTTCGCAAAAGTAAAAGAGTAAGAAAAAAAAAACGATTACCTTTCTCTTCCATTTACTTGATTTCTGGTGACTGTTCACTGTCTCTCTAACTGAACATTATATCAGACCATCAGCATAATGCAAATATTATGGTATGTGACCCCAACTTAATTTCTTTTCAGGCTCTTGGCTTCATCTTTAACGTGATATCCCCATAGGAATGACGACTATGGGTAGCCAGGTCAACCCAGTAACCCTGTGGCTACTGTAACCTTAGACTCGCGTTAAATCTCTACTGATTAATTGGCCTAACGAATCACTGACATTTCTCCGGCCAATTACACAGCATCAAACACACTTTGGAGACGAGATGAGAGCATTAAGCATCGTATGTGTTGTCCACGTGGCGCGCAATCAATTCACCACACTTAATCAGCTCTATGGAAAGGGTAACGCTTACGCAAAGCCCATCGTCAGCTCTAATTTCACACTTCGGCTCTGCGTCTACGAAGGGTATCCTGCTGACACAGGGGCATGGGCATATGGACATTTTACTGTCACATGTTGCCTATTGAAGAGACGAAAAAAAGGGAGGGGGGGGGGGTTAAGAGAGAAAAATACGACATTTAACCGAAATCGCCACTGTTTCGGCTTGGTGGTTGTTGTTTTTTTTTTCTGTCCACGCAAGGAATGTTGATGAGTTTGAAGCAGAATTTCATACAGAAAAAAAAGAGTATTCAAAGTTTCAGGAGCCAACGGTGCGTGGAACGGACGTTCGTCGATGCGTCTCGTTTGTCACACCAGCGCACATCAAGCGACATTATTTGGGACAATCGCTTCCTTTGCGGCCATCAATTTAAGCTATTAAACTGCAATCTATGGACGCGCAAGCGACCTTTTTCCTCGTCGAGGTTACTACAGGTGAGGAAGACGATATTATCGTAAATTGTCGTCTCGGATCATTTCTCAATTGTCTATGTGGAGATCTTTACGAGAGAGGGAAAAAGAGAAAAAAAAAGTGGGGACGGAGGGAGCGATAGACGAAACAAAATGGTATTACCACATAAAGTAAAGCGACATACCAATAGGTGACCGAGCAGGCGATGAGATGGGTTGAGTGCCCGTGCGATGAAGAATCCGTTGGTGCAAGTTAAATTCTTGATGAGGATATTATACGATGCCAGTGGAAAGGCAGTGAGCGCTAGCTGGGTACGATATCGTCTCAGGTTATCCGACACCTCCACTCTGCCTCCCCCTTCCCCCAGATATCTCGGAAGTTAGTAAGGTGACACGATTTGCACAATGGTGACGTGCCACGGATATGTGGAAATCAAAAGTGCGCCAGTTTAATTGCCTTGCCCAGGTTTCTACAAACACCGCGGCGAGAGCGCACCAAATACCGTTGTGCAATTACGTCTTTCTCGCGTGAGTTTTCGACGATGCCCAGGTATTGATGAACTTCAAATTTCATACGAGGCAACAAGGGTACATGGAAAGTGCAAACACTGGAGGTGGAAAACGGGATCATTCATCTCCAAACATTACAGTTTGTCGAATCGTTGGCATTGATTTAAAAGTTACATTGCAACCGGTCTGCGATTCTGGTCGTGCTATAATCCCACCACAATTGTACCACGGTAGAATCGATAAAGCTATAAAAGAACTCTTGTAGCTGTAAAAACCTCTTTCACGTATCGATTGCTTCTCTTAGGTATTGATGCACGCCTAATCATACAGTCTGGTCAATAGTAGTGCATATTTAATGATCTCAAGTTTTCACTTATAAAAGAGAAAAAAATCGGATGCCTAGAGGGCGTACACTATCGACGCTCTGATGACTTTACGCCCGGGAAAACTTGGAAAAAACAAGCTTTGAATGAGAAAAAAAAAGTGCGCTTCATCTTCTCCAGGGGCATGCCTGTTGCAGTGCATGAATAACAGGAAATGCACCTACTGCCTCGATCGTCAGGACCGAGGTCAGCTGCAGACTTCTCATGGCGGGAATCCTCAACCTCCGAATCGATGCCGAATCACCGACGAATGAGTGCCGATATCGCACGTCGGCTTTCGTGCGGGCCCGAGCTGTAGATTCTGATTGAATCCAAACCCGGTGGGCGGAACACCCAAACTATATGGCGTGCGGCAGTTTGAATCTATAATGAGAGGTTAGAATAGATAACGTCGCGTCGCTCTTCCTCTTCATACCCTCGGCGTTATTCTCCTATAATTCTCAAGACAGTTCTAAACAGAAACAAATTCTCATATCTCGCACGTTTCACTCATGCTTGTTATTCAGTCCCAAACTCTATTCCTCACTCCCCTCACATTATGTTCACAAACAACACTCTTCCTTATTTCATACCTGGACATGGCTTTCAAGGTAGAATAATTTTCCAAAGTCTGGAGTCGTAATGCAATCAATATCACAACTTTTAGAGTCTTACACTACAAGTTCAACACAGGTATTAGGAGTACTATATTACATCAGTGATCTGATTGCGTGACGTCATTTCTACATCTTTATCAATATCGTCACGGCTTGAAGCTTTATGGTATGGGAATTACTGTCAAAGCGATCCTTACTCCAATCACATATTCGTACAAACATCGATCAACCAGAGTGACATGAAGCTTTGTTGAGATAATAGTGCTGGTGAATTTTTTCGTAAAATATGTCTTGAACTAAAATATCTACTATCAGTTTAGTTACATTGTAGTAGTCCCATACTCTACAGAGTTCGGAAGTGGTAAGTTCGCCATCGATGTAAACGTGAAGCTCAACAAGGGCCTCTTTCAAGCAGATATAAAAAAAAAACGCAAACTGTCCTTTGAAAGAGTGACAAAAGTGTAATGTAAAACGGATCTCAAATTTGAAATGTTAAATTCACATTAAAGAGTTGGAGTTCGTCATATATCTTCAAATTCGTTGAAAATGTAAGCGAATCGTTATAAACGGAAGATCAAGTAAGTATAACCTGACTATTCTGTGATCCTGCGCATTCTTGGAAACTAATGCCACATTACTATAACCATACAAATATTTGTTATAATTGTTTATCTGTTAATAAGTCTAAATAATATAGCATGGCGGCAAGAACATGTCTGGTTTAAAGCGTAAGTGCTTTTATATGGAATAATGACGACGCAATATTAAAGTCGCTTTGAGAAAGAATGGACATGATCACAAGTTTTGACATGCAAAACCGCCGCAATTATCAATAACCTCTACGCGTTATTTTCTAATTCTTAGATGTAATTCTCAACAATTAACTATCCCTATTCAATTAAAATCATTCTCTCCATAAGCACATACGTTATAGCTCCAAGAGCAAAGTCGGCAAAGGATACCCTTTCCTTCTTGGAATACTATGGTGATTAAGGAACCGTTGCTATAATACGGACATGTGTGGCACAGAGTATGCTGCAGCTAGTGAACGGTGACACAATTATTACTCCTGCGACAATATAGCTCCGGTCTTATTTTCTCCAAGGACTTAGAATTATGGTTAGGGTTGTGATAGGGTCTCAGGTTTAGTTTAATGTGAGGATTAGGATTAGGATTAGGGTTAGGATTATGTTTGTGGGTGGAATCTATGTTTGGCTTAGCGTGCAGATATATCGTGACAGCAATATTGTCGCAGGAGCGAATTAATGTCAGCATGCAACCATGTTGAACAGGTTTGAGAGTGGGTGGAGTCATGGCACAGTATACAAATTGAATCGAAATCAGGATGCGCAATGATCTGTGAAAATAATGAAATGATCATAAAACAGTCTCTAGGTGAAAATTCGACTTGCGCATTTTATCTTTATGGGGGGGGGAGGGGAGGGGGAGGGGAAAGGGGTTGTAGGTGGTAACTTCTCTATCGATAAGGGTTGACGCATAAGTACAAATCTCAACGATGGCATTATTCGAGTAGAAGTAGAAATAAACAGAAAGAGTTGTGTGGAAAAGTCCTTGTGATAAAACAGAAAAAAATGTGATCTGTAAAAAAAGGATAACAAATTTGCATATTTAATAAACATTCTATCCTTTTCACCTTACAACATTGATCAACCTTCACATTCAGTCTGATAATATGACGATAAGCTTGTTTTGTAAGATCACAGTGCTGGTGAAATTTCACATGCCTTGAACTACAGCGTCTCATGTATTAGTTATTATTCATTGGGAAGTGGTATTCTCTGTATCGATGTGAACACACGACTCAGAGTTTCGTACACACAAAGCTCAACAATGGTCTCTTTAAATTCAAACAAAAATAGAAACAAAAACAAACTTGCAAAATGTCCTTAACGAGACTGATAAAAAAGTAAAATGGATCATAAATATTGTTTTCACTACCCCTCCTCCACTTTTCACCTAACAAAAAGACATCATCTGATTGACAAATCTAATGAAGATGTCTCTTTCATAGTGGTGGGGCTAAGCGATTGGGGGAGGCAAGGGTGGTGGCATCGTTCGACATCGACGTGATCTTACTTCCGATGATACTCCAAAGGCCACTTATACGCGGTGTGTTGAATACGAACAGAAAAATGGACCCTGTGGGTTGGCCTTTGTGGGTGTGTCCAAGTTATCAAATAGGAGGCCATGTTAAAAACTTATTGACCATAAAATGTCAACAGAAACACTTAATATAAACCCTAGACACGAAACAGCATTCGTTAAGGCTGGCCGATTTATTTGGCCACTTTCATTGACAGACATCATCACCACGGAGTAAGACATTTATCGTTCCTTCACGATAACACTCAAACTTGAAAAAAGTGCACTTTGTGATTGTTGTCTTTAAAATTAATGTTCTCAGTCATGCATGACATCTGTTAACATAATTAGGTATCAATGGAAAGGAGAAGAGTTTTTCTTTCCTCACCAGCAACATTGTGCTCTCCATGGCTGATAATCATGAAACAGTAGCCCTCCAAAGTTTGATTGCCTTTTTTTAAATTCGCACTGTACATAATTCATCCCTGCCGATGTTGCGTGTGGTTGTGACCCTACATTACAAAACTCATAAAAAGAGTCACACAAAAATATGGATTTTCCAGCAGGGCAGAGTACCAGAGTTTTTTTTTTTTTCACCTCAAAACACGCGTGCAGTAGGTTGAGGTGCATAACAACCATTAGTGTATAGCTTTGATTATTTATTATAATCATGAATTGAATGTTAGATAATTCAGGTTAATTTGATAGCACTTTCACAGTGGTTTACACATGTTTTTTTATTTTAAAGGGCGATTCTTTGCACCCTAAAAGCTTCGTCATAGCTCCAATTCTTACAGAGCAGCAGTTTTCGTTTATATATTTCAAACATTATCTTAAAGGTTAGTAACACGCAATTTCGATGAAGTACACTGTACATATCTGCAATTTGAAAGCTAAGAATCACCTCTTCCGGCGACTTTCTGCAGATTTTTGTTGGTTTCGTTGGGTTTGTGATGCAGGGTGACAATATTACTTGAAAGTCTCCTTTAACCTCTCGATAAGACAAGAACCAATGCGCGAACCCCAGCAACGAATGCAGATTCCCCATTTGATAACTGATGTACAATGAATATGATTAATTTTAAAAATCAAACATTATTGTTATCATCTTAGAATGGAATGGATCAAGGCAAGAGAGCATTGTCACATTTGCCCTTCATCAGCTTATGTATATATGCAGAATGATTCGTGCCCGATTTCATTACTGTGTATAGAAATGTCTCGAATAGTTATCATTATGAGTATTCCAAAGAAAAGAGAAGACTTATGATGAACATATACCTTGCAATGTGATAGAGCGTATACCCAATTTGGCTTCATGGTACAACAGAAAAGTAACGAAGTGCGTTTTGTCCAAGATATACATAGGAGATATTAAAGAAGAGCGATGCTTTGCTATGAACAAAGATAATGAACAAGGATGATGAAAGTTTTGCCTTGCCGCTGGGAGATATAATTCATTGTCCATCTCTGTGGAAATTAGAAAAGAAAAGGTTTATAGAAATAAGGGCAAAGGGAATGCTTTATTGGAGGAATATATAGAAATAAAATGGCTTCATGGTCAGTATGGTAACGTAATACCAAAGCAACGAGAATAGGATCGTTTCTGAAAGCATAAGGCAGGTGAAAAAGAAATATTGACAAACAAAGGGAAAGAAGAGGTGAAAATGTGACAAGGAAAGAAAGGAGAGAGAGAAAGAGAGGTGGAGACAAACTGGCAGACAGACAAACAGACACACTGACAAAAACAGAAGAATTCGAGGGTGTGTGATGTGATTTGATAAGCGTCTGTTTTATATAGAAGTGGATGATTATCTTGCTCAACGACTAACCGTCAAACCAAAAGAACAAACGATCAACATAATTATCAACAGACATAAAAGCCCCACGTGATTACAGCAAAGAGGTAATCATTTATCCAGGGTAATTTCTTATTACTCGTCCTGTACCTTGGTCATCCTTGCGCTATCGGTTGCCCATCTGCAGCAATCATGAAGTGAACATAAATAGTTTTTGCTATTGTGAAATATTGACATCTAAAGTTGTGGAAGTAGAATGGTAGCCTCATTAATAATTGGATTCTGTCCTCTGAATCAACAGGTAAACACTTAGCTGCACCTCAAAGCAACCTGCTGATTTTAGAGTTGATCGTAATTTTCGTTCTAATGATGCATGGTAAAAATGCGGTGGAAAGGACAAGACTTTCAGACTGCCTTTGTTTTTTTGTGTTTTTCTTCTACCTCTGTGAATTCTTATTCTTCAAGTTACATCCAAACTCCTCAAACGGTGAAATGTGATTACTATCATGGCTTACGCAATCTTTGTGTATTGGGAGTGGCAAGATTTTGTAGTTAAACATTGTTAAAAGAGTTTTGTTATGAAATAGTAACAATTATGTTTACAGAAATATTGCTTCAAATGACTGTTCACGCCAAGATGTACTTGTGATATCTAATAAACTCTATGCGCTACTCAGCACTGAGATAAGCACGAGAAAATTATCATTCCAGTGACTTTTGTTTCTTCAATTGCGTAACTTGTTATGATTTTCACTATTAAACCCACATACACACAAAAAAAAAACTGTTTTGAAAGCACGTTTACAAGTTCAGACCATCATCATCTCATATACTAAACAAGGCTTATCAGTAATTTTCTCACAATGATAACTGTCTTTAGAACAGAGTTGTTCATCACTGTATTTTCATACGTGACCTGATGTTGTTCCCAAGCTGCTTCCAGGATCTAGTGCGGATGACAGAGCATATGCCTACAAACCTTCTTATACGAGACGTGTTGTGTACCAGTGAACGATGGGTGTATTGTTTCAAAGCGTTAGTCACGCATGCGTGATTGTTGAGTACAACTGAAAAGGAGTTCACATTTCAGAAATTGAAAAAAAAAAACAAATAAAAACAATCAACAAACACACAAACCACAAAAGACGGCAAAATTTTATATCAGCCTCCTTGTATTTTTGCACGCTTTGAAAATTTGATTCCAGCAACTTATGAAGAACGAAAAATAACATGTTCGAGTTAATCGTCCTTCAGCAATAACATATTCACAGAACTTAAACAGAAAGGACAGAAGAGGACTTGCATGATGTGATATTTCTTTTTATTTTTAAATCTCAAATATCAATATTGCATTAACTCCGGAAATAGAGCGTTTTGTGTTTTTCACGACACGGATTTCTAATAACTCAACCATGGTTTGTGATAACACTGCTGTCATTAGAAACGCCGGGAACACAATTATTGTTTAAGGTAGATTACAATGTCATTATCATCTCAGTTATAAGAAAAAAACAACAACAAAAGCATGAAGAAGTAGAAGATAAAGAAAATGAATTTTGGCGACAAAGTGGTGGTACTTGGGCAGTGTTATCTCATACAGAAGACATCAGAATCATTATTCCCGTTTCTCAATTGAAAGAAAATAATTATAGTTGTGAAGAGGGCGCTATTTAGGTTTCGTTGCCACTACCCATTGAGCCCTTGCTTAGTTGTACAAGTTACAGCGTGAATCACGCGATGTGGATTCTGTATACAACCACGCCTACTCTTGTCAGAATTATAGGGCCCATGAGGCAAATCTCTCGTTTGAAGAAGCTACACCCCTGTAGACAATGCCAGTGTATATCTTGGCAATCAAGGACTTAAAGACCAAAGATATAAAACACCTGTTTCTTGACCCTGGCCTAATCTAAGCATCAGTCACCGCCACGGGGGGCACCCGTGAGAGGAGGAGATTGTTTTGGTTTTGGCATGGGCTATGTATCTCCATGGTGCGTGTGTGTGTACGTGTGTGTGTGTGTATAAAGTGTATACATTTTCGTTATTTATGGGTCAATTTTTTTCGTTCGAAATGTAAAACGGATGACCATATGTTGCGACACGGATTGTCGCCCCTACACGGATTGTCGCCTCCTGCTCGGGGCGACAATCCGTGACGAGGGCTGGCGGCACGGATTGTCGCCCGCCCTCGAAGCACATTTTGCTGGGTAATATCGTTCTGGACATAATCATTGAAATACTAACACATAACTTACATGGCTACATCCATGCAAACATGCCATGTAAAAAGTCATGGTGAGGTTTCAAGGAAGTGTGTATGTGCGCGTGCACATGATAATTTAGTGTCCGTTTGTTCGTGTG
The DNA here is from genome assembly GCF_040938485.1 of Diadema antillarum. NCBI lineage: Eukaryota > Metazoa > Echinodermata > Echinoidea > Diadematoida > Diadematidae > Diadema > Diadema antillarum. The sequence continues at coordinate 968,649 of NW_027271999.1, forward strand.
TGTGTGTGTGTGTGTGTATGTCAGTTTTTTGCGTATGTGTTTTTTAGCTGCGCGTGGGGAGGGATACCTAGTAAGCTGTTGCTGGCATAAACGTTGCTATTGATTTTATCAGCAGCTTTGAATTTGATGAGTTTGTTTGGCAGATTTGTATATGAATTGGGAGTGGAGCTTGCGTGCGGGCGGATGCTGCTTTTCTGCATACGGTCCATTATGTCTTATTTATCAACATTGGGAAATCGTTTCATCAGGAAGGAATGTGGTATCGGTTCGGGTGTGCGTCGGTATGTGGGAAGGGGGTTACATTTCGTTATTGCAAAAGTTTGTTATTCTGAAGGCTCATTCGTCCGAAGGCTCATTCGTCCGAAGGCTCATTATTCCAAAGGTTTGTTATTCCGAATTTCATTTTTGGATCAACGAACCTCTAGGTATAGTCTGGGTGCCAAAGCCATTTTTTGGGCCTAACCTTGTTTTACCGTCCACCCAATGTTTTTTGATGGTTTACCCTATTTCGAGGGTGCTGAATCCGAATCTGGATGATGCAACTCTTGCATCCTTGAGAGTTTTGAGATATTCAAGATGGCCGCCAAAATGGCCGCCCAAACCGGAAATTCTCACGTATTTCATTCTCAATGGTGAAAAATTGAAAACACTTGATGGTTTTACCCTATTTCGAGGGTGCTGAATCCGAATCTGGATGATGCAACTCTTGCATCCTTGAGGATTTTGAGATATTCAAGATGGCCGCCAAAATGGGCACCAAAACTGGAAATTCCCATGTATTTCCTTTTGAATCGTGAGAAATTGAAAACAATTGATGGTTTTACCCTATTTCGATGGTGCTGAATCCGAATCTGTATGATGCAACTCTTGCATCCTTGAGGGTTTTGAGATATTCAAGATGGCCGCCAAAGTGGCCGCCGAAATAACCGCCAATTAAAACGAGAAATCCCGATGTATTTCCTTCTAAATGGTGAGAAATTCAAAATGATTGATGGTTTTACCCTGTTTGAATGGTGCTGAATCCGAATCTGGATGATGCAACTCCTGCATCCTCGAGGATATTGAGATATTCAAGATGGCCGCCAAAATGGCCGCCAAAACCGGAAATTCTCACGTATTTCCTTTTAAATGGTGAGAAATTGAAAACAATTGATGGTTTTACTCTGTTTGGAGGGTGCTGAATCCGAATCTGGATGATACAACTCCTGCATCCTCGAGGATTTTGAGATATTCAAGATGGCGGCCAAAATGGCCGCCAAAACCGGAAATTCTCACGTATTTCATTCTCAATGGTTCAAAATTGAGAACAATTGATGGTTCTATTCTATTCCGATTTCAAAATGGCCGCCAAAACCGGAAATTTCCACGTATTTCAATTTTAATATTTCGCAATTGAGAACAATTTTATTGATGATTCCACCCTATTTTGATCACTGTGCTGAATGCGAATTTGGACGAAACCACCCTTGCATCATTGAGAGTTTGGAGATATTCAAGATAGCCGCCAAAATATTCGCCAGAATGGTGAGAAATTGATAACATTTGATGGTTTTACCCTATTTCAGGTTTTCGTCAATGGCAAAATCTAAACCCAACCATACTCTGCTGATAAACGAATGCATGTTGTACATCCCAGTTTGAACTTGCTGTACAGTGAAACCAGCTTTACCGGATATCTTGGAGTTTGTAAGATACAGCTGTGCCAGGAATGAATCCTGCAAGACTACAGATGCGGTTGAATATTTGAAAGATTACACTGTTTCATCTACATATCATGGATATGTTTTGAACACTAACAATCAGCGGACAAGACATACCCATCTCGATCATATTGTGATAGTGATGTAGAGAAGTTTACTGAGATTCCCAATATTACCTGTTTTAATCCATGAACAGTTTTAATCGTTTCATCCATGAACACTCACATTGGTTTAATTGGTTTATATTGGTGGTCTTGATGACATTGTCCAAGACAAGAGTTGGACATTTTTATAGTTCTGCTTCAAATTTTTCTTCAATATGATGTAATATTATATATATATATATATATATATATATATATATATATATATATAGATATATATGGGGCGACAAACCTCGCATCTACAAAATGTCACATGTTCAGGAGAGAAAAACAAAAACAAAAACAAAAAGCAAACAAACATGGCAGCCAAAGCACTATAACAAATGAGAGAACCTTTCCTTTGACATGCCATGGTAGCTTCATTTTTTGGGTGAAGACAGCAAAGGTTTGGACAGGACATCATTAACTGATTATCTGTTTATTCAAAAATGTCATTTTCACTAAAATTTTAGATACAAAGGGTCTTGTCGCCCAAGCGACGATATCATACACACGAGGGGGTGGAAAAATCACAGGTAACGCGCAGTAAAACAAACAAACAAACAAACAAACAACAACATGTAAGGTAATAGTTGATAGTCCAGTACTTACGAATATCATAATCACGCAGAGTGCTTTTGAAACTACCTTTATATTGATATCTACTATAGTGGTCATGGATGCAACCATTTCTAGTGACGTAATCAGAATATGCCACAAGTTTCATAAGAGTACGCGGCGAGACTCATAAGAATACAAGACAAATTTGAACACCAAATACCAGCAGGGCATAATTTAATATTACTCTTATAACCAAAAAAGATTAACTTCACATCAGTCTGCGAAGCCCTTATTGGCTACCACAGGCATTACTCTACAACAATTATTGTGCATAAAGAAATTTTCAGTCTTATCTTTGTGTTTGTACGTTTCAGTACGATGTCAATATCATTTTCTTTCCATTACGTGTTAAAGTTCCGTTTGAGACATAGCGGAATATCTCAGTATATTACAATACCATTGTGACATTCATTCTGGATGCCATTAATTGTAGGCTGATTTGACAAATTTGCTCAACCGAGTTGAATTCAAGAATACGGATTATTGCTTTTAATCACTCGCTTCACTTTATAGCACAATATTTCACAATTTATAAGAAAATATCAAGGAATTTCCGTTTATACAGGACATTTGTAAATATCTCAAAACCTTCAGCACCCTCGAAATGGGGTGAGACCATCAATTTATTTTCAAATTTTTACCATTTAGAAAAAAAAATATTAACATTGGAATTTCAATTTCTGCCAATTAATTTGGCGGTCATCTTGGACATCTCAAAACCCTAAGGAACGCAAAAATGGCAAGAACAAAATGTCGAGGGTGCTGAATAGGGTCTCAAAAATTTCAATATTGACAGTTATTTTGGCGGTCATCTTGGAATTCTCAAAACCCCCCAAAACACAAGAGTTGCATCAACCAGGTTCGGATTCAACACCTTCAAAATAGGGTAAAACCACCAATTGTTTTCAATTTTACACCATTTAGACCAAATTAGGGGACCTAAATGGGAATTTCCGTTTTTGACGGCCATTTGTGGCCATTTTGGCGGCCATCTCTATCATCTGAAAAACCATTAAGGATGCAAGAGCTGGATCCTGCAGCTTGAAATTCAGCAAACTCAAAATAGGGTAAAACCATCAGTTTGTTTTCAATTTTACACCATTTAGAAGGAAAAAGGGGGTCTCTATATACTCTACATGTGAGTTTCCATTTTTGGCGGTCATTTTGGTGGCCATCTTTATTATCTCAAAACCCTTAAGGATGCAAGAGTTTTATCAAGATTCTGATTCAGCACCCTCGAACTAGGGTAAAATCATCAATACTTTTTCAATTTCTCACCATTTAGAAGGAAATACAGGGGAATTTCCGGTTTTGGCGGCCATTTTGGCCGCCATTTTGGCGGCCATCTTGAATATCTCAAAATCCTCAATGATGCAAGAGTCGCATCAGCAAGATTCGGATTCAGCATCCTCGAAATAGCTTAGAACCATAAATTGTTTTGAACTTCTCACCATTTAGATGGAAATACATAGGAATTTCCGGGTAATTTGGCTGCCATTTTGGCGGCCATCTTGAATATCTCAATATCCTCAAGGATGCAAGAATCGCATCATCCTGATTCGGATTCAGCACCGTCGAAATAGCTTCGAACTATCAATTGTTTTCAATTACTCACCACTAAGAAGGAAGTACATAGGAATTTCCGGTTTGGGCGGCCATTTTGGCGGCCATCTTGAATATCTCAAAATCCTCAATGATGCAAGAGTCGCATCAGCAAGATTCGGATTCAGCATCCTCGAAATAGCTTAGAACCATAAATTGTTTTGAACTTCTCACCATTTAGAAGGAAATACATAAGAATTTCCGGGTAATTTGGCTGCCATTTTGGCGACCATCTTGAATGTCTCAATATCCTCAAGGATGCAAGAGTCGCATCAGCCAGATTCGGGTTCAGCACCCTCGAAATAGCTTAGAACCATCAATTGTTTTCAATTTCTCACCATTTAGAAGGAAATACATAGGAATTTCCGATTTTGGCGGCCATTTTGGCGGCCATCTTGAATATCTCAAAATCCTCAAGGATGCAAGAGTTGCATCATCCAGATTTGGATTCAGCACCCTCGAAATAGGGTAAAACCGTGAATTGTTTTCAATTTCTCACCATTTAGAAGGAAATACAAGGGAATTTCCGGTTTGGGCGGCCATTTTGGCGGCCATCTTGAATATCTCAAAACCCTCAAGGATGCAAGAGTTGCATCATGCAGATTCGGATTCAGCACCCCCAAAATAGGGTAAAACCATCAAAAAACATTGGGTGGACGGCAAAACAAGGTTCAGCCTTTGGCACCCAGACTAGTATAGGGAATTGTGTGTTTCGGATAAATGAAGCCTCGGGAAAAACGAAACTTCGGAATAACGAACCTTCGTGTGTGTGTGTGTGTGTGTGTGTGTGTGTGTATGTATTTGGGTTGGTGAATGTGCGTGTGGGATGATTTAGGTTTTGTTTTAATAATCAGGGGTTGGTGGGTTGGGGATTCGATTTGAAGAAGGATAGTTATAAATGGTATGACAGATGTTGGTAGGATTTAATATTTAGGATAGATGTAGGCCCTAGATTTGTTTCGGTTGGGGAGGGGAGGGGGTGGTCGGGTTTTTTTTAATGACTGATTTCATTCTAGATTTGTGTAATGTATTTGTGTGTTTTTTTATGCCCTTGTAAGTAAGAAGGTGTTACATGATCCAAACCAATATATTCAAGGAATATAGGTTTGGTAGGGCCCTACATGTCAAAACTTTCTCGTGAAGAAATTATTAGTAGGGTTGGTCTATAATCGAGTTATCTATGTTGAAGTGAGATTATTTTTGTGGTATAAATTGACAAATGGATTTGTTTGTGTTTTGAATTACCATTTGTAACTTTTTTTGTTCATGTTACGCCCAGAATGGGTCGATTTATGAATGATTTGAATGAAATCAATAAATATCAAGGAAAAAAAGTGTTGAGTTGGTTTATTTGCATTATGAGGATTTGTTTGAGTGTTTGTTGGTGTTTGTTTGTATTACGTATGTATTAGCGGTGTGCAATGGCAGTTCGTTTGTGCTAAAATCAACTAACGATTGACACATTTTTTACGGCGTGTGGAAATTATTCGCTCATGCATAAAGCATGCCAAACCTATTCTGGGACAAAGAATAGTGGTATGGACGTTCTAGTTTATAAGACTGATGGAAGAAAATGACTGCAGTGAAAAATGAACAAAGACAAATAACATTAACTGGGGAGGGTACCTCCCTCGTATGTATTTTCTCTCAGTCTCTCTCTCGCCTAGCCCGCCTCACCGCTGATATTGGTTGACACACCCATACTATTTTTAGATCAACGCTGGTGTGAATTCTTTAAACACGTGCTCATACACACTGAAGGCGTTTGTATTGCCACAGTAGCGCCACTCTAATAGCATACAGGCACACGTATACACACAGACAAACAAACCACTACCACTATACAACCACCACACATGCACAGTTCCTACATATTGTATTATTATACTCCAAACACACACACATACACACACACATACACACACACACACACACACACACAACAAATCATACACATCACATATCATGCAGCTCATAATACACACACACACACACACACACATATACGCATAACTTACCAGTCATACCCATCCCACTAAAGCTTAACACCGGAGGAACCACCCCGAGCCCGGGGCGACAATCCGTGACGGGGCGACAATCCGTGTCGCAACAAATTTTTTGCCAACACGGATTGTCGCCTTCGAGGTCAAAAACTGGGAACTGCACAAGCGTCACGGATTGTCGCCAGGCGACAATCCGTGACGGGGGCGACAATCCGTGCCGCCAGCGCCAGTCACGGATTGTCGCCCCGAGCAGGAGGCGACAATCCGTGTAGGGGCGACAATCCGTGTCGCAACAACCATAGAATTTCTCAATAGAATATAAAATTGAAAACTTTAGAAAGAATAGAGAAAATTGATTTCACTTTGAATGGTTTGCCACAGGCAGATATCCTTATCATGCTCTTACGTAATATGACAGCTGTTGTAGTCATTAAACCCTGGCTTGGCCTCCAGGTTTGCCACGCCTGAGTAGAAAGTTATTTTGCAATGGGCAAATACATATCCTCCCACTTCTCAAACGAGGACTCGTTAGGGGGGTATAGCACCCCATCAGTTTCGTTTGCCAATGGGGTCTCGTCTCAAACGGGGGTTTGACGGCATGTATAGCATCGATCACAAAGGCTTCGACGGGTTCACTTCTATTTGTACAAATGTGTTTTAGATAGGACATGGATTTGCGAAATTTCATGGTTTTCATAATTGTCTTCAAGTAAGGCCTGTTCGTCGATAGCAATGTGTACTGGAAGGACTTACGTGTGCACAAAACCAGGGACAAGTGACCTAATCAAACCATGTATTTAGCAGTATCGAAACACTGACTCGTCTAGCTGTGAACAAGGAGGTATGAGGTGCTGTGAAGTAGTAACAATGGAGAAGAAACACAAGGGTTTAAAATGCAGATAACAGAAGTGGTATCATATTATGCTCTTGACACTGAAAGTCCAGTACTTCCCAAACCATGTCTCTTACGTAAATTGAAATACATTGTAATACATTCCTATGCAGTGGCGGATCCAGAGGGCGCGCAACCGGCGCACGGCCCCCCTTTAATTTTCGTTACAAACAAAGAAAATAAAAAGAAAAAAAATGAAATGAAACCCGGAAGTGGCACCAGAAATATTAGTCACGCCCCACTTTACAGAATTCCTGGATCCGCCCCTGCTATGCACAGACACAGATGTAGTATGTGTGTATGTGAATACTTCAATGTATTAAAGAAGAAAGACCATTGGAGAAATTTTTCAGAAAAAAAAAATAACATCCCCAATATTTTTCATTTTTGCAGTTATGGGAATGTTATTCACAGAAATTGAAATGTAAAAGTCACATTAGAAATAATTCTTCACATGACTTTATTTGGGGTCTCTAAAGTTATATTTTGACAGGGGCATTTGAAATAGTCAAGCCGTCATCCGTGTATGTTTGTATGTACAGTGTATATACTGTATATCTATATAATATTCATATTTTATATACTAGATTTCATACTAGAGAATATACTTGTATTATGATTATTATTATATATATGTATACTATATATATATATATATATATATATATATATATATATATATATATATCAGGGCTGCACACTAACTTTTTTATTTGGTGGCCCGATGGGGCCACCAAAATCATCAATTTCAAATTTTTTGGTGGCCCAAGAGAAAAATTTGGTGGCCTCCCAAAAACAATAAAAAACATTAAAATTCCCGTTTTTTTCGATAAGTCAGATATTTACGTTAATTTATCAGAGTAAGAATTGGAAGCTGGACATGTCTACTCATAAATAAACCTCAACAAACTCGCAACACTCACTCTCAGGCACTCATTCAGTCCTTTTAATCCATCCTTTAAACAAATTTGACTGCTGAATGGTAAGAATAAGTATGAATATTTATTGACAGGCACAGGGGTTACAACATCTTAACATAAATAAATGACACTTTTCAAAAAATTTTGGTGGCCCGAGGCGGGCCACCAAATTTGCCCTTTTTTGAAATTTGGTGGCCCGACTTTCATTTTTGGTGGCCCCGGGCCACCGGGCCACCGTTAGTGTCGAGCCCTGTATATATATATGTATATATGTATATGTATATATATATATATATATATATATATATATACTCCTAGATGGGTCATTTGGAAGACATTTCCATTTGTTTTATATGCAAATTTTAAAATACATGTTCAATGGCAATTTACGCAATGGAGACACGAAAATTGTCTCCGTAATGACCAGTTGTCTCCCTAATGAAGACACTTCCCCCCAATATGTCTCCCTAAGGTGCCAACTAGGGATATATATATACATATACACATATACACACACACACACACACATACATATCGCTATGCAGTAAATACCTTTCCAATCTATCGATCCCTCATCATTTTCTTTGTCATTCGCTACCTTATTGTTGGGCATCTATGATAAGTTCTTTAAGCTTTGTCACGTTTGTGATGATTGTTCTGTGGCTGTGGAAGTCAATTAATCTTCCTGGGATAATCATATCAATAAGCCTTTCACATAGGCCTACATTTCACATGCTCCCCAGGGAGTGAGGAGTGAGCACTGTCAGTGCTGATTGGAAATAATGTATCCAGTGAATAATAATAGTCTGTAAAGTGCATTGAGGTACTTAACAAGTGTGAAATGCGCTACTTAGTATGTAAAGACCAGCTATCATTATTATCATTACACGGTGTTACCACCTCTTTTATAGCATCATACATGTTACTAGTCACCTGTAAACAAAGTGCAAGTTTACAAAATATAAACTGACTGCCTCAATCATGAAGTTATCCATATATGATAGGTCCGTACAAAACTATTTGAAGTGACTTAAAAGTAAAGAGCAGATGCCTAGTAATGTCAGGGATAGATTGTATAATACAAGAAATGACAAAGATTTCAATAAAGGATCACACATTTCAACGGTGCAAACATGTTTTTATTTCAACTCTTCAAACACGTAACTAGCAACATATTGTACAGGAAAACATTTGCCAAAATTCTGTCAAGAGGAAAAAAAAAATACACGCATTAATGTTCTTCACAATTCAAATATGCCCTAAGATACATTACTGGTATATTTTTGTGTGCTCCAAATCAACTGAGCAAAATTATCATCCACCGTTAATTGTTCATAGAATTCATGGACCTGCTTAAATCAAACTCTGTATACATTTTCATCAAAACAACTGACATATTTCAGCTACGTCCCCAATAATATCAACCAACGTATACTATAAATATCCAGTAAATCTAGCACTTTCTAACCTTCTAAAATTTTCATTCCAAAAGTCCTAAAATATATGCTATTAGAAAATCATTTTCTTTGAAGTCCCGTGATTAGCATAGGCAAAAATATATTTGATGAAATGACAAGTATAATCATGGAATAGTCAGGATGACGTAACTCATGAGCAGTGTGTATTAAAATTTCGATACTTTATAGCACGAGAGCCATGTGAGAGGCCAAGGTATCATGATCAGTGTTCAATACTAGGCAGACTCAAGCAATTTTCTGACTGGCCTGTCAAATGAAGTTCTGTAGGCTATATCCATAAACGATGCAGAAGAGTTCCAAAAGTCGTCTCAGTTTGATCTCTCTGCGGTAATGTGTTATAGGACATATATGATAAATCTACAGTAAGTATCTCAAAATATCTTCCCCTTTGTGTTTCATTTAGGAAAATTAAACATACCACATGATCTCCAATTTTAGTATTCACTCTTGTAAAATATCCTTCTTTTATTCCTTCTTAGACCTTGAAATTATGAAAGAATATTTGAAACAAACCTATTCGAAGTCTTCATTTTTCTTACCAACATCAACATGATTAGGAGACAACATAAATTAAATTCAGAATATAACTGTTTTTACCTAAATACTCTGAAAATAATTTAGGAGCTAGAACCAAGCCTATCCGTCCTTTAACTTCATTGTACGTTTGTCGATCAACCTTCACTGGCATTCTAAGCGTTCCACTCTCCAATTCAATCTAGCTACTACAATATATGAACATGAAATTTAGAAACTGTGAAATTCAAGTGTGGTCGGCTTTAGACCAACAGATATACATAATAAATTTGCTAAGTAGCAATATTTTCACGTTGGTACAACAAGAGTTGCAAATACATGTACATATCTTCGTCTATTCATTGATACATTGATAATGCTATATGTATGGAAGTAAAATGGAAGGGTTATCAATTGTTCCAAATGGTTGAAATGGCATCACAATCATGCATTCAGTGTTTATCATTATGATACAAACTTTGTCAAGAATGGACAAATCCAAAAAGAATGGAAAACATAATATTTTACAATTCATATCAAAGCAAGTAAAAACAAACCATTATAACTCTTGTACACATTTGATCCGACTAAAATACAAAAAAGAAGAAGTAATGCTTACAAAAATGTTGTCAATGTTTAAGCAGAATGATAGGTACATCCACAAAAAAAAAAAGAGAGGAAGTAATCACGGATGTTTGACACTTATGAAGACAGCATTCATTCATTTGAATGTACATTCGCATTATTGAAACTTTGCGACTCACTAAAAACCTATAAATGGTTCTGATGCAAGATAAATGTTGGAACACGAATTCAAGTATCACACATTTTGCAATAAGATTTCCAGTATTTTCTTTCTGAGGATTTCTAACAAATTGTATATATACACAGCATATTACCTTAAATGACTCAAATATCAAATAATGGTTATTGAATATATTTCAATATTATTGATTGCTACTCTTCCAGAATATAGAATATCCCCAGACATCCTGGAAAATATGATTTTGTTTTTCCTGTCTTAATCAGTACAAAAATTTCACACTCGACATTTTTGTTCCAACTTGATTAAAACTTAGATGTGAATGTTCTCCCTCAATCCCAGTGGCGTTTTGAACATAGATTCCTTGTAGACCAGGACACCACTCTGAGTGCTTCGTTTTTGGAAAATTGATCATTGTGCTGACTGTATATTAAACAGATTACTTCTGATCTCGGTTAATAAACCAACAATCTGGTCTATGGCTTTACCTATCAAGGTACACTCTGATATCGCAATATCCTCTTATTATGACATTAAAAAAAGAATACATATGAAGTCAACAGTTGTTAGATTTGGTGCTATGTAATCTACAAAACACTTTAAGATAAATGCGTTCCATACACAAGTTCATATAAATGCTTAACTTTGTGAGCATTATTTTCTGCAAAAAAAAAAGTAATAAAAGAGACCTAGTCGGTCTACTGCTTGCTCGAGTAGTGGAATTCTACTTTCCACGCATTCATGCAGACTACAACCTGAAAAGAACATAGCACACATGGGGTGCTTTGGGGGCCCCCAGTTGGGGCATTCAGGGGAAATTGCATCCACCTGTCTATTCTGTCACATTGGTGATAACACCTGCCAAGCTTACAGAAAATTTGACCTTGCTTCTTCTTTTTTTTTTTTCAAAAAGAAGATCAACATGTGAAAACTGGTCCCCAATTTTGTTCTGGCCCAAAAGGGGCTAACCCTGTATCTGCTAAAACAAAACTTGAAAGTACACTCCTAAATGTATTTATTCATAGCAAAGACTCTATCATTTCTGGCCTGGAGAATGATATTTGTTTAATAAGATTATATAATTTTGGTTGTTAGGGCACCCTGCGGGGGGTTGGGAGAGGGACATGATTATCATTTAAACAATTGAGATCCCATCATCCTATGGATGTAACCTGTCAAGTTAAGTAAAAATCCATCATGGGGTTTTGAAGGAGAAGCTGAAAATGTGAAAAGTATATGCACAGTAGATGATGCAAAACGGTTGCTGCACGAAGGACCATGAATGATCACAGGCTGAAAATTAATTTCATATTTCTTGCTTCTTATGTTGTTATCTTCTAGACTTTCTTCATGATACATGTAGAATATCACGGGAGAGGGGGTTCTTCTCACTACTTTTGGATGAACATTAGGGAAACATGACATGTTGCCACTGATGTATGAATTTCATACTTGATAGATATTGAAAATCCTGATAAGTCAGAAAGAGACAAAATGGGGTGAAATATCCAAAATATAGCCTACTTGTCATTCATCAATCATGGTGCACAAACACTGTAAATAGATGTCAATCCTTGAAAATACACCTTCTGATAAAACTTTTTGAGAAATAACAATAATGAAATGGATATACAGGATTGTGAGAAAATTAAGCATGCAATGACAAAATATCAAGGTTATAACATGAATGTTGGCAAGTAATCAAACAAAATATCCATTTTGTATTTCAGATGAGATGGTCTTTTTTACCTACCAATACAGAGCCTTCATGATGTTGGATTGTTCTTTCTAACATGTCCATATTTCTTGCTTCTTATGTTGTTATCTTCTAGACTTTCTTCATGATACATGTAAAATATCACAGGGGAGGGGGTTCTTCACACTATGGTGGACAAAGGAAATCAGTTAGTTCTTATGAATTGAAAGGAAAATAGGTTTTGATAATACTTCTGTACATAGCAAATCATAATCTCTATGTAGATTAGATCAAAGTCATAGGGAAGCAACTTTAAAAAAAAAAAATCTCCTTATTCATGCAAGCCACCATAAAAATGTGTAGTGACAAAAACTGCAATCAAGGATGATATACTACATGTGAATTCAACATCATTTCAAAATTGGTGTTCATCTTAAGATCAAACATGACAGATCTGAACACATAGAACTTAACAGCTGAAGATTACTTTTAACTGTGCTCCACTGAGTGTACAACTCACACCAAACGAACTCCATCAGGTATGAAGTTGAGGAGTTCCTTTCTAAGAGGAGGAATGTGTTTCTCTTTCGACAACTGGAGGGCACACCAGAGTTTGGTTCGAGCATCACTTGTGGTTAAGGTAAGAGTCCGTACCTTCTCTACGATGGAGCCATTTCCTGCATCAAAGATATAACATTTTACAAATTGTGTAAATATGCATTTCCAGAGACAATATGATTTAAAGTACAGTTATTGTGAAACACTTCTGGTTGCATAAAACTGTTTACCTGAGAAAACTCAGGTTATTATTAAGTAGTTTTTTTTCCTGTTATTAAGTCAATTGCAGAATCATACAAACCTGAGTTTTCATTTCCCACTAGAGTTTTTTCTCAGGTAAAACGTTTTATGCAACAGGCTCCTTATCTTATTTTGAAGACTAATATGCTTGATTCTTCAGCCAGAAATTATTCAATGTAACACTAGCTGCTAGAGCATATTTTTTATCAACAAACGAATTCATAACTCAGTCCCTAGTACAATTTAGAAAATTCCCTCTGTACCGTAAAACTAGAAGCATTCACAGCATGACATTTTGTGATTCTGACCCGACAACCTTTTTTTTTTCTTTTTTCTTTTCTGCGGCATGAAACTTTAGTGATTTGCCAATGGCACTCAATGCATTGTGTAGACACACACTTTTGTGTGCATTTTACTTTTGAAAATCTTGGCTCCTTGCAAGATTTGCAACAGTTTCATGCATGCAAAAATGTCTGGTTTTACAGTACCACATTCCCCTGAGAATGAAATAAACTGGTGGAGAAATCAAACCTTGTGCAAGATTTCATACCACAGTACTACTTATTATTAAATTCAAGTTTGTAACAGGAATATCACAAATGCTGTAGAATAGCAGTAGCCATAATCATTGCACTTACTGTTTGGTATTGTTTACTAATTTTCTTTTTGTTCATGCACATTTTTTTTTCTTTGCACACAAAACAATATTAGACAAAGAGCAAATATGCTTGGAATATGCCGGATTTGATGTGATAATGGCCCACAAGCAATCTTCCCAATCACAAGGATTGCACTGTACTAGATTATTTGCACAATAATGCATAACTAGGCCAAGTGCAGTTCATTTCACTATGGCTGAAGATAGAGGTAAAAAAAAAATGCCATGAGGACTTAATACATAGGTCTTGCATTCTGAGTTCATATGAAGTCTAGAATGGTATATGACAGAGCACGCACAATCAGTTATGATATCTAAAGCATACATAGAACATTGATTTCCCACGGATAAACTTAGTTATGCTGCATAACGAGGCAATACAATGAAAAACAATGAGCTTCAATTTGGACAATCACAGAATCATACGTTATGAAGGCGCTACCAGGTATTTTCATGTAAGTCAATATTATGTACTTTTGATGATGCCTCATTAGTTTTACTAACTCTTTATGTGCCACGTTCACACGCCCAACTCAGTGGATGGCGTGCCAAGTTCGCATATTCTGATCAAACGCACAAACCCACCCAAACCTATCAATAAATTGCCAAAAGTCACAATACACTGAAAGCGTTTCTCGTGCTTCCCATCCTGTCACACGTAGCTCGTATTTCATGTGTTGATTGACCATCAGGCAGTATTCCAATTCCATAGTGAATTAGATTCACTATGGAATTGGAATGCTGCCTAACGGTAAAATCAACACATGAAATACAAGCTACATGTGACACTTTGGTGGTAAATTCTAAGTTTCTGTCACTGTTACGTTTTGTGCAAAAGTCATGGCTCTACAATAGCGTCGCTACTGGTCATTTGAAAGAAAAACAATCACAGAGTTGTCATGCAATTTACATCAAGCAGAGCTTGACAGTTTCTATACAACTTTGCTCTTTACATGTCCATAGTAACAAAACTCTACAAAAGTTACATGGATTTGAGAAACAGAATGTTATACCAAAGCATGACTATGTTGCTGTCTCAGAATGATATGGCACACAGGGGAGTTTTACACCATGGCACATAAAGAGCTAATTAACAGCCTTTGATACAAATAAATGGCATATCTGAATACCTTGATTCAGCATACTCTTCCCCTTTGGATTATGGCAGAGTTCAGCAGTGCGATGAGCCTCAACAGCTTGGATGGCTGACATCCACTTGTCTAAGCAGGTCTCGATGTTGGGGTGGAGTGCTCTGGAATTCAAGCCCCCAATCTTACTGAGAAGGGTTGTCATCTGCATAACACACATCAAAAATATCTAACCCATCAGATCAGGTAAGTACAACTTTTGACAAACAATGTTCAATTCATTTCAATTCATTTATATGTTACAGGTTATTGTTTTTTTTTTCCTAACATATTTCCTGATTAAACCTGAATGGTGCTCCCAATTCCACAGATGTGATCGACCAATGCTGCTCCAATGTTGGAGAAAAATATTGAATGCCAATCTATTTCAAAGAATCTTAGGTGTAAACTTCTAAATTGGCCATACTTACTAAACTATTCTAACTTTGTTGTTTTTTTTAAACCCACTTTGATTACAAAAAGAATACAAATACCTTTGTCACAAAGTCAAAAGTTTCATTTTCAGGTATCATTTAGATTGATATTATGCAAAATTCTTGCATCACAACAATTTGTTTCTTTTTTTGCCACTCTTTATACTTGCTCACCCTGCTGTGCTCTCTGTACTCTTCAACAATAAGCTGGTCAACAGGTGAAGGGTTAGGTGGGAGAGAAGGTACTGCGATGGTATTGGAGCTGGAAATGCGTTTCCCAGGATTCATCCTCACAAGTTCAGACTCTGTCTAAATTGGGGCATAGTAAAACAGACAGACTACGATTATCTACATAGGATTGCTTGCTGCATATTGAACAACGAGACAATCATGTTGTAACATCTTTATAGTCACATGCTGAATTTCTTTACACTTCTTTACTCTTGATTACCTAGTACTCCAGATATTGTATAAATTACATAGGCACAGGTAATATTGTGCTGTTGAAAATGCACAATTACTCAGACTGACACAAATCAAAATCTTGTAATAAACTGAATGACAAGAAATCAATGCCTTTAAAGGTGGCTGATATTTATTTTTTCATCGTATTGATACACGGGATTAAGATTCATGTATCAAAAATTTCATTTCAACCCCCCCCCCCCCCCCGCAAAAAAAAACACCCCTAGATGCTGACATTTTCACATCTACTGAAGACATTAACAGGTTTTGGTGGTCGGTCAATGCTAATTTGTTGGTGAAATATCACTGTGAGAAATATTTGTGGAACATTTGTGTGGCCCATGATAGATTACATCCACCTACAATATATTGATCATTTTCTGTCATTTTTTTCATATTCAAAACAAATGCACCATATGATATACAGTATCTATTATGACCCCTTTTGTTAAACCATTGGATAAAAATTCCTGATGAGATCGAAGTAATCTGCACAACAACATCTATGAGAAAAAAGGTAGCAAATAAATGCAAACACAAACCTTTCTTCGCTCTTTTTCCAGATTCTGAAGCTGGTACTGGCAGTTCTCTATTCCCGAGGAAATTTCTCCCATTTCTGCGGATGGTGATAGGCCTACAGGACTGTTGGGCAGAGAGGAGTAGTTCTCTGCAAAAATAGCCTTCTGTTGATACCCTATGTTCAGGGGTTGGTTTCGTTTCAACCAACGGGGGACACAATTTTGTTTCCCATTGAATTGGAAATGGTCATTGAAATCTTGCCTCTGGTATCCCGATACCATTTGGGAATTTGCTTGAGGCCTCGGGTAATTATTTGTGAATAGGTGCCTTGGTTGAGTCTGCCAGCGTGGAACCTTCTGGTAATTTGACAAAATTGGGTCAGGCACTGTGCCATATGATTGCCCTGGCATTACCGGTGTGAAATTGGCTGCTTGGGAAACTTTTGGAGGGTAACCACCCATGGCACAAGCATCAATGGATCTCGGAGAGTGGGATAATGGAGGGGTGTGGCAGCCTGAAATGTTCATATTAGTTTTGAACCCTTTCAAGGCAGGGATCTGTGACTGGTTCTGATTTTCGTAGTTTTGGTTCATTCCAGTGCAATTTGGCAAGACTCTTGGTGAATGGGTGTTGGAAGAGGACCGGAAGACATTCCCCTCTAGTGGGGAAGGCATGTTTCCAAATTCTGGATTGGAGTTAAATCTTTGAGGTGGAGGTTGGATATCCCTGACAGAAATATTGCCCATGGGGAAATCAGAAGATGGGTATCGAACTTGTGGGCTCTGACTGATGTTAGGTGGGACATTAACCATCTCAGGGTCACTTCTTGACATGGCTACATTTGGCCAACCAATCTCATCTCCCGAACTGTAGCTTCCAGCAACGGAGCTGCGAGGTGAGCCCATTCCATTGTAAAGATTCTCGTCTTCAACTAGAGTACAAGACAAATGAAAAATACAAGAATACACACCATATATATTATATCATGGTTATTAGTATGAAGAGACTTCAGCCTGTAAAAACCCTGTTTGGAGTTGGAAAATTCTCTTTGAATCAGCAATTGACTTACAACTGAAATAAGAATGCACTTATCAATTCTCTCCAACAACAACAAATGCAAATCATGATTTAATCAGTGGAACAATGATTTGATTGAAAAAAAACCCTCATTAACAGATTTAAGGTCGAACATCACATATTATGCTATGAGAGGTTGATAAAGATTTAGATATAAAGAGGGCATATGTTCATTGGTTTGTTTTTTTAATTCTTAAAAACAACAACTGACATTTCTATCACATAATTCTGAGCACTATGAAACAGAAATTAGATTATTGTACAAGACATTTTATTAAAGAAATTAAACAATAGCGATTAGCACATAACTTTTCTGACATTTTACAAGAACAGCATACCAAGGCATATCCACGAAAAGAAGAAGAAGAAGAAAGGGACTGTGGTTGGCAGCATTACAGATTTAGTTTGACAGTTCCCTTCAGTAATAAAATGCATTTTATGATTAACTAGCAGAAATTCTAAAAGCTGTTTGGCTATTTCTATGGGGTTATAATATCAGAGTTTATGAGTAGCAGCAGGTAAACTCTTTGAATTGGGAATGGAACATATAATTTACACTTTGTGTTTGTGTAAATCACCAGTTTGTTCCATATCTTTCATAATGAGATTTGTTTTGGGAGGCACAGTTTGATGGAGTTTTCAGGGTTTGTTTATGGCTTGGCCTTGCCTCCATAAATCATTAATATGATGTGGGATATCTTGCTTGTGAATTAATTTACTCTGATGTAGGGCCTACTTGTGCTGTCTAGCATACCAGAAACAGTAGGCATGGCTGCTTGTGCAGAATACTCTCCACGAGGTTTCTCTGGAGTGAAGGGTGCCTGAAGAGGAAAATTCACTTCCACAGAGTTTTCCTGCAAGTTCCTATTCTTGTGCATCCACGCCAGTGCTTCCTGGATGATTTGTGTTGATGACATTGCACTCAGGTCTGGCATAGGTGCTTGCTCACACAGACTAGCCCTGTTTTCCAGATATGACAAGATTCCAAAACGAAAAATGTACTGTGTACATGTATTTTTTCTAAGACTACTGACAGATCAATTAAGTACAGAGACTTCATTAGCATGCAAGACCTTATATCAATTAAGCTTATTCAGACATGTCAATTTATTCCCAAATTAAAGCTAACAGTGGCTATTTACTAATAGATCATTTTCAGCTTGTGATAGCTGTGTAAATTCAGAACACCAGCTGTTCATGACTGACATGGCGTGACTCAAGATTCTAGTATCTGGGTGGTCTTGCTTCAGAAACTGATCGGTTTGGATTGTATAAACATTCAACTTGTGAAGACTGTAAACTGCTCTATCATAATGAAGTCCTTGGGACCGGCAGTTTTTGTTTGTTATGTAAAAATGCCGTTCGCGTGAACAAATAAGGTAATGGCAATAATGATTTTAAGAACTGAATGTTTACTTCTTTGGAACAAATTTTCATTATAACCAAGTTCATTATAATGGGAGTCCACTGTACTCTGAGAAAAGAAAATGAATTAGTTGATGCAATTTTTACCCATTTTCCACTGCAAGATTGTGCAACAGCTCCTCAGTGAGTGTGAGTTCGGTGTCCACACAGTCACTACTGGGGCTTTCATCCTCTGTCGCAAGGATCTTATTTACCAAATCCTCAAAGGATCTGTCTGGAGCACCCTCTGAAGAAAGCTGGTTGTCATTGGGCACCATAGACTGGTTCTGGGTCGTCTCGTGGCACATTGAAGAGTTCAGAGTTTGCTGCTATCACAAAAACAACAACAACATCATTTAAAACCACTACTACACTCAGTTTGATTACTGACACTATTTCATTAAGGTGATAGGCTCCAGCCTGGGCAATATAAACAACTCTTTTATGAATACTGAGTAAACTCTAGGGTAATATCATCATCCAGTGAAAGAGGTATTGTCTCCTTTTTCAGTGAAAATTTCGAAATAGTTGAAATACGAGGGCTATGAACACTCTAAAGCAAGGGACACTGTACACATGTCAACCCCTTGTAATCAAGCACTACAATAATCCAACAGAGACATACAAGTCATGTTTCAAGAATCTTCAGTCCCTCATAAAAAGTGCATCAAAATTAATGTCACAACTGGATTGCTACAAAACTACAGCACAACTGATGACAATTAAACAGATTATACAAAAAGAAAAACATCACTTATAATTTTTGGAGAAGAGATAAATATGAGACACATACATTATTATATCTGCCTTTTCAATCTAAATGAATTTGATGTTCAAAAAAAGTTAGGTTTAATCCACAAGGACTGACTTTCTATGTAGAAACTCCAAGTGTCTAGACACCAAGAAAATCTTTAGGTAACCTAGAACTCTAGATATCATTCTATACAGTAGAGTCCGGTTGTAACGAAATCCTCGGGACCTGCAGCTTTCTTTCGTTATACACTGTATCGAAGTTTCGTTATAAGGGAACAAATAAACATTAAAAAACATAGAGCAGATAATGTTGCAGCCTGGATTTTAACTTTGTTGTAACCAGAATTTTGTTATAACTGTGTTCCTTATAACGGGAGTAGGCCTATACTGTATTCACTATAATAATTATTGTCTGGAGTCTAGATCTCTAGGAAGGGTAGATTAGTGATAACAACTTACTACAGTCAATGGTAAATAATTTGTTTAATCATAAATAAAATGCATGTACCTTTCCAGCAAAACTGAAGCTGTCAACATTGTATCCTTCCTGGCACCGGCCTGGATTCCAGTAATGAGAGGATCCCACTGGAGCACTATGAAGAACGTCTGCTTGCATTGTCGCTGGGTGTGCCTGTTTTATCAAAATCAAATTGATCAATCCCTATTATAAAAAGGAGATAAAAGAATAAAAGTGAATAGTCAAGGTAAAGCCAAAGAATTACAAACTTATCATTTATAGTTCTACAACATTGATCTGGTGGACACTGACAAGTTTACAGATACAATTTAGCAACAAGTCTTGAGTGAATTGTCAATCAGAATGTCAAGTGCACCTTAGCATTTAGCATTTTAAATTCAACAAAGAGTACCGGTACTCAGTAATGTCTAGATCTAGACCCACACTAGACAATGTAGAATAGATCTAGACCTAGTCAAGACATTTTTTTTTCTCTCTGAAAGAGTGTCACAAAGTTGAGTAATCAGAGTTTTTTGTTTTTGTTTTTGTTTTTTATAATTCCGTTTTTTAGCCAGAAGGTTCCGAAAAACAATGTTTAAAGTCAGTAAGTGTAAGACTCTAGACAGTGCTACCTTGATTTTTAGATCTGTCTTGTAGGCCTAATTGATCAGGCAATGGTTTTTGGTCGATAGCGTGTGCAAAGTGCTATTGATATAGGTATATTTAGTAATAGAGGTTCAGTGAGTTCTAGTTTTGATGAGTGAGGAAAGGGGCGGTAATTAAGGATGGTGGTGTGCTGGTATTTATCAAATTTCAACTTTAGTGGCTAATCAGATGACATCGATGTAACCGTGTCTATTGTTAAGATGAAAGTCCAATGTATTCAACTTCAAATTCAAATGATTTTGTTTCCACATAAAGTAATACAAAGCAACAATAATGCTTGCATGAGTACATAATATTTCAAGGAATTTTGAATTACATAAGCTTCAACAAAACATGGATACAATCATGATAACATCAGCTTTTGTTTTTAGATAAATAAACTAGAACTATCACTCAATGCGATAAATACCCCCACCCAACACTGAGGGAGTTAGCTCAACCAGCATTAACTTTGTATGCTTTTTATTGAAAAAAAAAAGAAACCATGGCAATGTATTTGCCATGGCAACGCATTATGCAATACTAACGAAAAAGGTGTCTTGCACATCTTCCTTTGATAGCGGTCACACATGCCATATTTGGGGTCAATTGCTCAAAAAAATTAGAGAGTAGTTGGATTCACAATTTTTTGTGAAAATATGCCATTACCATGGCAATGTATTATGCTATACTAACGAAAAAGGTGTCTTGTACATCTATCTTTGATAGCAGTCATGCATGCCAAATTTGGGGTCAATTGCTCAAAAAATGAGAGAGTACTTTGATCCACAACATTTCACAAGATTTGTTAAAAATGTGCTGTTGCCATGGCAACGCATTATGCAATACTAACAAAAAAGGTGTCTTGCACATCTTCCTTTGATAGCAGTCATGCATGCCAAATTTGGGGTTAATTGCTCGAAAAATGAGAGAGTAGTTCAATCCACAAGATTTTACAAGATTTGTTAAAAATTAGCTGTTGCCATGGCAATGCATTATGCAATACTAACAAAAAAGGTGTCTTGCACATCTTCCTTTGATAGCGGTCACACATGCCAACTTTGGGGTTAATTGCTCAAAAAATGAGAGAGAAGTTTGATCCACAAGTTTTTATGAAAATATGCCGTTACCATGGCAACGTATTATACGATACTAACAACAAAGGTGTCTTGCACATCTTCCTTTGATAGCAGTCACGCATGCCAAATTTGGGGTTAATTGCTCAAAAAATGAGAGAGTAGTTCAATCCACAACATTTTACAAGATTTGTTAAAAATTAGCTGTTGCCATGGCAACGCATTGTGCAATACTAACGAAAAAGGTGTCTTGCACATCTTCCTTCGATAGCGGTCACACATGCCAAATTTGGGGTCAATTGCTCAAAAAAATTAGAGAGTTGTTCGATCCACAAGATTTTGCAACGGACCGACCGCCCGACTGACCGACCGGCCACCCGACCTCAGAGTGATTCCTATATACCCCCCCCCCCTACACACTATGTGTGGGTGGGGGTATAACAAGCAAATATAATTATTTTTGGTAGCTCTATAACTTAAGGAAAAGAAGAATTCACAAGATAAGCAGAGCTTGTAAATTTTGTGAATTACTCTGGAAGATGAGAGCATCTCAAAATTCATCAAGGACACCAGCTACGTATGATAATTATGACATCAGGCGAAACAAACAGAAAGAAAGGAATATGACAAGGACAAGAATGAAAGCAAGGATGGAACATACAGGAAAACAAACTAAGGATAGGAATAAGAAAGAGAGGAAGGGAAACACAAACAATGGTCTACAATTCGGTTTTTAGGAAAGGTTGCTAAGGCATGGATAGAAACTTGAAATTCAATGAAAATTTGCCAAAAAATGAAACACAAAGTCTAATATTGAAGAAATTAGTTATCATTTATTCATTTGTTTGTTTGTTTTTATGAGAATGACAAAAATTATTCAATTTATTTGTTTGTTTGTTTGATTGTTTTTGTGAAGATGCTAAAAGAATTTTTTTTCAGTTTTGATTTTTTTTTAATGGAAGAATTAGAGCATCTTGAGTGTTGTCAAGGCTGTTCCAGAACCTTAGGCCAGTTAAAACGAATGTGTTTTGGGCAAGAATAGTTTTTAATAATGATAAATGATATTCTCTAGAGCAGAACGTCCAGTAGGAATTTTCTGATTGTGTAGATCTACTGCATTGTTGCGACAAAAGATTTGATCAAATATTTGTTGTAGGTTTTTACTATTGTATTCAAACATAAGTCGACCCAGCTGAAATAAATCATTTATCTTCAGTAGATCTAGAACTCTTTCTAGATCTAATCTATTATCACAAAACAAATTGTCAGCTACAGGGTGGTCCACAACTTGACATTTTAGCATGTTGCAAGCTCAGAATCTGAGAATATTGCAGAAATTGAATATGCGAGGAGCGCACACAATGAGTACACAGTACGCAATATTTTGCTGCTTATCTCTCTTTGTGCTGCTTACATTCAATGTTCTCTCTCATGTTTTGCACACAAATATCTAAAGTACCTGGTAGTTTGATGTTTCTTATGTTATGCACATGTTTCGCACATTTTTTAATACTTTTACTTTGAGCTTGTTGCAAATTCTTGAGGATGTTGCATAGCATGTTGCTGGCTTTTTAGGATGTTGCACAAGAATTTTAGCATGTTGCAGCGACATGTTAAAACCCCTCGTGGACCACCCTGAGCTAGATCCTAGGCCCAACGTCATAAGAGTTAAGACTGACAAGTTAAGAGTTTAAAGAAGTCTAACGATAAACCTAGTTTCTAGAAAGATTCTAACATTAATAGAACCTAGTGACAGGCGTGATTGTTGTGGACCCTACTACTAACGTTAGTACTAGAATGTCTAGAAAAACTAGTAGTAGTAGAGTGACCCTTCGCTAGCGGTCTAGACAGTTTATTCATTCAGTGTTGTAGAAACCAAAAAAATAAAAAATAAAAAAATAAATACCGTAGTTATGGGTAAACTCGGCCTAGCGGGTAAAGTCGGCCGCCAGCGCGCACAGTACAATTTTATGTACTGTGCGCGCTGGCGGCTGACTTTACCCGCTAGGCCGAGTTTACCCATAACTACGGTAAATGAAATGCCACAGCAGTCCCACTCCCAGTGCTAATGACGAACCTTTTAAGCTGTCAAACATTAGACTAAAACATTAGAACTCCCAAGATCTAGAATTAACACTTATTGTCTATAACAGTTAGTATTAAGACCCAACTACGTTGGAACGTCAGAGCAAGGCCCCTAACTAACGTTAGGGCTAGAGTAGAAGTAGAACAAGGTCTAACATATTAACTAGGGGGTCTAGACTATACACAGCCCAGTCGCCGTATTAAGCTCGCACAGCGTCTGGTTGGTGTGGGCTAAACAAGGTCTAATGGTTTATAGTCTAACGTTAGATCTAACCCACACACATTTTAACAATATTAACGTTAGACCTAACTTTTAATAGATCTAGAGTTTCTACACTCTAGTCTACGTTAGGTTTAGTTTTCTTACACAACACTAACACTCAACAGTATTCACACTAACACTAGACTAGTAACAGTAACGACCGTTATAGAGTAATGCACTTGTCAATGTAATGACTCACCCCACTACCCCCGGACATGGGTGCGTCATTTCCTCGTTTGGTCCGTCAAATTTGTGACCCAGGTGTGCGTCATTTTACCAGCTATGTCCGTCAAATTTTTGACCGAGAGGTGCGTCAAAATCCCATCATTGTCGTCAAATTTTTGACCGAGGGGTGCGTCATGGTACGTCACTTGGCTATGGAAAATAACACGCATTATTCTGAACCGAGGGGTGCGTCATGGTATGCACTTGGCTATGGAAAACTGCACGCATTTTTGCACGCTACCAGTACACACGTACGTACCGCGAGTGAATTTACAGTGAGCGCTTTCCCGCGGCGGCAAGTGAAAATCAAAGTCGGGAAGCGTTTTGGAGTAGGCCCGAATCTGGCAAGCAAAATGATTTAAAAGCCACCCTTTCTCCTCACATTTTCTTTCCAACAAACTCATGAAATCACGCATACTCAATCTCAAGCCAGACGGACTGTTCAGCGATATAACGATTTCAACCTCACAGTACTAAATAGTAAAATCAAAGATCGTATACGGAATTCCGTATACGATCTTTAGTATACCGTTGCGTGGTGCGTACTAACTGCGCGTACCTGCAGTATAGTAGCAGGCAAGTCGAGTGTCAGTGGTGCGCGACTCGCTCGCTAACGCTGTGCAATTCGCAAGTGAGCAGCGTGCTCGTTATTCCTCATCGAACGTACATCGTCCATGTGTTGCATTCAACCGGACTAGAAATGGCCGCGCACATACAGCGCATCTGCAAGACAAGTCATGGCCAGGTGACTATGGATTGCATGCACACATATATTCGGAATATCGTAGCAGCAGAGTGATGTACGGTGAATGACGGTACGGTGCTTACAGGGCCAGGGTAAGGGAAACTTGCCGAAACTTTGGCAAATTGTGTTTACGAACCGAAAGAAAATTAAATTGCGTGAATAAAGCGTATGCAAAAATCCTTTCAGTATTTACGGGGTGCGTCAAATGTACCGAGGATGTCCGTCAAGAAAGTGACCTAGGTGTTCGTCAAAAACCCCGTGTTGTCCGTCAAAAAAGTGACTGTGGTGTTCGTCAAAAACCCCGTGTGGTCCGTCAAAAAGTGACTGTGGGGGTGCGTCAAAAACCCCGTGTGGTCAGTCAAAAAATGACCATGACGCACCCATGTCCGGGGGTAGTGGGGTGCGTCATTACATTGACAAGTGCATAACGGACCCAGTTTGTGGCATGTTTGAAGGCCTTTTCAAGGGTATTCAGATTCTAGTAGTATTCTGGTAAAACGGGAAACAGAAATTAAATAATTTTTTTTTTTTTTATTGGAAGAGGTACCATATTGGAAGAGGTACCAAAGGCCTCTTGACACTGCATCAAAATTTTATGGTGGACAATTACCCTAGTCAATCAATTCAATGCAGAAAATTTGCAACCAAGAGGACCCGGTTTGCGGCAGGGGTCCAGTTTGCAGCACCCCACACAAAAATGTCCCCTGATTTCTTCACGAACATTAAAATTTCGCAAAAACAAAATATTTTTTGATGGTCCAACTAGTTTTCAGCTTGTTACAACACTTTATTTGGATTCATTATCTCGATCCTTCACGATTTCATAGTTTTTCAAGATCGCATGTAGACCTATTTCATCAATTTCCACCCATTTTGACATGTAAAATAGTCCCCGCTAGATCTATGTGTGTAGGGTTGGGGGTACCACGTATCGACACCCTAAGGATCTGTAGCTTGTTTATTCTAAAAATATAATACAAATCCGCCTAATTCTTACCTCAAATATGCCATAAATACTGCAGTTTTGAATGTCGTGACCGTCTCGTTGATTATGAATCTCCGTTTTAAAATAGCGCAATTTTAGTGCGTGCGTTCCGTTTTCTTCGCGCAGCTAAAAAGGGAACCTTGCGATCGACACCCCCTCTCCTCCATAGGTATACACGTGAATTTCACAGCATAGGTATACACGTGAATTTCACAGGCCATAGGTAATACACGTGAATTTCACAGCCATGCGTCATTACTGATCGGATGTGTAATTTTTAGCTTGGTTTGTTTGAGTTTGATTTTCGTTTCTTCGTTTTTATTGTTTTTATAGCTAATGACACTTAATCCCGCGCGTACTTTTTTGTTCTATACGCAAACAGCCATGATACGCAGGGTGTCGATGGGAAGGTGCCCTGTCGATAGGTGGTGCCCCAATCCCACAGGGGTGCCGCAAACCGGACCCATCCCCGACATTTTGGTCACTGTTGCAATCCTCAAAACTGACAAAGGAAATGAATTTTAGAATATTTAACACAGTTACACGAGGAATCCTTAGTACCATGCCAAGCCTCTTTTCATAGTAGGCCTAATATTTTGTATAAAGATACAAACAAGGGATGATGGTGGTTGCCTAGCAACAGAACAAAATCTTAATGTTTTGTTAACTCAGTTAAGAAAGTCATACTTTTTTAAAAACAGCATGACACAGACGGTTTAACTTAGAATTATGAAGGCTATCATCCGAGTTAGTTCATGATTCTGGTATCAAAAGAAAGCTCTTCAGTTGCTCTTCAAATAAAACAATTTAACGTTAGAAAAAAAAAAAAACCTTCATCTACTTTTGAAGATATTATGGTTAGATATTCCTAGGGGTGCCGCAAACTGGACACCCCTGCAGCAAACTGGTGCCCCGACTCTATGATCTTGGTTCTTGGTCTAACGTTAGATCTTAAAACGCTAACGTTAGGCCTATTAACGTCAATGATAGTGTTACTGTAACGGTGTTAGAGCTTCTAGATAACAACTGTCTATGTCTAACACTTAGATCTAGTCTAGATCTAACCGTTAGAGTCTAACCTTAGTTGCGAATGTTAGAACCTAGTGTTTATAGAATTCTCGTCACTGTTTTTAAAAGTGTCGAGCCCTAAATAATTGCCTATTTTGCTACCCTAACGCTGTTAAACGTGTTAGCGTTAGATAAGATCTGACGTTATTGTCATGCCGTTGCGGCGTTATAAAAATGGTGCGAATGCAACTGTTATTTAACCATGTTAGTTAGAAATCTAACGTTATAACTTAGTGTTGGTGATCTAACGTTAACTGTAATGTTAGGTCTACATTCGTGTTAGAAAAGAAGGTGCTGTCAATCCGAACATTGAATTAACCAACACTGAATAGAAATTAGAATTAGACACATGATGTACGTCTAGGGGCTTAGCTACCCTGTTTGCAAAATGCGTTAGACTAATGTTATTTAGATCTAGATTCTAGCTCTATTCTAACTAGATAGACCCTAACCAACATGTAGAATCTAACGGTTAACGTTAGACCATAAACGTTGTTAGAATTGAAATAGAAACTTGTCTAAAAAAACGTCAGAGCCCCATCTAACACAGTCAGTCTCTCTAACCTTATATTTTTTAGAAACAAACATAGATCCAGATACCCTAGATAACAATTAACAAACATGTTATTGCTAGAACCTACGTAAAAAAATATTGTTAATAATAACGTTGTCGGGGTACCTGTAACCTGCTAAAGTGCGATGGTTTTCACAGCCACATTTGCGAAGGATCGATCCACGAGATGGCCGCACTGCCTCGCACGTCACATACGATTTGGGGATTTTGGAGCCGCCGGCGTCGTCGGCTAGCTGTCTGCTGTCGTCGTCAAAAAGTCGATGTGGTTTTTCAACACTTTTGACACGCGCGCACGTCCACAGACAGGTTAGCCGCCAGTCGTTGCAGTGAGCACACGATGAAAATAACACAGCTATCTAGGGCGGCCCACTTGAAACACGCACAGACGACATCCCCCAGCTGAATTCCCTTTCGCGCTCGTGGGCTAGGCTCGGCTGCACGCTTTATGCACTCAGCGCTAGCGCTGGTAAACAAAGCAAGAGACGCACCCGATGTCGCGTCGCACGCGATATCACACGCGCGCTCTGGCTTTATGATAGCGCGTATGATGCTAAAAATAAAACTGATACTGGTACGAACACCGAAGATCCTTAGGAGGTCATTAGAGGTTATTCACCTTGCATGACTGTATGTAAACATACCGTTAGTAGTGTAGGCCCTAGGCTAATGTAGGCCTTGTAGGCAACACACGGAAACACACATTCAACACACGGAAATGATAAATATGATATATCCTGTTTAAGCCTGAAAATTACACAGTGCGTATCGATACTAGTACCACAGAATTGAGCTCGGATAGGGTGCACCTTGCGGGGGATGGGGGGGGGGGGGGGAGTGAAGGGGCGCAGATCAGGGGAGGGGGAGTCCCCGCCCCACACACAGTTTTCGGTCTTGCAAAAATTTAGGCCTATTATAAGTATCAACTGCCCCCCCCCCCAAAAAAAAAAAAAACAAAAAACAAAAACAAACAAACAAACAAACAAACAAACCCAACAACAACAACAACAACAAATCTTTCGAGGCACAAAATATAGTTCCATTCGAAGCCTGAGCTGCAAGCATTAGGCCAAAGTTGCAGTTTATGGTGCACGGTGGCGGACGGTGAGTTATTGGCTCCCGTCTAAATTATACTTTTTACTTTTGTCCCTGACCCGGGGGGCGTTTTTTTTTTTAAGACGGCACAGATTGGGGCATGGCGCGTGTTAAACCTATGGGAAAAACGTTCGGTTAGGGTTTTTGGTTATGGTTATGGTTAGGGTTAGGGTTAGGGTTGGGGTTAGGGTTAGGGTTAGGGTTAGGGTTAGGGTTTGATGGTTAGGGTTAGGATTAGGATTAGGGTTACGTTTAGGGATAGGGTCCCCGATAGATTTTTAGTTTCCCCAATCTGTGCCGTCTAAAAAAAACACGCACCCGGGGGCCCGTTTCATAAAACTTGTCATCAGTGACAAGTTGTCATAGATGTGACAAGCTACTGAAATCCTTGCATCTGATTGGCTGAGAGCAAACTTGTCGAAATGTGGCAGTTGTCACTGATGACAAGTTTTATGAAACGCCGCATGGTGGGTAAGGCCATCTTTATACTGTTGGGACAACTTTTTTGGTACTTTTGCAATGGTCAGTGCGGTCACGGAATGCGCTCGGTGACTATAGGGAAGGGGGGGGGGTTCGGGGGGGGGGGCATTTCAGCAAGCATTTCATCAGATATTCTCAATCTGAATAATTTGCTCTAAGCCAATCAGATGCAAAGATTTTAGGAGCTTATACAACAGAGTCAGGAAAAAAAAAATCTGGACAAGCGCTCGTTTGATATGAAATGCGCCCTCTCCCGGCCCTGACTGTATGCAGTACTTCGTAATTTTGATGAAAAAAAAAAAATCCGTGATTTGTGTTTGTATTTGGCTAATGTAGTCTACATAAATAGGCTAGTTTAGTCCCACATAGGACACCTATAGGACCTTGAGGAAATTAGCGTAATACAAATCTTAAGATTGGCATCGCGATCGTTTACTTTTCCCGCTACTTTGTATTCTAATACATACAGGGCCTAAATTGTCATACGTGTGAATCCCGCTACCAGTAAGTATCTGACCAGTGTCATCTAATCTGTTAACGCTGTAATTCACTTTAAGCCCTAAACGACTTCTGAGATAAACCACGGTGTTTTCTCGTCCAAAGAGTTAAAAGTGCCCCCCATGTGCCTACAAAACCCACATTGACTGCCATTTCCAAAAAAGACGGTCTAATCTGGTACGAATGGAATCAATAGGTCTTTCCGCCAAGGGAGGAGGTTATGTTTTCGTTAATACAGGTACCACTGTACCTCTACCGTTGGTTTGTTTGTTAGTTGTTTGTTTGTTTGTCTGTGTGCAAAATAACTCAAAAAATTGCGCACGGATTTGGATGAAACTTGCAGGAAAGGTTGAGAATGACAAAAGGAACAGATAATTAGATTTCTGTAGTGATCCGGAAATTTTTATGGATCTTATGAAGGATTTTCGATATTTTGGCAGGTAGGGTCAATGACCTTGGGAGTTCAAGATGCGCATTTTTTAGGTTTTCATGCGCGCGCTAAAGTGCGTGCTCTAGTTTCTGCTAGGGCGAGGTGCGACGCGCAGATGAGGATTTATGACGTAACAAAGGCTTCTATATTGGGATATCGGGCTATTTTTCAACATGCGTATGTATTGATGAAAATCACTGATCACAATCGAAGAGAAAGATCATCGGTGGAATTATAAAGCCAAAACATAGTCATCGTCATCATCGTGAGTATAGCTGCTTGGCGGAGATCTGCACTCTAAGAGTGCTTTTCTCGTTTATCACTATAGTAGGCCTGAATGGATTTGCCGAAATCTTCTCACAGCTTCAAGTTGTTCAAGTTCAAGTTGATTTATTTCACTTCCAACTAACAAATAATAAGAAATACAAAGAAACGCTCATATACACAGACGTCATGAAATCAGTACCACAATGCGATGAACAGAATAACATTGTAAAAGAGATACAGGTAAATAGATACAAATAACTGTTACGTCACTGTGGTAAATGCATAAACAA
The DNA here is from genome assembly GCF_040938485.1 of Diadema antillarum. NCBI lineage: Eukaryota > Metazoa > Echinodermata > Echinoidea > Diadematoida > Diadematidae > Diadema > Diadema antillarum. The sequence continues at coordinate 999,394 of NW_027271999.1, forward strand.
TATTGCTGGAAATGGAGGGGACTGCTAAAAAGCAGAGCTTGTAGAATGCAGTCCCCTCATAGAGAAAAAATATAATTGCAAAAAACAACAACAACAACAAACAAAAACAAACAAAAACAAACAACAAACAAAACAACAACAACAACAAACAAGCTTGTTATTTTGATCACCCTTGCATTTGTATAACTTGTCTTCTTTCTGTCAAGTGTCTGTTGTAGACATGAATGAACTGCTCATCTTTCGGCACAGGACTATCATTATGAAACAAATTACTCAGTTGACGAGAGCCACTCAACCACGTTCATATCAAATACCATACACTGTACTCGCATACTCGATTACTGGATCGCGCGCATCGCCTGGAGCCTTCTGGAATAAAAGTCGGTTTTCCTACTATTATTATTTTTCTCAAAATACTCCAAACCGACTCATCATTCCGGCAAACCGCGTCAGCCAGGTAAGTTTCTTAGTGGACTCTTTCGATATATTGCAAGAAAAAATGAAATGGTGCTAGATGGGTTCTCAAGCACTTACCGAAACTTAGTTTTCACTTTAAAGAAGAAGAAGAAGAAGAAGAAGAAGAAGAACAGCAAAGAGGCGTTGCAGCGCCATCTGTGCAACATGTGATCACAGTGGCTAGTCTTTGTTCTTCATATTTTATGAGCTTAAATATATATGTAAATAAACTGTACAATGAAATAACACAGTCTTCAAGAATCTTCCGCTATTTAAGGAGACATACTTTTAATAACCAGACGAAGAATAAGAAGAAGAAGAAAAAGAAGAAAATCATCACTCGGAGAGCGGTATAAGGACCTCCGCCAAGCCAGCAACTTGCACCGGCGGCACCCATACACGCAGGTACGCATGCAGTTTCCCAGTTTTGAAAAGAAGTCTTTTGTTTACGTCATCAGCTTACAGCCTCTACTACTCTCTTACAACAGCCGGGTTCACACGTACAAATTAGCGGAATGACGCTCATCCCGAGTTTTTTTTTTTTTTTTTTTGCGAGCGTCCACACGTACCAAATTAGCAAGATAGCGATCGCGATCGGTATCCCGCTAATTTGGCGAGCGTCCACACGTACCGAATTATCCCGCTAATTGCCGATAGAGATAACAGCAAAGCCTGCAAACTGGGTCACACAGCGCCCTTTTCTATCACTGCCTGCGCGCATTTACCTTTGTCCATTGTCTTTTACGCGTCAGTGGTGTGGTTCGCGCGCTGTTGTTGTTGTGCTCCAAAGAGGTGAAGGACCTCTTCGCAGAGGCCTCGCTGTTGTGATGTGCGCATTGCATGATGGGATGTAAAAACTCGAGATTGTAATCCCGACCGTTCACACGCACCAGCGTGGGGCCAATTATCCCGCTAATAGGCGAACCAGCGCAAGATTTCTTGGGATTAGCATCGCGATGCTTATCCCGCTAATTTTCGGGTTTTTTCTGTCCACACGTGCAAAAAAACTTGGGATGAAGATCGCGATGCAAATCTCGAGATTTGTATCCCGCTAATTAGTGCACGTGTGAACCCGGCTAACACGTCAGAGCACGCGCTTTAGTGCGCGTGCGCGTATTTAAACCTCCAGTGTGCGCAGCTCTTTGAAATCCAGGTTCATTGACCTTCTATATGCCAAAAGATAGAAAATCCTTTAAAAATCCCAGGATCACTACCAAATTTTAATTATTGTTCTTTGTGTCACCAGCGACTTTTCCTGTAAGTACCATTTAAATCTGTTCACAACTTTTTGAGTTATTTTTGCAAACAGCCAATCCAACACCGATGATCACTATGATAACCTCTTTCATTTAGCTATGTCGTGCGGAGTTACACTTGTAATTTGCTCTTCTTCATTTTCTGTATGCCTCTATTTCTTGGCTTTCTAATATAGGTATCTGCTTTGGTCTTCTCTTCCCCTCAGCTTCTTCATCTTGATAATGGTATGCTGTTTCTCCTATACAGTCGACATAATTTTGTCTCTCTTGAATCGCCTCATGGTAGACATGTTTGGTCGGAAGAGAACCGAGGGCATTTAGGCTACACCCAGCCAACATTTCCAACTGGGTAAAATGCGGGTTGTTCAGCGGGCTGCCTATGCATGATGGGCACATGTGGGCAATCTATTATGGGCAACTTCATTGGCCCCACCTCCATACGATGCATTAGGCATCAGATTATTACTGGTGAAAATACTGTTATGATTTAGCAAGTCACACTGTCTCTGCTGAATATTCATTTTTCGTATAAACTTGCATGGGATTACGATTTTTTTCAAATATTTCGCCAAAACTGTGCACCTGGGGCCCGTTGTCATCTGTGACAAGTTGTCATAGATGTGATAAGCTACTGAAATCCTTGCATCTGATTGGCTGAGAGCAAATTTGTCATAGAAATGTGGCTATCACTGATGACAAGTTTTATGAAACGAGCCCCAGATCGCTGAATTTCAATTTCTCTAGTTCGGATGACGGAGATTCTTAAAAACTTCTGAAATAGGGGTTGCGGACCCCTTACCCCCGTTTCCTCCAACCCGCCCTCCCCCTCCCCCTCCCCTCCCCCACTATAGGCATCCCGTCGACCGCCATAGCGAAATTAGAAACAGTTTACTAATGTACTTAGGCCTATACTATTTATTATATTAATTATATCACTTCCACTTCTGGTTCTATATAAAGGAGAATTTACACTAGCCCCACCCCCCCCCCCCAAGTTCTTTATATTGGGGCCTGCATGTGCTCCGCTCTCCCAGCCCCCCCTCCAGGGCATGATATCCGTTGAACAAATTAAGATCGTAATTGACCCGAGAGATGCTATCTGCCAACTTTGTTGAAATCCGTCTATACGGTCATGAAAGAATAGGGGTCTTCAAGAATATGGGAGCTGAAAATTTTGTCCAAACCCCCATCGTCCCTCGTGCACTACCCGGGCACCCCTGGATTCGCCATCGGGTAGTGCAATTATTCAACTCTGAACTACAGTCGTCACATGGTCTTCACTTACTTATAGCTAACTTAGCTCTGTCTTTTTTGTTGTTGT